>NC_079159.1:36123398-36727565 GCF_947563725.1 Argiope bruennichi | reverse complement strand
CTGGTTTAATCAATCACTTAGATCGTGGTATAACTATCGAGAGAGCTTGTAGAAAGATAGAGAGAGAGAGTTCGAAAAAAAAGCAAGAAAAATATACTTATAATACAAGCTGTTAATTGAGTGGTGAGGTGGATGGCTTGTTACACCAATGTAGAGCGTATCTGGGGTTAAATTTAGAGATTGTTTAAAAACATCTTAAAGGATCAGCTATATTTAGGGGTGGGGGACCAATTGATCCATTAATGGAGATCGGATCTTTGAAATACAAATGTTGTATTATAATATTTATCGAATCATATAACTTTAAACAAGCAATTCTTATATATATAAGTTTATTTCGTGTATTTCATAAACGGCTGCTACGATTTGGATCAAATATTATATTTATATAAGGTTTTGCTTTTTAAGTTTATCTACATAGGTGCATTTCCTAAAAAAAATGGGATTTTACACACACACACAGATAAAAAAAAAACTTTTTTATAACTAAATGGTGAAAGTATATCACAAAACTCTTATTTTTATAAATTCATCAATTTAATATTCCACATCAAAACATTTTCAATTTCATGAACATGTATTTTATTTCATCAACTTTGTGAAAATGTATATGATTTTTTTATATATTTGCTACAGCCTATGAGCAACTATTAAGTTAACGTAGTGGGATCCAGAAATATCAAAAAGATTAAATTTAAAAACGTGTTATAACTATCACAACTTCATAATTCATATAATTTGTCTTTTCTACTTTCTCCTATTCGAAGAATATAAAGAAAAAAAATATTGTAATATTAAAAAAAAATTGAATTCGAGGTTTCCACGGATCTCCAAGTTTCAAAGTTCCTGAATCCGAAAAACATCTTTTCGGAATTATATATATCTCTCCATCTGTGAATACAATAAGTCAAAAATGCTGTGAGCTAGGCTAATGAAATCTGGTGGACTATTTATAGATTTTCTTAAAATTTTGATCAAAATCCATTCTGTGAAAGTCCAGCAGTCCGAACACAAATTAACAAGATAATTACAACACGAAAAGAGCTAAATAGATGAAATTTTATACAGAGATTTAGAATCTAAAATGTAAATCTGTATCAAATTTTGAATCAAATTCTGTAAGGGGCAGGTAACCAATTGAACTTTGCTTCCACATCCATGTTGTTGTTGTTTCTAATGGCACTTGCGTCTCTTTGACCAAGAGTATGTCTTAGCTACTCACGCATCACATTCACTTGCACAACCGCTTTTTACAGAAGGGGGGGGGGTACATTTACACATCTCCCATATAGAAAAGATGAAGAACAAGCGCGCCCGAACCCAGGACGCCCAGTTTACGGGGAAGACGCGCTACCCCTATGCAAGGACGCCGGCTGGCAACTCAAAACTACAATGAATTAAATATATGAAACTAGGTAGGCGATCATGTGACCACAACTGTACTTCTGTTTCTCAGGGGGCCGCGGTGGCCTGGTGGTAAGGTCCCGGCTTCGGAACTGGAGGGTTTCAAGTTCGAGACCTGATTCCACCGAAGAACCGTCGTGTAAGGGGGTCAGTTGCAAGTTAAATCCGTCAGGACCAAACGTCCTCCCGCTGGTGTGGTGCGGTGTGGAGAGGGAGGTGCCAGCTCAGGTGTCGTCCTCGGCATCTGACCGCGGTTCAAAATTACGAGGTCCGTCCCAAAATAGCCCTAGTGTTGCTTCATACGGGACATTAATATAACTAAACTAAACTAAACTGTTTCTCATTTTGGTTTCAATCGCTGGGTAAAAAATGTTTGAAATATATATTGGGCTTTGTGTGTAAGTATATTAGTACTTGCGTATTAAGTACATTCAAGCGATTAATTACCAAAGAGCGTACTCTAATTGGTATGTTTTGTAACTATTGTTCAGCCATGGCGTGAGATTAATTATACACAAGTGCCGTGTTTCTTTACCAAAGATTTATTAAGATCATAATTCTCAAGTACCGGACTATGAAAATAAATATCTAAGTTCTCGCGACATATGCAGCCTCGTCCAAAGTCGAAATTTTATATGCGAGGAGAAAGAAGGACTAAATCTTTACTAGAAAGTATGAGAGAATGTTTCTGGGAGACCATCACAAATTTATTTACGAGGCCACTAGACTAGTAACATTTTCTTCCAATCGGTCCTTTTCAGTCCTGAAGCTCTTAACAATTGCCTGATAGGAAATCCGTCACTGTGTCTAAGCAATGATATGAAGCAAACTTTTGAATTAATCAGAGAAAGAAAAATACAAATATATTTAGAAACTTAAATATCGCTTATACGTCTTCCCTTGTTCACATGGGGAACATCCATGCGATGTTTCATATCACACGTCACATCGAGAAGTATTTCGGCAGCTATTGATGGGGGTTCGATAACTGTCAGCAAGAGTTGCATGTGTTTGTATATATATATCGTTTGTAGTTAGTTCTAATCTTCATTTGTATTGAGATATGTCAAAGACGCTACCATAATGTCTCGTTTACACGCAACAGTGAATGAAATGAACGGAGTAGAGAATGCCTCACGTTAAAGTCGTTGTTTATAATGGCACTTGCCATCGACAAGCTCGCTGACCTAGTCAGCGATTTTAAGCCAAGTGAGCGTCTCTTGGTCCAAGAGTATGTCTTAGCTACTCACGCATCACATTCCCTTGCACAACCGCTTTTTACAGAGGGGGGGGGTACATTTACACATCTCCCACACAGAAAAGATGAAGAACAAGCGCGCCCGAACCCATGACGCTGTAAAGTCTCGATCCAATAACAGGTAACGTTATGATCAAATTCTTTATTTACAGCTTTATTACATAAAAACAACTCTTTCTCATCTAGGTTAAATGAATGATGCTATTTATAGTACGAAATTTAAACAAGAATAGTTCCTCGAACAAATTTGGAGAAAACGCCTTCACAGGAACAGCTAACAGGCGGTTGGCGTCTCAGGCTACTGCAGGGTTAGCTCTAGGAATCCACCGAATTTCCTTCGAGTGGAATTTTTCTCAGAAGTCCACTTCATACCAAGCTCCTCTCTCCCTCTTCTTCCGAAAAATCTCACTTTTTATCTTTCTCTCAGACTCCATCTTTCCTGTCCACTCCCTGTTACCCAATCACCGTTCAGAACAACCTGAATCGTCTCTGGTCGCCCGTGGGAAATGTCCATTGATGATCCACCCTCCACAATGGGATAAATGAAGGACATCTGGAGTGTTTGACACTGTCGCCTTCCGAAGAAACTATTTATTTCCCTGGGAAACGCACGTGTGGTTCCTTATCTGGATTAGCACTAATTGGCCAGACGACCGTACTTAAAAGGAGGGTCTTCCATTTGGCAATCTGGAGGCACTTAACACTGTGGGAGTTTCGTTGATGAAGAATGGCCCGGAATGTAAATTATCGAGTGTGGGAAAAAGGAATGTCACAGTGGTCACCCAGGGAAGAAGCTGAATCATTATAACGCCCAGTTTACGGGGAAGACGCGCTACCTCTATGCCAGGACTCCGACTCACGTTAAAGTAAAACGGATTATCATATGGATGTTGCCCATGTGACCAAGATAAGTGACATAAGGATATTATTACGTAAGCAATTAAAACTCTCAGCTTTTCTCTCTTATGCTCACCAAAAATTATCTCAATTCGTAACTAGTGCAATTGTTTAAAATAACTTTGTACTGCAATCTCCGCAAATTCCACTTCCCATTTCTGATGAATTTTCATGTATTTTTATTCCCTCGAATATAAGAAAAGACTGTTATAGAATTCTATCTGTGTATGCCCATTTGGTAATCAGTTCATATATATATATATACAAAAGTATTAGAATCAAGTTAATAGGAAAAACAAAAAACCAAAAAAATATAAAAACCAAAAAAATAAAAAATATTAAACCAAAAAAATATAAAAAAAGAATCCGGCCTGAAGACTTTTTCAAGGGTCACCCTCAGGCAGGGATTCAAAGAAAGGGATTTTTTTCTGTGAGGAAAAACAGACATTGTCTAAAAATGATTCCTCGTGACCCGAAAATCCCCTGAAATTATGCTCAAGAGATATACCATTTTAACAGAAAGGAAAAATAAAACAACAAATAAGAAGAAATTAACCACAAAAAAGTAAAAATACAATAACAAAAATAACAATAAAAACAAACAATAGCACTAAAATAAAAAATTAAAAACGAAAAGGCCAGTACATACCATTAACAGTCAAGAAAACTTTAAACTATTGATTGTGATTCCCTGTTTTTAAAAAACTAGCGGTAAATTATGTAACAGGCTCCCAGCGCCATCTATTGAGTAATCCAATATGCATATATATATATATATATATATATATATATATATATATATATATATATATATATATATATATATATATACAACTCAAAAATGCAACAAGTTAGTTTGCTGAAATATGTATTTTTTTATTAGAAAATTAGAGATTTACATCAAAATTTCAATTAAATTCCTCAGATTGCGATGGATTTTTCATACTATCATCAAAAGCAAAAGTATGTATTAAACTTGTCGCCATTTCCATTTCAGGAAAATATTAGGTACATTTTATAATTTATCTACTTATACTTTTATATTCGGAGAAAAATAGTATTAATACATGCATTCTTGCATATACACTCACGCACACATGCAAGCATCAATGCATGTGGGAACACATACGCACATGAAAAAAAGACTTCTATGAAATTCTAAATTCATTAAAGTAAGTGTTTCAAATATACTTCCAAAAATCCATTACAGCTTATTCTCATTTTATTTTTTCGTTAAAAATATCTTGCCTTCATTTTCTACCTTATCCACTTTAAAGCAATATTCTTTTTACTGCTTTCAAAGTAACTGCAAAAATAAAAAAAAGGATCTTTTCAAATCAGAAATAAAGATATAGGAATTTAGAATAAACAGGAGCGTTTTTAATAATGGTGGAAAAAAAGTAATTCCGAGATTGTTTGCCTGCTGTCATATGTTTTAAAATTTATCAAGATACGGAAAAGAAATATGCTTTTCATCATTGAAAAAGGAAATAGTAGAATTGATTTCTTTCAATACCATTCGGAAAACTTAGTTTTTTTAAAAGATATTTTGCTCATTAACCTGGAATAGTTAAGGTATTTCTTAGATTTTAACAAATAAGAAATGGATGCTTGATATCGAAAATAGGAGCATGATATTAATTTTTTTTATCGATTTACAAATCTATAAACAAAGAATTTAAATATGGAGAGAAGTGTACAATAAGCCGATTATATACATGATGTAAAATCTAATTATAATCCAACAACTAATTCCTCGACATTTAAGGATAGACATATATTTCAACTTGTATTTTTATATTAAATTTTCTAGTTTATTTTAAAAGTATCAATCCATATCTGTTTACAAAAATAGGATTCATGTAATGCTTATTTACATTTTAATAACCCCGCACCCGTGGGGGCACCTCGAAAAGAGGATGAAATGCTTCTGGTATGGTGGTTGGATCTCGCCACCCTAATGGGTACATAAATAGGTCAGGATCTGGTTCCTCCCATCGATGATGGGACGTACTTCCTTCGGGAAGGGTTGTACCGCGGCCGGTGATTTTCCTTAGAACTCAACCACAGTTCCCGCCAATGTTGCTGTTACGGCAGTCCGATCATTGTTTTCGGACGGGCCAGAGAGTCAATGACATGACTTACATTTTAATAAATGAAAATATTTTCTGTTTAATGAAATACACCATCACATCAAAATACACAAAGATTAGATGACAAATCGATTATTCATTTCCAATCAAGGAGTTTATGAGTGTTAATGCTAATGAAGGTTTATATAATCGATTATTTCATCGTTTCGCATGTTTTCTATTTTCTCATAGATGTTGTATAGAAAACGCATTGTAATCGTGAAAAACTTCGATTTTCAGATTTCGACTATTTCCTTGTGCTAAAAAAATGTAAGAAAAACACACTTTTAGTATTATGTCCGTTTGTGAAAACGCAAAATCGAAAGTGTTATAAGTAAGAGAGATGAAATTTAGTGCATGGATTTAGTGTGAAATCTTAAGACCAACTTTATAAACTTGGTCTTAAGATTTCAAAGATTGAATTCAAAGGTTTCTTTCAAAGACTGAATGAAATCCATTCTTGGGAAGTCTGTCTGTCTAACTGTTCGAATAGAAGTGAGCTCGATAACTATAAAACGCAAAGAGCTAGGCAGATAAAATTTGGCATATAGTTTTAGAATTTAAAACATCGATTCTAATGAAATTATAAATCAAATCTGTGAGAGGATCGGCCGTCTGTCGGTCTGTATTTTTGTATGTATATAAATGCAAAGACGCATATCGATGAAATATCTTGTGACCATAACTGTAACTCCATTTCAAATTCCTGTTGCAATTAGTAGGCAAAGACAATGGGATTAGATACAAACGATAGATTCAGGAAAATACTAGATTCCCATCAAAGACCTATATTTCTTAAATATAGTTTGCTAATGTCTTGAAGAGCCTTTTTGACTGTACCTAAAATGCGCAATTTCATGCCTAGGGAAGGGTATAAGACATTTATTGGTTTAGTTTAGTTTGTCCCAGTTATGTATATTGCCCCAGTTTTTAAATAACTCTAGGGTTATTTTGTGACATAACCCTATCACTAGGGCTATTCCTCGTAATTTGGAACCGTGGTCAGATGACGAGGACGACATCTGAGCTGGTATTCCCTCTCCAAACTTCCATACCACAACAGCAGGTGGATGTTTGGCTCCAACGTATTTAGCGTGCATCAGATGCGCCTTCATGATAGTTCTTCGGTGAAATCGGGTCTCGAACTGGGAACCCTCCGGTTCGAAACTAAGACCTTGCCACCAGGTCACTGTGGCCATCTTAGTTGGAGAGTATGCGAGAAAGTTTCGAGGAGATCACAACTGTTGTTCTTATTAAATTAACCCTTTCTAGGGCCGTGGGAAGTATGCTTTCCACCAAATTTATCAATCTTTGTATGAAATTATGCAGGTTGGCATCAGTTCTGACAAATTTCTGTAGTAAGTCAGAAACTTAGATGCTTCAGTTCTTTATTCAGATGTGTCTTGATTTGTTACTTAATTATTAATTAACCAAATTAATTAATGAATCAAATTAAATTTATCTAATAAGCTAAATGAATCCCTTTTCTTATTCTAATTTCAAGCCTAAAAATATTTTAACATAATATGACTAGAAAAAAATGGCCCTTTAAAGGGTTAACTTCCATTCAATATTCTTAAACTGTAGAATCTACCGGATTGAAATTCGGAAAAATCTGTTAACAATACATTAAACTCACTCTGAGAAATATCAAAAATTAAAATTTAATCCATTATTTTTCAATTTGACATTGCATAATTAACACTTAAGGGAGGAAAGAAAAAGGGTTGAAAAAACACACACGCGCACAAAGAAAAAACAAACATGGAACACACATCTCCAGGAGTGCACCCCCTATTCCAGAAAATCAGCTCATTGGAAAGTAATTCATCTCCTACTAAAATCTAAAAATAGAACTTCTGAAGCTTCACCTCGTTAACGGTATTTCTCTTGGGCTTGGCGAAACCTCATTAGCTTGTATTTACTGTTTGTTTACGTTAAAGCGCGCGCCTCTAATTATGTTATCATTGCAGCCCTGCTTGAGGTAGGATGTGATATATCCTCCAGAAAATGTAATGAGAAACAAATTATTAAGGGAAGTGTTTTGATATCTTGTTTCGAATTGAATCATCAAGAGATTACATTGCAATTATCAAGGTATTTGTTTCTCAAGCGTATTATTTAGATTCGAAGTGAAATAGATTGGAGAGATAGTAAGTGAAAATTTGATTATAAAATGAGATATCATAAGAGCTTCATGTTCTTTAAAATAAACAAATATGAGCATTTGAATAGAATAGGTAACGAGATATGCATAGATTGTGTTTCAAGTGTAAGATTACGTTTTATCCTTATGAATGGATTTCCTATTTTTTAATTTTTTTAGATGAGATTTTATTCGCTGGTATTTTCCCAACTGTAAAATGTAATCATGTTTACTTTATTTCTTATGATAAATCCCCTAGAGTTCCGCAATACCTTATTTTACTTCCCTTTCCTAAATAAGATGTCATTTTCTTTTCTGTAATTTATTAGTTTTTTTTCTTCCTTTTTTATGTATACAAAATAAACAAAAAGGAAATATTGTTACCGTTGAAAAATTAACCATTGATATTTTGACGAATCTCCATGTTTCACACACCCATGAGTGGTAAAAACGCACCTAGGGAATGACACTAGCCTTTCGTTCTGTTTTTCTGTGTGTCTTTGAATACAATAAGTATTGAAAAGGTATTGGGCTTGCTAGATGTTATTTGGTATATGCTTTTAAATTAAATGTATACATTTGGATAAATTTTTGGCGATATCCATTCTTTGAAAATCTATCAGAAAATCTATCTATTTCATCTGTCTTACTAAAAACACTTTTGAGTTAGTGAATAATGTCATTAATTATACACTCATAGAACAATTATTATGCATGTTACCAGCAAAGTATGAAATCCGGTATTCTATAGAATGCCTAAAACTAGCTTAACTTAGCCGCGTGTGTAACTAGTTTAAAACAGACAATGCATGAAACGATTGATATTTCACTCATTTCCTAGACATTCTATAGAATGCCAAATGAGAAATCGGCAAAATATGAAATACATTTCCGATTAGTGTAATGTATTGGCAGTAGCAATGAGTGTAACAGAGGATGGTTTCTACCGACTTGGAACTTCTGAAGGAAATTTCAAACAAGTATATGCGAGATCACAATTCACTTTATGCTCTAAGAACTTTTTTAGAAGTGAAAATATTCCTGACAAAGAAATTCCTCTGCGGTGGTCCAATAGAGGAAGTGGCCAAAGATTCGTCAAAAGTATGTTTAAAACAAAGAGCCAGAATACGAAAAGTCTTTGCTTCAAAAAAGTTGTTGCTTCTTATGGTACTTGTCATGGACAAGCTCGCTGTTACGAAGTCAGCGATTTTAAGCCGGTGGGGGAGCGTCTCTTGTTTTTATAGTAGCGCCAACTAGGCCCAAGATTACGACTTTGCTACTCACGCATTACTCATTCGTTTGCACAACCTCTTTTTACAGGAGGGCACATTCACACATAGAACAACGGAAGAACAACCATGCCTAAACCGGAGCTCGAACCCAGGACGCCCAGATCACGGGCAAGACCCGCTACCCCTGTGCCAGGACACCGACCCAAAAAAAGTAATGAAATGTAATTCAAAATTCCATTCAAGCTTACCATGTTGTAACAAGTAGGCTAATTTTAATTTCTTGATTTTTATATAAAACTTTCATTTTTCTTTATAAGAAAGGATGAAATTTTGTTTTGTACAACTTTCATTTTTCTTTACGTATTTTGAATAAATTTTTGAATGGCACTCTCATTATTTTTTTTCAAAATAACATTTGTTTATTACAAAATTGCACGTTATTTATGTAAGCCTTATCAGGATCTTTTATCATACTTTGCCTAAATTGCATTTGTCATTCTGTAGAATGCCTAGGTATTATAAACAATGCCCTAGGAAAATATGTAATAATTGTCAAATTCAATGCCTGGGCATTCGATAGAATGCCAGCGTTTCATACTTTTCATACATGTATATAAATACCAAATGTATATACATATCAATACATATACATACCTTTTCATGCATATACATATTAAAACTTCAAGCTTTCTTTTATACTGTGAAATTATTTTCTCGTATTGTTGTTTACAAGGATATTACAGTCATCGGTAGTTGATGCATTTGCTTTTCTTACTAGCTTTGCATCAAGGAATCTTTAAGTTCTATAAACAATCAAACTCGCTTCAAAATTTCCAGAAATAATTTACGAATATCATTATTGAGAAATAGTACTACTGCTAATCAGAGTACCGTTTATGCATCTATGTCAGAGAATTGATTTGTTTCGTATTTGGATTGTCAGGCAAGACCGACCCAGAGAGTGCTTTTCCCAGCAAATTAGAACGAAGTTCCGTGGTAATTAGACGTTACATTCAAAGGGTACATATTATGATTAATGATGCATGTAGTGCTTAAGATACGACTCGCCAATTTGAGTCGCGTTTCGAGATGATCTGTTAGCTGTCGCAATTAGTAGAATGATTCAAGGGTCAGTGCTGAACCATGACATGCCGACCTCTGGGTTTATTAATGATGGGATCAAGTGTACGAATGGTGATTGTTGTACAAGAAAATAAATCGGAGATTTAAGAACACAGCTTGAAATATAGGAGTGAAACTGACTGATGATTATTTGTTATGTATAAAAATTTTCCATAAAATATAAGCATTTAAGATATTTATCTACATTTGAGATTGAAGTAGAATCCTTTTCACAACAAGAGCCTATAGCCACATTCGTAAATATATTTAAAAAAGAATAGACAGTAAATCATATAATACTGAAAAAATCACATTTTGGTATTCACATTCTTTGTTTTCTGATATGTTTTTGCTTTTGATATTATTTTCAGATTATTTCAAATGTTACAATTATTGTCACTTGAAGATTTCTGCTACTCAACCCTTAACTGGGGACGTGCGGTATGTGAGACCACTAGCGATGGATTTTCGGTCACCCCTATTCAATTTTTAGCTCAATTGAATGGATTGACCCTGTAGCTTCCTGTTTTGTGACCTTCAATACACGTGCACTTTTTCAACCGATTTCAGCGGATGCTTTTTAAAATAATTCAGTTATTTGTTTTAGCGCGGTCTCTAAGACCGCACCTCACTGTTAGTGTCCCAGTAATAAACAAGGCTTAGCAGATGGCGTTAAAACTTTGGCCCCGAAATATCATCCAATTTACTGATCCTATTATGAAGTAATGCTCCAGACACTTTTAAATGAAGCTAAAAGTGATTTTTAGTGATAAGGATAATTGTACGGAAGATTTTTGCGATGAAAGTTCGCATTTAACTGATTATGATATGTATGTTCAAGCATAATTAATTTTTCTAGTGATAATGTATTTTGAAAGATTTATAAAATATATTAATACACCAAGAGGTATATATACAGAATTTATAGGTTGATTTTTATACTAGTTTTTAACCTGTATGTTTAAAATGTCCTAGAAAACCGTGCTTTGAGAGTCACACAAGCCGATAAAAAAAAGGCAAATTTTACCCATTGCCAATTTTTTTTATTTTTCATATAATTGTTGAATTTTACATTATATTGTCTTCTATATACCTTCATATACTGTAAAAATAAATATGATTTAAAAAGTAAAAAGTAATATGTTTTTTCAAGAATATTATTTACTGTAACATGCAATTTGAGAAGAAAATGTATGTTCCAACGCATTTACTTTTCTCAATGATAATATATTTTGAAAATTTTTAAAACATATCTATATATCGAGAAAAATATCTGCAAAATAGATTGGCAGTTTTTCATATTAATACATTCATTAGAAAATTTAATTTGAGTGTAAATGAAATGCGGTCTCGTAGACTGCAACTTCCTGATTAAGTCCTAAAATTTCACCACCCCAGTTAAGGGTTAAAAAATTCTACGGTCAGAATGAATAAGAAAATTGTAGTTATCTCTGTCTCTTTATTTCAGCCGTGTAATTTGTACGTAATAATGCAATTTCATTTTGGGCAATTAAAGTAAGAGAAATTAACCCTTGAAAAACACTGGGAAACCAGAACCCTGCGAAACTCAGAAATGAAAGTTAAATTATTTATTTCAAATGGTTAATAAGTACAGAATTTTAAAACCCCAGTAAAATTCAATTATTGGTATACATTCATAGGCATATGGAAATTTCACAGAAATATGAAAATTTCACTAAAAACAATAATGCCATTAAACCTTCAGCACAAGGCACCTGGCTTAGATAATCTCTGGTATAAATTCCAGAGGCTAGTCAATCTTCGATCTGCAAATCTTTGATATCTGAGCATTTATCGACATTGTCAGGGAAAGATCGAGTTTCCTAGCAATAATGAGTCTGAAAAAATAATTTTTTCACTATAGTATTGAGATCTTTAGGGAAATATTCTATTCAGTAGAGAAATTCAGTAATTACACCATTCAGTACAAAAATTCAGTAGCTAAACTATTCAGTAGAGAAAGAGGATTTTTTAACAAGTCACATTCAGACAAGTTCTGATACATATTATCTAATTTCTTTTTGCTTCATTTATTAAGAGTTTAACATATAGCAATTGTAATGCTTAATAGAAAAACATTCTTAAGGCCTAGATCAGTAAGAAATTTTTATTCTATTTAAATAGAATTATAATTCGAAACGTTATTTTGTTCCTCATTTGTCTCCCCTCCCCTCAAAAAAATCCTATAACGATATTTTAAAAAGAATTTACTGTAAAGGTGACATTGAAGCAATAAAACTTAGTCTCACAAATAAACTGTTTTACAGGTGTCAAAAGTCGAAAACCAGTTTTTATCGAAACATATTAATGACTTACCACTCGATAAAAATTTTATAATATTTCTTGATATTAAATGTCTTATAATGCAATATTTGTTGATATATCATTTCTTGTAAAGCGAAATATGATGTTTCTTTAACACTTTAAATGTTTATTTCAAAAACAGAATTTAGCGTACACTTGTAAAGAACGCATACAACAAGTTATTTCTTATAAATATATATTGACCTTTTCCATGCTATTACTTGTGATGAGAGTAAATTTGTATATAATTTGATTGAACAAGTAAACAAGCGAAGGGACAGGAAACAAGCAAATTCCTTTGTCACCAGTATTATAGTTGAATCAATCTCCAAGTTTCAAATCTACTTAAGTCAGAAAAACACATTTTTGAAATTCTGTCTGACTGAAAGCATGATGATTTAAAAATATTTTGAGCTTAATGGAAGAAATTTGATTAATGTCTTTATATTAACATTATTCATTTCTTTTGTATTATGAACAAAACGACTTGCCCACTTAACATTTAGAACTGTATCAAATTTTTGAACTATGTTTTCCAATGACTTGATCGCTTGCCGTTTGTGCTTTTATATGAATGTAAACAAGACAATTAAAAAATATTCATATTCATGGGTTATTCATATTCAGAGATATATTCATATGTTCTAATCGATCTCCATATCATGCGATCCTCATCACAAATTGGAGATGGTAAGCTTTCTAATTACTCAAAAATACCGAAACTTATAAATCCTGTATCATTGCATGGGATACAGGATTTTAAAAATGTTCTAGCGAATTATAGAAAATTAATATATATAGTCTTATCCATTAACAACCTCAAATTGAAATGTTAACATAAATTAAATAAAGATAGCACTTGATAAATGGTATATCTATATGTTCTGATGTATCTACACATCATAGAATCCTCATCGCAAATTGGAAATGATACACTTACTAATTACTTAAAAGTATCGAAACTTTTAAATTTTGTATCATTACATGGTTTTAAAAACACCAGACCGAAGAATTATAAAAAATTATAAATCTTGTTCGGTAATAAATTCAAATTGAAATATTAATAGAAATTAACTAAACGGAGCAAACTATATAGTTATATGCTCTAATCAGTTTCCACGTCATACGATCCTTACCACAAATTGGCAATAGTAAGTTTATTTATTACTCAAAAGTACCGAAACGTTTAAACTCACTGCCGGGTTTCAAAAATGTTTTTGTGAATTATAGAAAATTGTAAGTCCAGTCCAATAACAACCTCAAATTGAACTATTAACATAAATTAAGTAAAGATAGCAAACGATAAACGATATATTTATAGGTCCTAATCTATCTCCATGTCATATGATCCTCATCACAAATTGGCGATGGTAAACTTTCTAATTACTCCAAAGTACCGAGATTTTATATTATATGTCAATGCAGGGTTTCATAAACGTCCTAGCAAATAATAGAAAATTATGACTTTTCCAATAATAACCTCAAATTGAAATATTAACATAAAGATTACAAACGATAAGCGATATAGTTATAGGTTCTAACCGATCTTCAGGCCATATGATCCTTTCTAATTACTCAAAAGTAACCAAACTTTTAAACTCATGGAATGGTTTCAAAGACATCCCAGATACTTATAGAAATTACAAGTTTTGTTCAATAATAACCTCAAATTGCAATATCTACATAAATTGATAAAGATATCAAACGATATAGGTTCTCATCGATCTCCATGTCATAGGATCCTCATCACAAATAGGAGATTCTAAGCTTTCTAATTACTCGAAAGTACCGAAACTTTTAAACTTTGTATCACTGCATGGTTTCAAAAACATCCCAGAGAATTCAAATTTCTGAATTAATTCTACAGAGTCGCTGGGGAGCGAGCCATTTCCAGTTACAAGCCAAGTGCTGGAAAGTATCGAATTGAAACGGAACTTGAGTGATTACCACCATCGGATCGAGTCCTCCAGAGACAATCTTATTTAATGGAAGCGGTGGGGCTCATTAGAGAGCTAATTTATTACCGCTGTGGGAATGGAAAGAAAGGGGCTTCGACGCTCTAAAACTGTCCTTTGCTAAACGTCTGCTCTGGAGAGTGTCTTCCCCGTTTACGAGGGTCCTTGGAAAAGGAGGGATCCGTTCATGAAAAGTGGAGATATTGTTCGGTTAATTCTTTGGAAGGTACGACCCTCGCACAATTATTATGTAGTTTGCAGCACTTGTGCAGCTGAAAGAAGTGTCTGAAGTTTGTGGCTAATTGATATTTTGTTAAATGCCAGTTCCATGCGGAGAGTTTAGGGTAATCATATAAATTTTAAAACTGAATGGTGAAATGAAATTCTTCTGATGGTACTGTTGCTCATTGTGATTTGAAATGCACGTGAAAATAAAATGATTGTTTGAAATTTGGAGTTTTTTTTACTTATCATTTATATATAAAGTCCTGGTTTATAATTTAATATTTTTATTAAATAATGACACATTATATCTTTATTAATTATATGAATAATAAAGGACTTTGCAAACATTTAAGATTGGTTTTTAATATTGGTGTTGACTAAACATCTATTGACTTATTCACATTTTGTTAAATGACAGTTCCATATGGGCAGTTTAGTGTAATCATATAAATTTTAAAACTGAATGCTGAAATGAAATTCTTCTGATAGTGTTGGTGCTAAGTGTAATTTGAAACAAAAGTGAAAATAAAATTGCTGTTTGAAGTTAAGAAATGAAGGGAATTTTTCTAATTGTTAATTTTATATAAGAATCTGGTTTATTATTTAATATTTTTTTAAATAATTATAAATGTATATCTCAGTTAATTATATAAATGATTAAATATATTGAATGGATTTAATAGTTTATATAAATATTGGTGTATACAAAATATTTAAGGCCTAATTGACATTTTGTTAAATGGCAGTTCCATATGGAGATTGCAGGATTGTCATAGAAATTTTAAAACTAAATGCTGAAAAATAAAGTTTTTTTGATGGTATGGGCTACTCAAAGGGATTGGAAATTTTTATTTTCTTAATTGTTATTTTCATGTAAGGGTTTGGTTTACTATTTAATATATAATTTTTCTTAAATAAGTATGTACGTATATCACGGTTAATGGCATGGATAATAAAGAATTTTCCAGAGTTATTATAATGGTTATCAACATTGTGTCACCTAAACACCTATTTGATGTTTATAGTAAATTCATGCTTTGATAACCTTTGATCCCATAATTCGGTACAGGTTATAATTAATAATATTTTGATATAAGATTAAAAATATGGATATTTAATTTATTCATAAATTAGATCTGGCTTACAAGGAAATATTTTAAAATTTCGAAATTCTGTCAGATTCTAAGCATTTATAGATAGAGCGATTCTTAATTGAATCATAATATTCGACAAAGTGAATGGGATACTGGGATAGTATGGGAAATCTTAATACAGATAAAGATGCAGACTTTATTAGACTGAATTACAAGGTTTTTTT
Source organism: Argiope bruennichi (assembly GCF_947563725.1). Lineage (NCBI taxonomy): Eukaryota > Metazoa > Arthropoda > Arachnida > Araneae > Araneidae > Argiope > Argiope bruennichi. The sequence goes on along the minus strand of NC_079159.1, from coordinate 36,711,551 downwards.
CCAAAATAAAGCTCGTTTACTTTTAAAATGGTATATTAATCTAACTAAGTTATATTAAAGGAGCTGTGAACTTGAAATCATTAGGGACAATTCTTCCAAAAAAATTCTAATTGGTTTCGAGGTAATTGGTAATCTAAGTAACAGCTTTGATAATAGGATATTTTTGTTAAATTCATTTTCATGAATCGAACATATTCAATTAAGCATCAGACTACGAATGTCTACGTTAAAAATATTGATATATTTAATATTTATATTAATATATTATTTAATTTACATTAATATTTTATATATTTATTTATTTTAGTCCGAAATACATTTTAAATTTTCTAATATGGTACCTATTAATTTTATAATTTTATAAATAATTTTTAAGATTATTTTATATTTTATATTTTAATTTTTAAGATTAAAATTATAAGATAATTTTATAAAACCTCACAAATATTTTCTATAAAGATTTAGTACAAATGTCTTAAGATGAATTCATTAGCTATAATTCAATTGATACTTTATTCTTACTTTTATTTCCATGATCAAATGATCATGTGACTAATTATTGCTCAAATATCCTTTATTTCTGTGGTAGCCATAGTTATAATTAGTTTAGCAATAGTTATAATTAGTTTAGCAATAGTTAGTTTCATAATTTAAAGATATTTAATTTATGAAACTAAGCATTAAATAAACAAGTCGTTATATTTAATACAATTCTCTGACAGAATAAATTAATTAGAAATCTTTCAGAATTTAGTTCATATAATAGAGTTTGAGTTTAAATTGTTCGAAAACAAAATAATATTAAAGGAAGTACACATTTAAAATTATATTACGATATTTTAAACATGAATAATATTTCACCTTTCATGTTGATTCACCTTTCATGCATATTCAGAAGCAGCATGGAGTCTTTTCTCATATTATTTGAAATACACAAGAACTTTATTCATACCTTTGCTTAAATTACCTGCAATTGGAAATATTTTGATAAATTTAAATCCGCAACAGCTCTTATGGGATAAAGAGATATTAATATCAGGAATCTAAATTTCCACTTTTTAAGCACTCATTTAATACAATCAAATTAACGCCTTTTTTAATTCATATTTAGTACAATTGCCTGTTAATATTCATACAATATTGTTAAAAATGTGTTAAATCAATAAACGGCTACAATGAATGTTGTTTCCTTTCATTTCTATCTCTACTACTAATAAAGATGAATGTATGTGTGCATTGGAACTCTACAGGTTAGATTGTATGACCCAGAACTACAAACATGGCCCATACATACTTTGGAAAGCGGGAATCTGAAATTTTAATTGATTTACCAGTATTTGGTTAACTGAAATTTTAATTGATTAAAAGATTAAGCAGAATATTTTCTTTCTCGATAACTTCTGAAAATATCACAGCTCAAAAATGGTGTATACCAAATTCTAAATTTCAAAAGAATATATTTTCAAGGATGCTCATTTAATATGCATCCAATTTTTTTTTCTGAATTTTAGCATTTTTTTCGTAATGTTTAGGGTTGGTCTTCATTCCAAAGGTTAATGTACACAAAGAATGGATTATGTGTAAGACAATTAAAATTACACGGTTTTAATAGTTGATAATTTGATGGAATCACAGATCATATCTAAACGATTGACTGAAATTAAATGCAATACTCCAGGCAAAAAATTGCGAATGGCATTTCTCATAAATCCGATTTAAATACTTTCCATGTTTTTTTAAATTAAAAATTAAAGAATCATTGGAAAAAAGGAAGACATTCTAGGGATTCAGATTTATCTGTATTTGAACATTGCCATAAAAAAAACCCAAAGAAATTTATACTCAAATTATACCAAAATAATATTCCAGTATAATAATATCTAAGTAAATAATCAGGAAATATATTGAAATTAAATTTAAATAAATTATTTAGGCTTTCATTTTTTCAAAAATTAACATGAAAACAAAGAAACATTTTTTAGTTCTTATACATATTTTTTTACAACTTAAATGCATTTTACTTTTAAGTTGGAACAAAACAACCGTTCAAAAACACCATACGTTGTTTTCACATGAAATACGAGAATTTATATGTAAAATTTTGATGTATTCCTTCGCTTAAACTACCCGAAATTGGAAAAATGATCCGCGTACTGTTCCATTTATTCAAAAACAACATTTGTAGGATCAGTTTGCATCAAAACATATTTTGATTCCCAGAACAGAATCAAATATCGGGGAAAATAAAAAGCGAAAAAGAAGAAGAAATAAAATGTAGGTAAAATGAAATAGAGTCGGACGCATATAACTGTAATAAAATATTCAAATATGTTTCTTTTTAAAGCATTTTCTTTTTTTTTCCCTCGATATATTTCATTGGAAAAGGATGTATCGGTATTCTTGTAAACATATTTGTATATTCAGATTTTTATTCTGGTCTTACCTTTTTCCATTTGAATTTTTTAGTTATTTATTTTAAAACCAGTGTTGGTGCTCTTTCGATTAATGTGTTCGTTAAATATTTGTGTGAAACTAAGATTCGTTAAATTGCTCATTTATTATTTAAAATATGAATTACGTTATTTTGATTTATTAATGGAGTTGAAAATCATCAATATTTATAAAGGATGTTAGATTCTTTATAAATGTCAAAAGTACGAATGAGAATAAAAGAAGCATAAATAAATAAATAATATAAATAAATTTGATTCTGAAAAATATTTCTATAAATAAGGGAATTTGCTTCTTGGGAAAATTATTATATTTTTATAATAAAGAATAAATGTATTTATTAAAATACTTCTCAAAACATTAAAATCAGATTTTCATTGTTAATTTAGTTTTGGCAAAATATTGATAAGGACTTTCTTATCATTCTCTTGTATTCGGCAGTGAGTCTAAAATCATGAGATAAATTTCAATGATTAGTCAGGAATATATAAATAATTTATTTTACAATAGAACAAAGAATTCGTAAAAGCAAATTGCTATTTTTAAACAATGTAAAATCGAATATATTGTAATATAAAACGAAACTGATTGAGATATATAAAACTGCATTAATGCTTAGATTCTGCTGTGTAAAGTACAAACAAAATTGATGTTTCTTCAAAGATACGATCCGTTTTTACATATTTTTATCTAATTAAATTTACCTTCCAATTATAAAAGTTTGAATACTTGTGTGTTTAAAAAGACAATGCCATTGTTTTATTATTAGAAATTAATTATCAATTAATCATGTAATTTAATCAATTAAATTAATCAAGTTCGATTCCATTTTTGTGAGGTCAATTAGTAGTGAATTTATAAAAAGCTAATTTCAATATTTCTTTTTAAATATTTATTAAGATCTATATAAGCGTCTATTGTATTCTATAATGCTGGAGACAGTTAAAAATATCCCTGCATATTTGATTTGCATCAAAAGTGTGATGCGATGCCTAAATTTTAAAATTTGTTTCGGTGTCTAGCGACTAAAATTGTTTTTTTAATGTTTAAATCAACTAATGTATTGGTGAATAATTAAACCGAAACATGAATAAATAGCAAAAGTCAATGAGCTGAGGTCTGCATATTTTATAATGTTACATTCACCCTTTATAGGCAAAATTGGAGGTTGTTATTAAGGTTTTCTTTCAGCATTTTTATTAAAATTTTATATTCGGTCCTGCATTTCTTTTTCTATTAATGGATCATTGTTTGTTTCAATCTCATTTTAGTAATTAATTTTGATTTGAATGTTCGAGAAAATTATGGATCAAGAACATTCCATTATAAGGAAACAAAACTCCTAATGTTATTACTTATTTATATCTGAAATGTTCAGCAAACAATACATAAACAAACAGATGCACACACACACGCACACGAGCACATCCACGCACACACAGATAAACAGACGCACACACATGCACGCACAAAGACATTTCTTAAGCACTTTGATAATATGAATGAGAATTTCTACTACTACTTTCGTTAATTAATCTGCGACATTCATAGAAAACAACCTTTAAGACGGACACATCTTTTAGTGCATTATGAATAAGAGAAAAAAGTGACAATAAATAAAAATTTTATAATTTTTACTTTGTAGCACATTAATAAAAGTATCTTTTAAAAATCTGTTTTCGATGCATTTCTTCACAACGAGGTATTTATAAAACTGCTATTGCCTAATTAGAATGCAGTTGAAACATTCTTGCAATATCATTTAAGGAAATCGAAGTGTTTAATTATAATTAAAATGTAAATAGAAACGTTTTTAACAAGCACAGATTTTGATACTTTTTCCTTCTACAATGTTTGTTATACTATTTCCAGAGAGCAAACATATTGAAAAAGTGAAAATAGTCAGCTTTCAAATTAGTGAATAAATTATATTTAAGATAGTCTAGGATTATAAATAAATACATTAAATATAAAACTTAAGTGTAGTGAAATATTTGAACACCACTTCATCTTTTTTTTTCTTGATGCATCCAGTGTAAAAATAATCGTTAAAAATTAAAAGAATATAAACCTCCTGATTCTCAAAGAAGAAAAAAAATGCTTTTTTGGCTTGTAGGACTAAACAAATTATATAGAATGAAATAAAATGAAATGCTTCTGCAGGCTTTTAAATTTTTACATCATCATTTCCTTGCTACGGAAAGTTTCATGTGAAATTCACCTAATTAAATTTTGTGACATGGATGGTTTTTCTGATCGACATTATATGTAAAGAAACTCTTTAATAAAAGATGAGAGACACGAACAACATGGTATAAAAGAAGCAGTCAAAACCTTGAAAAAAGGTGCAGTTGTTGTCATTACATGTTATGTGTCAATTATATTTCAGCCGTTAAATATTAAGTAGAATAAAACATTTTTGTGTAAGTAGAAAAAAACTTGCGTTCTTTTATATGAGTTTCTCAAAAATTTAACGAAATAAAATCTTCTTTTTTTCTCTGTGAATTTTTAAGATTACATTTCAATTTTTCGAATTAATTTTATTTTTAAATTTACAAAACACCAAGATTTTTTAAATTAGTAGGGATGATAAGATTCGAGAATAGAACGAGACAATAACGTATATATTCAAGGGTTGTTAAAAGATTCTAGACGCCAATAGAAAAAGAAAGACCCTTGCCTCTTTCCTTAAATAATCATATAAACCGAACATAAAAAAAGCCAAATAAAAGCGCATTGGTCATAAAAATAGAATATTTAGGAAATATATAGGAAACAAATTTTACAAAAAAATAGCAAAAATTTTAGAAATTGTTATATGTGCTTTAAGCATCAATAATTCCTTAACATACTTAATAGCCCATTTAGCTTTTTTCTCCTGAATATGCTGTCCTCGAGTATGCGGATGAAAAGTCACTAAAGAAATAAGATGATATTTGACTTCTTCTGGAAAATATAGGAATGATGTGGTAGAATAGCTTTCACTCCGATGACGAGACGTACTTCCTAAAGAATTTCTGAGTCGTCGCTGGTGACGGTCCTTAATATTACATCCTCAGTACTCAAATAGATATCGTGAATACTGTTTTTAAGATAACTCTGGATGCTTAGGAAGGGCAAGTTCGGCTCACTTTTGATTACAGTTATAGTTAAATGTGGGAAAATAGCTTCCAGTCCGATGTTGAGATGTACCTCCTATAAAATTTCTTCGCCGATGATGGTCCTTAATTCTTCAATTTCGATTCTTAAGTAAATATCGTAAAGAATGTTTTCAGATCATTCCGAATGCTTAGAATGGGCAAAGGCAGCTCTTATGGTTTCAGTTATAGTTAAATATATGTTTTAATTATATATGCATAATGAGCAGAAGAATTCTGATAAACAAATTATAGTTTTGTTTGAAAATTTAGGCGATAATCTTGTCATTTAATTTCAAAACTAACCATTTCTTTATATAATGCCTATACTTTAGATTTTGTTTTTCAGACTAAATCCATAAAGTTAATAATGTTTACTTTTCACCCTTGAATTAAGATGCAATAATTACAAAGACATGAATTCATAATAGCATGATATACATTAAATTTTACGCATAAATTTGATTTTTGAAGTCATTCCGAATCTCGCAGGAGAAAAAAAAGCACGATGTCATATCAGAACAGAAGATCATTTTCAATTAAATGATATGTACAATTATACTCGGAATACAGCTGCTATGCATTGGATACGTTATATTTGAAATGCATCTTTACTTGTAAAAAAGATTAAAGAAAAAACATATTTTAAAGGATCTTCTGTGAAAGAAAGAAATTTTAACAAAAAATATTTAAATTTCAAATATATAAATTTATATAAATTCTTTAGACTTAAGAACCATAACCGTGTTCGAACTTATCCGGTTCTGCCTAAGTATCCAGGGTTTAATTGAATTATTATCATAGCGAGAGTTTTTGGTAACAAAATGTGAAAATTTATAATTATCGCCTCATTATTTGCATCATCATTTTAACTAAAAATAAAGAGAGATATTGCATACTTATCCTTAAGAAATATGATCACGTTCGAGCTTACCCTGCCCTGCCTAAGTACCCAGGGGTTAATTGAATTATTCTTTTAACTTTATTATGAACTTTTCATCGGTATATTTGTGCTCCTTTAAGAAATGTTGTAAAAAAAACCTGTTTCGTGAAACAGAGCAATTCACAATAATTTTTCTTCTTTGCAATAAATCTTATGTAATTTATAACCTACCATTTCCCTGCTACAAAATGAGACTGAATAACATGACATCTATTGAATTTTGCCATTTTGTCTGTCTTATTCTCAACTAGTGATCTGACATTGATTCGAGGATTAATAAAATTAATCTTCGATTAATTTCAAAATAGGAGGTCAACTAAGTTAACTAAATAATTCAATTAATAAATTTATAAACACTTTTTTTATCACAATATTTCTGTTTCTTGAAAATTAACAAAGAATCCGTCAGAGAATCCTTTTAATAAAAATATTCATTTTTATACAGTTTGATGCTAATACATTATTAAAGTAAAATCATTCCTATATAAAATACCGAGAAACGATATCAGTTCTATTGCATTAGACGATAAAAAAACTGAGTTTGTCTATAGAAAAATCTATGACTAAAATAAGCTCTTCAAAACGGCGAAATTCTTTAAAAATTCTGTTTCTCTAACGTCGGTCGATTTCGCATGATCTCTAAAAGAGAGAGAGCCGCACGTCGCCATAAAATGTGAGAGATAAAATAAAACACAAAACGGTTTGAGTTTTATGGAAGGTGAAAATTTTTTAGTGCCGCAGTTTTCAATTTCCGTCACTTCATCCGAGTTGATCTCTTGACAGTCACTGACGTCACTTAACCCGATCAAACGACGCTGGTGCCCTCTATCGGAAATTCCGGCCAACGACACGCCGAAAACCTTGTTACGCGGTGACAGTCCGCCTGTCATTTCCCCCATTTCTGATATTTTATTTTCTCTGGCGGCCTTCTTTTGTTTTTGTTTAATTTCTTTACATATCCGGGAGCTCTTCCAGAGTATTTTTCCATCCATTTCGGGCGATGGAAAAATTCCGTGGAAAAAAAAAAGTAAAGCTCTCAGAAGAGGTTGGGTTTTTAGAAAATTCTCCTCTTTTCTTTATTTTTTATTTTTATTTTTTATTGACAGTTTATGCAGGTTTTAAGGGAAAATTAACTGATTCTTTTTGGAACTATATATATATAGTGTTGTATTTTATAAGGAAATAATAATTCCACTAATTAAAAAATAGTTTTGATTAGTTAATAAGCAGAAGAAATAAAGTTTAAAAGAAAATGAAAATTTAACCCTTTCATGTCATTTTTTACATCTAATTCTTTAAGGGCAGGTGTTATGAGGTTCAAATTGGAGTCGAATAGAGCTTTACGGTGAGGGTCAAATGCTTAGGATTTTTTCAATATATATATATATATATATATATATATATATATATATATATATATATATATATATATATATATATATATATATATATATATATATATATATATATATATATATATATATATATATATGTGTGTGTGTGTGTGTGTGTGTGTGTGTGTGTGTGTGTGTGTGTGTGTGTGTGTGTGTGTGTGTATGTGTGTGTGTGTGTGTGTGTGTGTGTGTGTTTGTATGTGTGTGTGATGATATCTATAAATCTAAATTAAATTCTAATTAATTTCCAAATTTTTATCTTAATTTAACTCATATTAACTTCATTTTAAAATGTTCTCTTACTTATCATCCAATTCCACCTTTTTTATTAAATTTATCCAACAGAAACTCAGTAAAATTGAAGAAATCGACACGTTCCCACACTCCAGGTGAAGAAATAAAAATTTGTAGATCTAAACAAATTCTTTTGAAAGATCCCAATAATTCCCTTACCTAAATCGACAGGTATAAAGAAATTCCTATCAGAATCTTACAGTATGTAATCATGGATATATATATATATATATATTTGAGATGTTTTTTTTAAATATAAGGATAAAATGATGAGTAAAAGTGAAATTATTTAAATATATATGTAGCTTTTGTAGAAAAAAGCATATTTTAATGAAGTTTTTTACCATTTATTTACAAAAACCAGAATTGTTCAAGAAAAAAAAAAATGTTAACAGTTTTTAATTTTCATTTGAAGCATTATATGTGCAACATATTTTACAGAGCACCTAATTACCTTTTAAGAATTATATTCAAAAATAAAAGTTTTGTGTGTAATACACGAAATTATCTATGAAATTTTGGTATTTTTTCAACAATATTTACATTAAATAATCACAATTCCACATCTTGAGTATTCTACATCAAATCCATAGTTCGTCACTCTCTGCTTAACATAACGAGCCGAAATTATAAATTTCATTAAGATATCGTGATTATTTTTTGAGATATGACGGTACTCGAACAGTAAAATTACGAAAAACTTGTTCTTCAGAAAAGGATTCAAAGTTTTTAAAAGTTGATAAAAAATATTACTTACATGTCGATCGTTTGCTATAACTTGACTTATAATTGACATAGAGACAGCAAAAATATATCACTGGAAACAGAAACATGCCTTTATTTTAGAAATGCAAAAAAAAAAAAAGCGAATTTTCGGATACTTTAAAGTAAAATGTAATCGAAATTGAGTGTTCAAAACAATTTTTCATTCCCTAATTTATGAAGACAAAATTAGGTGGAAGAGAAAGCAGATTATGAGAGCTTTCCACTGACATGCTTAAAGTAAAATGCAATCACGGTAAAAGATTGAAAACCACTTTTCGTCAAAACCTTTGGCATTAACATTTTTAACTATAATGAGGAAATAATTCGTGTTATTTCGTTTATTTTTCTATTTCCAATAAAAAGTAAGCTGTAAAAAAAGGTAAATTTCAGGTCTTACTATCTCCATTTCGTTTAAATCGGATGCCCCCCCCATCAATTTATTTATGGTGTTAACAATACAACATAAACAAAACTTTATGCTTATACAAAGAGCTTTTAAATGTGGGTTGTTTAAGTTTTTAGATGCAAAGATATGAGACATTTTTCGAAAGTCATCATATGAGAACAGAACCAAGGTAATTTTTACTTTCTCATAAGAAAAAATATAAAGAAAGTATTGTAATCATTAAAAAAAGTAAATTTTGGATTTTGATGAATCTCCGTGTTTGAGAATGCTCCTAAGTAAAATAAAAAAAAAAAAAACATATTTTTGGCGTTATATTTATTTGTTTGTCTGTATCTGAGCACAAGAACTCAAAAGGCTTGTGTGAAAAAGGATAGGAAAAGTTAGAAAGGAAGGATGAAATTTGATATCAAGAATTTCAATTTAATTTGTGGTTTTATTTGAAATTTTGAACGAAATCGTTTCATAGGAAATCTATCTGTCTGGCGAAAGAAGGAAATCTATCTGTCTGGAAATTTATCTATCTGGTACAAAATAATACAATTACTAAAAAACGCAAAAAGTTAAATACACATATTCAGCATTTCAAATATTGATATCAAATTTTGAAGCAAATCTTGCAAATGGTTTCTCTGTCGGTCTGTACTTCCGTATGCATGTAAACGCAATAATTCATAAAGGCAATGCTTAAGTCAGTAAAATTTGGTATTTTATCTTCTGACTACAAATTTAATTCCGTATTAAGTTTTGGAGTCTAACAGTTGGCAAAAAGAAGCCCAAAGTACATATTTTCACGATAAATTCATTAAAAATGCTAGATTCCCCCCCCCACAATAATCTATACTTCGTAACTATCGTTCATTAGTGCCTTGCAAAGTATTTACAGCCTTACCCAATGTCTACAATTTCAAGAGCATGAGAAAGGGATAAAACAATTTATTGCCGAGTATGCGAGATTTCTTCTTTTTTTTTTTGGGGGGGGGGGGGGTCGGACCACACTTGCTGGTTCTAAACAAAATATGTCTAAAATAGTTTTTTTTTGTCTTTTTTTTTTTTGTCGTGTGACTATTTTAAGCCAAATTTTTGCTCAGTAGCTTCTGAGGGTAAAGACCCCAGAGCACCCGAGGGCAGAAGTCTGACTTCTAACTCAAATGAAGTTAGCACACACACACTCGCTTGCACAACCCATTTTTACAGGGGGCTCATTCACGCACCTCACAGCCAGAACACAATGAAGAGAACAACCATGCCCGAACCAGGACTCGAACCCGGAACGCCTAGATCACGGGGAAGACGCGCTACCCTTAAAATAATCCTACCGCGACCGCGCCGGCTAAAATAGCTATGATTAAAACATATGAGACTGTTTTTTTTTTTTTTTTTTAATAATGAAAACCAATAAATTGTTAAAAATCAATCAAGATAGATTTTTGCACTTTATAAAGGTTTACATGGCTGTAAATAGCAAAAATAGCATTTGATTTTATTCAACAAGTTCAAATTTTTAACAGAAAATTTAATTCTCCATTTAAAAATTGTTCTTCTGTTATGATAAAAAAATGCATTGCACATATACGGTTTCATTATCCATACTAAAATGAAGGTGTTCACATGCTTATTGGGACACAACAGTATATATCCTTTGATTTAGCATTATAATATTCGACACAACATTAGAGAGTGAGTACAAACACTTTAATGTTATTATCTCGAAATTTTAGCTAATATAAATTTAAGTGAAATGTTCACATTTTTTTTTTTTTTTTATTTTTTTTTTACGAAAACTTGAAAAAAAATTATTGTACAAAGATAACTCTCATCCTTTAAAACTTTATTTTTTAAAGATATAAATTCATTTATCATGCAATTCGCTTTCAAAATGTTGACAGTTATTAATTTTATTTTCAACAATATATCTGAATGCTGCTACAAAATTCAAATACGTTTTCATAGTTTCAAAAATATTCAATCGCTAGATTTTCTCCTATTGCTGAAAGCTAAAGAAGCAAGGTGCTGTTTATTTACTTAAAAAATAAAAAAAGGAAATATTTTATCGCGAAATACAGCACTTAGCTAAAATATAAATTATATTAACAGTTACATTTTAAATATCATTGGGATTTTCCGGCTCTTGAATATTATATACGTTCATGTAACTAACAAACAAAACTGGTGTCAGGGTACTAAAAAAACATATCTTAAAACATCGATTCAAATTTGATGCTAAAAAATATTTTGCTGGTGAAGTTAGGGACTTATATGTACAAGAGATTTAAATATTTGATTAAATACAATATAAACATATTGAGTGGGAACATTATAATAGGTTGTATTTAAAGATAAATTCTTGAAAATATGTACACATAGAAGAACCAAATCTAAAACTATGGTGATTCAAGCTAAAGATTAGAGTTGCGTTTAAATTGTTTTGCTTACTTTTCAAATTAATAACTTCAATTTATATACAACATTATCACATCATGAATTTCAGTTAAAAACTAAGACCCGAAAATGTAATAAAGTTATTTCTTCAATAATTTTATTTTTAAAAACCAACAAGCGTGACAACAAAATCGATCACATTTTAAAGACATTTTTCCGGCGATGAAAGCATTTAACCACCCACGCTTCCCCATTTCCAAGAAAATCAAAAATTCCAATTCCTACAAAGAGGGAGTATATCATTACACGTGCGGGCACAAGCAATTAATGTCTCTGGTTCCATCTAATAACAATCGATTACTGTAATTAAGAGTCTTATTTCCAAATTAACATTTCAAAACTGAGGGTTCAGATTTTCATCTGATATCCCCTTCTGGCAAGCTGAAGTTCCCTTTTATTTTTTCCCTCTCTTGATTCGGTTTCTCGAAATTATTATCAGGGTTAATTACATCTTTATGAAAGATGCTGTGATGCGTTTATCTAGAAATATTTTTCTTTATTTTGGTACTCCGAAATGGTTTAGTTTGTTTGTAATTATTTTGGGATGTAATAGGAATAAGACGAAAACATGGCCTGATTTCATTTATATGTTGAGTACCAAAGGGAAGGGGGGAGCATCTTTTTTTGATACGAATCGTTTGATGGTCGTTTATATAGAACTTGTTTGGTCTCATTAATTTAAAGCTCACTTTCTTTTTTCTTCTTGAGATTAACGGAAAATTTTATATATCTTTTAAAAGCTCAATACTTTGAAAGAAAAAAAATAGATAAAATTTGGTGTATTATTTTTACCTCCAAATCAATGATTCTTGTTAAATTTTGGGCAAACCCAATCAGCCGAAAGTCTGTAAGTAAGCTCGTGTGCTTGTAAAAGGCATCAATACTTCAATGAACGATGTACATAAAATTATATATGTTTTTATGACTAAAATCTTATATTTTCATGAAAATTTGAACCGAATTGTTTGCAAATTAGCTCTTATCCCATTAAGGGTAGATTTATGAATGGGAACATTATAACTGAAAGAAGATAAAATCTAATATAAAATCTAGCTATGTTGCATAAATATTTTGATACCTTATACAATTTATAACGTTTTGCTATAACTACACTTCAATTCACTACAATTACACTTCACTGCTATAATTACTATACAAATTCATAACTTTCTGCTATAATTTTGGTGTAATTATATAGTTCAATTACATCAAAATTATAGATATATATCATATTTCGGTACTTATTGGCTAAAGATAACACATTTTTCTGCCGAACTAAATACAAGATTCTAACTTTGCCAATTCTAACCCTTTGGGAATAAAAAATTCTATACTTCTATCTATAAATTCTATTTTATTTTAATAATTTAACTATTTTTATTAGAATGTAAATCCACTATATATATAGATATATATCCTGTATATGGAGTTTAATTGGTGAGAAGAGGGCATATGCATCCTATATAATGAATTTATTTGGTGAGTAATGGGAAATTCCTCAAAATCAATTTGAAATCTATTTGAGATTGTTTGATGACTCAGAAATCTGAGAACTTTAATATTCCATTACCAGGAGAATCATAGCCAAAAGGCAACGAGAATACTCGTTTAGTATCATTATAAGTAGGAAAGATCTTGTCATTTATAAGTAGTTAGTCGAAAAAAGAATAGTAAATTGAATTCCGAAAAATTTATGTCATTTACGATGGCACGAATAATCGACATTTTCATATATGGAAATCAATTAATAAAATATTAAATACTAAATAATAATATAAATAATAATGTAAAAGAGTGGAAGAATTAGGCATTAAAATTAACATAAAAATAACAACAAACTATATTACTTTTTCATTGAGTGAGAAGTGGGACATTTACGTACTATACATTGAATTTATTCAGTGAGAACTGAGACATATACGCTCTATATATTCAATTTATTTGGTGAGAAATGGGAAATTCCCTTCCAATCGACATCTGTTTAAGATTTTTTACTGTCTTAGAAGTCTAAGAATTTTCCTAATTCGTGACTAGAAGAATCTTTAGGCCTCCTCACCAAAAATCCCCGCGAATATTCGTTTTCATAGTACCATTACAAGTAGCAAGATCTGATCATTTATAAGTAGTGAGTTTAAAAAGAATTGTAAATTGAATTCCGAAAAATTTATGTCATTTACGATGGCACGAACAATCGACATTTTCATATATGGAAATCAATTAATAAAATATTAAATACTAAATAATAATATAAATAATAATGTAAAAGAATAGAAAAACTAAGCATACTAAGCATACTAAACAAGCAAACAGATATTGCTATGTATAACATGAAAACGAGAATACTCGTTTTCATGTTATACATAGCAATATCTGTTTTTTTATAAGTAGCGAATTCCAAATAATACTAAATTGAATTCCGAAAAATTTATTTCACACGGTGAGACGAATAATTGACAACTTCTTATATAAAAACAAATTTATAAATTTTAAAAATATGAAATATTAGATAGAACATAATAATGTAAAAAAGTAGAAGAATTAAGCATTAAAACTGTCATAAAAATGGCAACATCCTAAATTACTTTATCACTAAATATTTTAGAAGAAATGAGTAATAAATCCTCACACATAAAAGAATGAAGAAAATAAATATAGCGCTATGATAACCACGCCCTTGGTATTATTCATACTGTTTTCGTTAGTTTCAGATCACGCAAACTGAACAGACAAAAAAATGAATTATTAGATTCTTCTCGCATATTCCTCAGTTTGATTATTTGCTTTCATTCAGTAAATTTATTTCAATGTTAAGATGCTTTTTCATACTTTACATTGCAAAAACACAAGGAAAAAAAATCATTTTGAGATGTTTCTCGCATTATAATAGAAACTATGCAAATTGATTTTTTAAAAAATGTATTTCTGAAAGCAGACGATATGATTTAATAACTTCCACTTTGACTTCGGACATATGCGAAATTCAGATTGATTCCATCGAAAGTCTGCTTGTATGAAGGATGGGTGTACTTTGCTATTTGTTGTACAATGAAAGTTTGGAAAAGGAGTGCAGATTCAGATGTTGGTATTGTCTTCTAATATGAATTGAAAATATCGATGATAGGACGCATAAAAATATTTAAATAGCTCAAGTATGGTATTAATATAATCAAAAGAAATTTCGAGTAGAGTATGTAAATTATTAGAGAATGGAAAGTAGGAAATATTAAAAAATTACTAGCCGCCTTTGAATACCAACTGGTTTACCATGAATTTCAGTGTATTTATTTTCAACTCTACTTTTTTTTCAATACTTGACGTTCATGATTTCTTAAACAAAGCATTTTTAAGCAATAAATTGATACATTCATTATAGCGAGTTCATTAATTATTGTTTTCATTGTAAATAGAAGTCATTCGAAAAATATCATCGCATGATACTTTTACGCCATTAGAAACTCATTATTGATTAATCTATCTCTAACTTTCACGGTTCAATAAATTCACAGCCTTTTTTCTCTTAAAAATTACACATATTATATAGAATCTAATTTCTTTTCCTTTTTAAAAAAATAAGAAAATAAAGCAATTAAACATGGTAAAATGAATTATATTGTTAAAATTTAAGAAAAAAATATTTTTAAGAAACTGACAAAGTAAATTTTTTCTCATAAGTATATTGATAAATAAGAAAAAAAAATTAAATTTTAAATGACGTAAAATTCAGTTCAAATTTTGGCTTCATTTTTAATTAATTGAAATTCTAAATAAAACTTTAAAAATCTCTCCAAGATATGTTCCAAATTTAGGAATCACTCCAAAATATATTTATGCCATATCGGGGAGTTTTAGTTTAAACGATTTATCTGCCTTGAAAGCACACACGCACGCAGACAGACAGATACACACACACACAGACAGACAGACAGATACACACACACACAGACAGACAGACAGATACACACACAGACAGACACACGTCATCTTTTATTATTACTAGGAATTTAAAAAGAAATCCTTCAAACTTTTATGTACTATTTATGACAAAAAATGGCATGAATACAAGATGTTTGTAAATCATTGGATAAGCTTTTACAATAGATCAAATGCAAAGAAAAAAATTATTTTGAATATAATACCAAAGAGTGAGAGGAGGAAAGTGAATATATCCGATAAAAAAATTTACCATCAAGTGAACACTGAAATATTTTCAATGAAAAGGGTATAAATATATTTGCTTTTCAAAGTATTTGTTTTCTAAAAGGAAATGAAATAAGCATCATGATATGGCTTCATAACCAAAGTTTGGTTCGCTCATAAAAAAAAAATCTATGCGAATCATCCCAAAAATTAACATTTTGTATAAAAGCTAAAGTTTTATATTAAACCCTTAAAACATCTTTATTTTAATATACTTAAATTAAAAATTAAAAAAAATACTAAATACCTTGCAATTAAAAATTCAAAAATTCCATGACATTTTGCGCTATAAATAGACTTTTAAAAATACATTATAACGTAGAAACAAATAAAAATCGGCTCAACAAATGTATAATGCTTGTAAATATTAAAATATTTCATATAATTTCAACAATCAAAATTTTACTATATTTATGAAAATTTACATTAAAAAACATATATTTTGAGAAAAGGACAAAAAACTGTATATATATATATAAGAGTTCATGTTAATGACATTTTTAAAAGTCAGTTTATAAGCTTTTTACCTTTCAAATCCATACACATTATAAATCAGAGGAAAGTCCCCATTTTAAGAGATTGAAATTGGAAAATCAATTTTGAGATACAAATTTTTCTTTCCGAAGTAATGAAAATAGCAGGCGATTAAAAATTGGTCAGGTATGTTGAACTTTTGCGCAAGAAAATCAAAGCTTGAAATACAGTGCAAAAAAGAAGAAAAAAAGTATTAGGAGTCTTATAAGCGGAAAAAAAATATATGTTTCAGTTAATGAAGCATACATAAGCTTTTCCATTTAAATGCTTTCAAATTTTTTCAATAAATTTTTAACAAATAAAAAAATATATCATTTAGCCGTCTTTCGCAATAAAACGTTTTAGCCAAAGTATTTTACTATTCATTGCTATTTAATGTAAAAAGGATTTTAAAGTATATAATACAGCAAACTATTTCCTATTATCTTCGCACAGCAAAAACGTATCTTTTTCTTGATGAAAGCGCCATACTGTTATAAAAGCATCTTCACTAAATCTTTCCATTAAGATTTTTTTAAGTACTTTATGGGATAAAAGCAGTGACAAAGTAAGCGTTTAATATAAATTCCACGCATTTTTTCACAATATCTAGCTTTTACATACAATATAATAGAACAAAATACTTAATAGAAATTTCGCCTTTTATCTGATGAAAATGGTAAGAAAAAAAATCTGAGGCATGCATTTTTACTTCAACGAATACTTGCATTAGCATAATAACAAACGAAAGTTATCCAGGATTAAATCTAGAACAAAGCCTTGCTCATTTTGGGCCCAGTATGGCGTTCAATATTCGCAAAAAAATTAATTGAATATACCTGCCATTTCTTCACTATCTAGTACGAAACAAAAGTCTTTTATTTTGTTCTATGATGGTATAAAAACAACCATTAATTACCCGCAGAATATTAGGATTAAAACCCTACAAGAAATTATTCGATTTCATTTATAGAAATATATTCATCACTGTTCGGATCTTAAGAAAGAGATTAACTTCGGGGGGAAAAAATGGAAAGATTTATATATTTCGGATTATTTTTTTTCAGTAGTTTTTCATTCATTTTTTTGTGAAGAATGATGGCGAAAAAATGGTGTTTCATTAATAAGGCAATTATTTTTAATTAGCACTTTTTTATCTCTGGTTGTCTAGGAAATGAATAGACTGCGGTTGTGCTGTACGTGAATGTTAAAAAAAAAGATTTGTTTTGTTCTTGTTAGTTTTGAAAATTTAATTCCATTCCTTCCACCCCCCTCCCCTTGCCCCTTCACACTTTGGTCTTCTGAGAATAGAGCTTAAAATTTGAAGGGAAAAAAAATCGAAATTCGAAATAAATGTAATAAAGTAAATAATTCATAATATCATATTTTAATTATCTTTTTGGATTTGCGTCTTATTTGTAGTAAACAAGCAAAAAAATGTTCAGCAACATTTTTTTTTCAAAATTGAGAATTTATTTCTTTTGATAAAGGATTATTTTTACAAATGATTTTTATTTTTCGATATTTATGTTTTTACTGGCTTATACAGAAGGATATTTACTTATTTGAATAGTAAGTAATTTAATAGTAAGTAAGTAATTTAATAGTATTAGTTTTTACGTGTGAGAATCTTGCCACATGGCAAACTTCCAGTTTTATACCCCGGAGATTAGCGAATTCGCATCTTATGACTCTTAGTATCAAGTTAAATCCGATGTTAAGAGTCAAACCTCTCATTTTAAGTAAGAAGTTCGGTGAGAGGAAGCCTGTTCATGGATGTCTTCGTCCTATGATTAGAGCTTAGTATTACATGCCGCAATTAAAAATATTCCCATGTTACTTCAAAACTATAATATTCGGGACAAACTTTCCCAAAGTAGTAAAACTACCGGCAAGAAAAATAATTTTACAGAAATAGTAATGGCTACTGAATGGATGTCGAGCTATCCATCTTTTTATCGCCACCGACCTTGGAGATAAAAAGAAAGATAAGGAAAAATCGAGAATCTTGACGATAACTCCATTAGGACTCAGGCTCCAAAGTTTGTTCTGGAGAATTCAGAGCTCTGCTATTAATGTTATAAAAAGCCGTGAGATAGAGTTGAATTGTTTCAGTAGTCAGTTGAGAGGAGTCGATTGAGAGCAGTTAAGCGAAGTCTCTGTTTGGGGTATTGATCTACTGTGAGTATTTTCAGAGCTCTTTGTGCTGTCACAATTTTTTTTTCTTTTTTTATAAACTTGCTGCTTGTGTACTTATGTTTACTGCATCTGCTATTCTCATGTTCAAATATCATGTTCATTCTTATGTTATTCTCTTCTGTGTTTCCTACTGCGCATTTAGGTAGAATAAGTGCTTTTATCTAATATTGGGCCTGCTGGACGTTTTCGTCCTACCCACATCGGATAGATTTTGAAATTTTCCATAACAGTGCATATAGTGTCATTTAAATAAGCGGTTTATATCTTGATTATATTGGATAATTCAATGCACTATCGATAAAACAGCAAAGAGTCTGGAATTTTGTTTGTACGGAGTTGAAAAATATCATTGATATTTTTCTCCAATTTTTAATATTAATTATCATGGATTCCACATGTTTTAAACGTATTGAATTTTTTTAAAGACTTTAACAAAAATATTATTGAAATATATTAGAGCTATACTCGACTTCTGAAGACCCTGTTTTTCCATTTTCTATTTAGTATTATATTAGGTGCAAAACATATGATAATTCGAAAACTGTTATAGATAATTAGGATCACGTCAGGCCCCTAATGGAAGAAGCACTAGCATGTGATCCTTACAAGCCCTTCACATATTTATCACCCCCCCCTTCCTTCCGACCATCCCTATCCTCTCTGTGAACAATTCTTAATCGCTATTTATAATTTTCAAAAGAAAAAAAGTTGTTTATCAATTAAAGTTTAATTTCAAAACTAATATTTAAGGCACAAATTCTCAAAATATCTGATTTGTAGATATTTAGTTGCAGCACTTGTCTCAAAATATATTTATGAAAAAGATAGCCAATTGTTTAGTGTGGGAGCTTTCCATTAGCTTGATCCAGCTACATTTGGAGTAAATACTGACAACAAGTATATATCATTATCATATTAAAAGTATATATCATAATAGAACATATTAGTACAACAATACATTTAAAGACATATCTACTAACTAGTTTTTCAATTTCTTCCTAATAGGTTAGTTTACGATTTCTACAATTACTTAGTTTCTTTAAAGAAAGTATAAAAAAGTTATTTATTTAAGCGACTATTATGAGATTTTTAAAGTGATAAATTATACTTAAGGAATTCAAACACTAACTTTCAGATTTACAGAAAAAAATTTTGCATTATTTGGAAGAAAATTCCGCTTATATATTTACATTTGTTGTAGTTAAGCAAATAAAGATATAAAAAAATATTATCCGACATAAATAAGACGCAAATCAACTACGTGGGCGTTACAAGCTGAATAGCGACTGATAAAATGAAAGAGCTTGAAAAGGGAAAAATAAAGAGTTCATTTTGCTGCTTTGGCGTTAAAGTGGTAAACAATTAGCGTTAATTGGCTTATGCTGTTGTAATTTTATGATTTTTAGGGTTCGTAAGTCTGTTTTTTTTTTTTTTTTTGCCACGCATTATTCCTTTTTGGATGAAAAACAAATTTTTCGCTAGAAGATTAATAGAATCATACAAGTGTAAATTGGCAATAGGAAATAAGTCAATTATTAATTAATTAATGGTAATTAATGAGCACTTCAATTAAAAATATTAATTATTTGCTAAATTTGATCTATTATAGAAAAAAATTAAATAAATGAGTTTTATTCCACTCATGAAAATATAGGACCAGCAGAAACTCACAACTTTTTCGCATACTCCATAATAAACTTGTCATGCTTTGCATGGCATTGGCGTACAATGGTTACGAAATATTAATCTTTGGTGTGAATACAGGATTTTTACTGAATCAATCGTGCAATCGTTGGCGAGTGTTTTGACGATTAATCCCGAGTATGCGGTTAATAGTATCCGAAAATTGAATTTATCTTTTAAACGCGTTTTCACAACTGATTGAAACAAAAATCTGAAATAGAACTACAATTGCAATCATAAAATATCGTGCCAAATTTGATATTTTTAAGTCATTGTGACTTTAAGTTATCATGTTTACATGTTTCTGAAAGTACGGACAAACAGACGATAAATATATTGTGGGATTTCGCTCAAAATTTTAAAGTTGTCTTGACTATAGATTTTGATTCTATATAATGAATTTTATCTATCCCGCTCTCTTCATTTCGTAATTATCGTATTAAATTATATCCGAACAGCCGGACAGATAGACATCCTTTGAGCGGATTTTGCTCATAATTTGATAGAAATCTACAAATCTTATATAAAGGCTCAATACCAAATTTCATCCGTCTAGATCAAAGCGTTTCTGAATTATTTTTGTCACAGACAAAGAGGTGATCATTTTTTAAAAATGTATCTCAGTCATTCTCTTTGAATCTAAAACGTGGAGATTCGTCAAAATCTCGAGGACGAACTTTTTGACGATTACTATTGTTTCTCTGTACTACGTATATGAGAAAGGAAAAAATTCTGAATGAATAAGATATTGTACGGATTCGACATATTTTTATAGTCTCCAGAGAGTGTTTAGATACGCAATTTAAAAATATATAATAATATAATATATCTCGACTACGGCTCTGTCTGTGCTTTTCCAAAATATATCACATTAGAATATGTTCTACTATGAATCCTGTTTCACCAAAAAAATGGTTGTAGATGATACGCCATTAATTGTCACTAGGCAAATAGTAACTCATCCGTCGGTAACAAATTTAATAGCTATATTTCTCTATAACTGTAACCCTCTTTTTTTTGTTTTCAATATCAGCTATTTACCTATTTTAATCTCTGGAAAGCAAGCAAAAATAACTGACAAATATCATCTTAAGAAAGAAAATATTCAATAAATGAGTCGTTAAATTAATTGGGAACTAATTAATTATACGAAAATCTATTAATCAATTCTGATTTAATCAATTAATCAATTCAAATCAGAATAGCAGCAGTTTTATGACAGATTACTGTGTTCGGCCGCGAACATCTGGAACAAAACACAAAAGGAATATCCATGCGTGTGAGATTTCTAGAACAGCATTTTATAACCATTTGTTGGTGTCAACGTAGAATAAATGAATTGAAGAAAGTGATAAACCAGAATATTGCCAAGATTAACAAAAAATGCACTAGCCAGAAAATGAAAACAGAAAAAGAAAGTCAGGAATATGATTTTTTTTTCTTGCCTATATAAATGATTTCATGGTTGAGAATCTGCATTTTCAGTACCACATAGGTGATTTATTCATTGAATTTTCTTAATATTATTTCAAAAATTTCTCTAAGAAAAATGATGCAAATATATATGGACATCAAAATGTTGATGTTCATATAGTAACCAGCACAACTATTAATTAGATGAATGTACAAACTGAAAGATGACCAACATGTTAACAGAATTATATCGAAATTTAATGCGGAATACACTCTATTTAAATATCATAACTGTGTACTAAACTTTATGTACTTAGTTTTCTGAATTTCATATCGTATTTACTAGCATCGAGCCGGCGTCCTGGCATAAGGGTAGCGTGTCTTTCCCGTGATCTGGGATCCTTGAATAGAAATACGTTATTTCCTGTAAACAGATAAGGCAGATGACTACGTTAAAAAGTCGATTTCTTTGAAAAATATGAAATTTATATTATTATGCAGTTTTTTTATATATAACTATTTTTTAGGAAATTACACTGAATTTTACACTTGAATTTGTGCACTTTTTATTCTATTTTAAATTATTTAAATGTTATTTTCTGAAATTCTAATTTGTAATTTTTTTTAAAAATAATAAAACGTGATTTCCTAATGAATAAAATAAAATTTCTAAGTAAAATTTTCTAATATAAAAAGAAACTTCATAAATTAAAATCTAATGCGTATTTCTCGTTCAAATTTGGTATAATAATTACGCAATATGTACTGCACTTCCTCAACTAGCTAATATCAATCTAATAGCTCATCTATCCCTTTTGAAATAATTTATTGTTTTTAATTGCTTCATAATACGAAAAAAATTGAAAATTTCACTTTTTTTATCAATCGAATACCAATATTTAAAGAGTGGATAGAAATACAGTTTGTTTTTTTTAGTTCCGGGAGCAGAAAAATAATTTTTTGCGGTCTGCAAAATTTTAAGCAAAGCATTTGATAAACCTCTAAACTAGAAGAGTTTAGCTATATACATCTTCTTTTAGCCGAAAAAAAGGCAGAACTTTTTTTAAAAAAATATTTTCCTCGCTTAACTGGTATATATTGGATTTATAGATGTTTTTAAAGATTTTTTATGCAAACATATAACTACTTTGGAGCTTTATTGCAAAACATTCATACCGAACGTAGTCACATATCTTCCCAAAATATGATATGAATCTGAAAATTGGGTATAAATACTATTTGCTTAGTTCAATAATTCGTTGGGCTTTTAAATTACACCACGCAGAGAAAATGATACAAAAATACAACTTGAAAAATATGATATCATTTGTTCGAGCTCATGGAAAAGTAAATTATCGAAATTCATTTTGATCCATCAGTCCATTAACTGGTATATATTGGATTTATAGATGTTTTTAAAGAGTTTTTATGCAAACATATAACTACTTTGGAGCTTTATTGCAAAACATTCATGCCGAACGTAGTCACATATCTTCCCAAAATATGATATGAATCTGAAAATTGGGTATAAATACTATTTGCTTAGTTCAATAATTCGTTGGGCTTTTAAATTACACCACGCAGAGAAAATGATACAAAAATACAACTTGAAAAATATGATATCATTTGTTCGAGCTCATGGAAAAGTAAATTATCGAAATTCATTTTGATCCATCAGTCCATTAACTGGTATATATTGGATTTATAGATGTTTTTAAAGATTTTTTATGCAAACATATAACTACTTTGGAGCTTTAGTGTAAAACATTCATGCCGAACGTAGTCACATATCTTCCCAAAATATGATATGAATCTGAAAATTGGGTATAAATACTATTTGCTTAGTTCAATAATTCGTTGGGCTTTTAAATTACACCACGCAGAGAAAATGATACAAAAATACAACTTGAAAAATATGATATCATTTGTTCGAGCTCATGGAAAAGTAAATTATCGAAATTCATTTTGATCCATCAGTCCATTAACTGGTATATATTGGATTTATAGATGTTTTTAAAGATTTTTTATGCAAACATATAACTACTTTGGAGCTTTATTGCAAAAAATTCATGCCGAACGTAGTCACATATCTTCCCAAAATATGATATAAATCTGAAAATTGGGTATAAATACTATTTGCTTAGTTCAATAATTCGTTGGGCTTTTAAATTACACCACGCAGAGAAAATGATACAAAAATACAACTTGAAAAATATGATATCATTTGTTCGAGCTCATGGAAAAGTAAATTATCGAAATTCATTTTGATCCATCAGTCCATTAACTGGTATATATTGGATTTATAGATGTTTTAAAAATTTTTTATGCAAACATATAACTACTTTGGAGCTTTATTGCAAAAAATTCATGCCGAACGTAGTCACATATCTTCCCAAAATATGATATGAATCTGAAAATTGGGTATAAATACTATTTGCTTAGTTCAATAATTCGTTGGGCTTTTAAATTAAACCACGCAGAGAAAATGATACAAAAATACAACTTGAAAAATATGATATCATTTGTTCGAGCTCATGGAAAAGTAAATTATCGAAATTCATTTTGATCCATCAGTCCATTAACTGGTATATATTGGATTTATAGATGTTTTTAAAGATTTTTTATGCAAACATATAACTACTTTGGAGCTTTATTGCAAAAAATTCATACCGAACGTAGTCACATATCTTCCCAAAATATGATATGAATCTGAAAATTGGGTATAAATACTATTTGCTTAGTTCAATAATTCGTTGGGCTTTTAAATTACACCACGCAGAGAAAATGATACAAAAATACAACTTGAAAAATATGATATCATTTGTTCGAGCTCATGGAAAAGTAAATTATCGAAATTCATTTTGATCCATCAGTCCATTAACTGGTATATATTGGATTTATAGATGTTTTTAAAGATTTTTTATGCAAACATATAACTACTTTGGAGCATTATTGCAAAACATTCATGCCGAACGTAGTCACATATCTTCCCAAAATATGATATGAATCTGAAAATTGGGTATAAATACTATTTGCTTAATTCAATAATTCGTTGGGCTTTTAAATTACACCACGCAGAGAAAATGATACAAAAATACAACTTGAAAAATATGATATCATTTGTTCGAGCTCATGGAAAAGTAAATTATCGAAATTCATTTTGATCCATCAGTCCATTAACTGGTATATATTGGATTTATAGATGTTTTTAAAGATTTTTTATGCAAACATATAACTACTTTGGAGCTTTATTGCAAAAAATTCATGCCGAACGTAGTCACATATCTTCCCAAAATATGATATGAATCTGAAAATTGGGTATAAATACTATTTGCTTAGTTCAATAATTCGTTGGGCTTTTAAATTACATCACGCAGAGAAAATGATACAAAAATACAACTTGAAAAATATGATATCATTTGTTCGAGCTCATGGAAAAGTAAATTACCGAAATTCATTTTGATCCATCAGTCCATTAACTGGTATATATTGGATTTATAGATGTTTTTAAAGATTTTTTATGCAAACAT
This sequence comes from Argiope bruennichi, assembly GCF_947563725.1. Classification (NCBI taxonomy): domain Eukaryota; kingdom Metazoa; phylum Arthropoda; class Arachnida; order Araneae; family Araneidae; genus Argiope; species Argiope bruennichi. The sequence continues at coordinate 36,686,187 of NC_079159.1, read as the reverse complement.
ATAACTACTTTGGAGCTTTATTGCAAAACATTCATGCCAAACGTAGTCACATATCTTCCCAAAATATGATATGAATCTGAAAATTGGGTATAAATACTATTTGCTTAATTCAATAATTCGTTGGGCTTTTAAATTACACCACGCAGAGAAAATGATACAAAAATACAACTTGAAAAATATGATATCATTTGTTCGAGCTCATGGAAAAGTAAATTATCGAAATTCATTTTGATCCATCAGTCCATTAACTGGTATATATTGGATTTATAGATGTTTTTAAAGATTTTTTATGCAAACATATAACTACTTTGGAGCTTTATTGCAAAAAATTCATGCCGAACGTAGTCACATATCTTCCCAAAATATGATATGAATCTGAAAATTGGGTATAAATACTATTTGCTTAGTTCAATAATTCGTTGGGCTTTTAAATTACACCACGCAGAGAAAATGATACAAAAATACAACTTGAAAAATATGGTATCATTTGTTCGAGCTCATGGAAAAGTAAATTATCGAAATTCATTTTGATCCATCAGTCCATTAACTGGTATATATTGGATTTATAGATGTTTTTAAAGATTTTTTATGCAAACATATAACTACTTTGGAGCTTTATTGCAAAACATTCATGCCGAACGTAGTCACATATCTTCCCAAAATATGATATGAATCTGAAAATTGGGTATAAATACTATTTGCTTAATTCAATAATTCGTTGGGCTTTTAAATTACACCACGCAGAGAAAATGATACAAAAATACAACTTGAAAAATATGATATCATTTGTTCGAGCTCATGGAAAAGTAAATTATCGAAATTCATTTTGATCCATCAGTCCATTAACTGGTATATATTGGATTTATAGATGTTTTTAAAGATTTTTTATGCAAACATATAACTACTTTGGAGCTTTATTGCAAAAAATTCATGCCGAACGTAGTCACATATCTTCCCAAAATATGATATGAATCTGAAAATTGGGTATAAATACTATTTGCTTAGTTCAATAATTCGTTGGGCTTTTAAATTACACCACGCAGAGAAAATGATACAAAAATACAACTTGAAAAATATGATATCATTTGTTCGAGCTCATGGAAAAGTAAATTATCGAAATTCATTTTGATCCATCAGTCCATTAACTGGTATATATTGGATTTATAGATGTTTTTAAAGATTTTTTATGCAAACATATAACTACTTTGGAGCTTTATTGCAAAACATTCATGCCGAACGTAGTCACATATCTTCCCAAAATATGATATGAATCTGAAAATTGGGTATAAATACTATTTGCTTAATTCAATAATTCGTTGGGCTTTTAAATTACACCACGCAGAGAAAATGATACAAAAATACAACTTGAAAAATATGATATCATTTGTTCGAGCTCATGGAAAAGTAAATTATCGAAATTCATTTTGATCCATCAGTCCATTAACTGGTATATATTGGATTTATAGATGTTTTTAAAGATTTTTTATGCAAACATATAACTACTTTGGAGCTTTATTGCAAAACATTCATGCCGAACGTAGTCACATATCTTCCCAAAATATGATATGAATCTGAAAATTGGGTATAAATACTATTTGCTTAATTCAATAATTCGTTGGGCTTTTAAATTACACCACGCAGAGAAAATGATACAAAAATACAACTTGAAAAATATGATATCATTTGTTCGAGCTCATGGAAAAGTAAATTATCGAAATTCATTTTGATCCATCAGAGGAATTCCTTTATAAAATATATTCGTGTATAAGTATAAAATAAAGAAAATCAATTAACAGTGCCTGTGAGTTGTCGAGAACAATTCTATATAAAACGTTTTAAGCTCCTACTTGGATGCTCAGTAATTTTTACTATTTTATTAACTATTATTATATACTAACTTAATATTAACTATTATTATATGTATAATAGTAATTATTATTATTTATAATAATTTTACTCATTTTACTATGATAAAATATGAGAAATCCTGCACTTTAATAAAGAGAAATAAAACTCGTGTTAGTTAAACAAACAAAAAGAAAATCTTGTCCAATCGGCATGATATTCAAAATAAACAAATGACATATATAGAAATATTTATTTTACGAAAATTTTATCAATAAATTATTCATTATCAGAAACCAATCATATTAAAAATCTCCAGATTTTCTGAACATTTATGTTGTTGTTGTTGTTGTCTTGTTCAGTAGTGCAATAGGAATAGATCTGTCCAAAAGTTGCACTACTCATGGAAGAGGGGGGGTTGCCAGAGCCTCCGGGGAGGTTGAACATTTATGGGAAAACAGGTTATAAAATTCTGTAATGTTTGTAATAATGAATTATGGAATTCATTATAAATTAAAACAAAGAAAAAAATAAAAATGAGTAAAAAAATGAGTTTTTAAAGTGATGTTATCATCATTTTATTTAACAGCTGAGAATAGGGTTTTGTAAGAAATGCGGAGATAAAAGAAAGCAGCACTTAAAGCAATGTTATAAGAAATAAAACCACAATTAATAACGTTGAGAAAGTTAAAGGTATATTATAAATTCTATAAAAATTCTAATTTAAATGTAATATTTCTATCAATACCTTGTATTTGTCTAATTACTTTTAATATCTTTGACAAAAATAATACGTTTACTGTTTTTAGAGCATTGTGCATACTTAAATATAAGCATACTTAAAAATATTTTCAAAAATTATATAATTATACTATATATAACAGTGCATTAAAATGGTAATTAAATTTTTTTCACATGGGATTTTAAATAGCAAGAATAACCGATAAAAAATATATTTATTGAGAAATAATTTAATTAAATAAGATATTGTGCCACAATATTATATTTTGAGTAGATGGCGAAAATAGGAAAATTCTATGATCAAAGTGGTTGCAGGAAAAGAAAAATTAATGCCCAATAAATGAAAAAAAATTCATGTCTTAAAATTAGAAACGGAAATGAAATGTATTCGAATTTTTATTTTTTAGTACAGGGGAAAATAATAATACAAAAATGTATATAATAATATAATAATTTAGAACTAATATTTATTTATAATGAGGTAGGATTTAGTATACATAACAATATATATATATATATATATATATATATATATATATATATAATTACCAAGGAAAATTTTGTATCTTTAAAATTTATTCATGTTTAAACACAAGGAACTAAATATTAAATTTAATGAAATTTACTATTTAATTGCTTGAATCAAATGAAAATAATTTAATGAAAATAAATTTACTTGAACCCGAATTCATTTTTAATGTTTTAAATTACTGATTACTTTTTGTTCATTTATTACTATTTAAGTATGAAAAATATTAAGAATAAAGACAATTGAATAAAAAGTTGAAAATCATTTTTGTGTATCCAGCTGACCAGCGGCGAGCAGAGAGAGAAAATCCGCATACTCACCGTTTCCGCCTGTTGCGTCACAGATGGCCGGAGGAAAACAAGATAGTCACGTGGACTTGCCCGTTGGCATGACGACCCCACAAACAACCTCGGGGTTCCGTTTCACTCGGAGCAATAAGCCACACTGTGGAAATAACGGTGCGGTATTTCGAATCAGAGGATCCAGGGTTGCTGGATAGCGCCAATGATTTCGCGCCAACACCGCCATGCAAAGAGTGGGAGAATGTATTTCAGATTATTTCTTAAAAGTATTCTGTTATTGCTAAATGGAAAAAATGGAGAAAAATACATGAAATACAGGAGAAAACTAAATTTTGATAGATTTTGTTATAAACAGTGATTTTTTCTATCAATTTATTAGCTCTGTATTGTTCCAATAAATAGAGCATCTGGTAGCAAGAAATTCGCCATTCTGTGACTAAAATGTGTTAATTGTATACGTTTTGATTTTGGTTCCTATATTTACACAATCATCTTATCTAATGGGCTAACTGGGCTTTAATTCAAAGCGCATTGTTCCAAGAACATCAAAACATTTTCTATATTGATGATTTTTTTTTTCATTTTAACTTTTAACTAAATAATTTCATTGTCAATAAAATTGTCTAAATTATTATTAAAGAAAAAAAGGACCGACAATAGAACGATCTAAATTAAAGGATTTAAGCATTTTAAAACATAAATATGGCAGATTAAGAAATGTAGAAGCCATAACTATATATATATGTAATATTATTTGTTGTGAAGCATGATGCAGTTTGAAGACAGTGAAAGATACTTTTAATTTTTGTGACGTCGCTTTATTTCATTTTGAAGAAGCAAGCATACGTACAAGCGATGAGCACATAGAACGACACAGAAAAGGAATGAAAAAAAGCTCTTGGACATTTTATCCCTGGTCTTATATAACCTATGATTTTGATAGGGAAAATATTTCTTTACGGTTCTAATGTATTATGAGATTTCGATAGGGATTTTCATTACACGGGTGGACAAGGTAGGGGAAACGCAGGGAGATTTTAAAAAAGAATTTGCTTGATCAGCGGTATGTTATCTCTTCACGCGTAGTGTGGGAAAGTTATTTAACAATTCAACACTTTAACAAAGCTTCTCTTGAATTAATTAAGTAGAGACAGTGGAATTGGATCACGAAATAAGAGAATATTTTAGAATGAAGTTATTATGGGCTAAATTAAGATGAAGTTACTATGAAAATTAATTAAATTGAAATTAGAGTTAAAATATCATCATATATATATATATATATATATATATATATATATATATATATATATATATATATATATAGACCCCTCATAGAAAAAATCCCTTGTTTGAATGAGGGTGAGCCTTGAGAAAGTCTTCAGGCCGAATTCTTAATTTCTTCCTCTTCCTTTTTTATTTTTTTTGCTAATTTTAACTTGGTATTTTTATTAATTTGGTTAAGTTCATCTGTGTTTTAGTCGTAGCAGCATTAACGCTCTCTAAATACAATTGTATCTTTCTTAGTTTGATTCCGAAATAATTTTTAATTTTTTAGTTTGTTAGACAAATTTATTCTCTGATGATGTGTACAATGCAGGTGAAGCCAGACAAAATGCTGTTCATTAAAGATGTGGAGATATCAAGCTAGAGATTAATAGTCCCACCGTGTTTAAACAATATTGAAACCGATAAGTGGGAGCCATTGGAATAGGAAAATAAGTGAAGTTAAAGTATTTTAAACCAGTGGGAGTGGTCTCCTTAAAACTTTCTCGCATGTTCTCTAATAAAGGTATCATGCCAGAGAGCATCTTACATGGCATCGATGCACAATAGTTACGACTTGTTAACTGTTGGCGCGATTTAGAATTTTTACTGAATCTATCGGGTCATCCTTGGCTAGTTGTTTGACGATTAATCCTTAATATGAGTTAAATAGTTTCTGAAAATAGAAATAAATTTGTATTTTAGGCGCGTTTTTCATCATCGAGTGAAACAAAAATTTGGCACAAAATTGTACATTTAGTCACAAAATCTCATGCAAAGTCTCAAATATTAAAGTCATGGTGTTTTTGAGTTTTCACGTTTATATATTTTTAAAAATATAGACCGACAAACAATCAACCCCTTGATGAATGCGGCGCAAAACGTGACAGGTGATTTCGCTATAGATGCTAAATCTGTGAACTGAGTTTTATCTATCTAGCTCTCTTCGTTTCGTAATTATCGTGTTAAGCTATGTTCGTGCAATCGGACAGACGGATTTCCTCAGAACAGATTTTACTCAAAATTTGACAGAAATTTGCAAATTTGGTGTAAAGACCGGATGCTTAATTTCAATCGTCTATCTCAAAGTGTTTTTGAGTTATCTTTGTCACATACAGACAGACGGACATTTTCTAGAAATGTGTTTTTCTAACTCAGGGAGATCGAAAATGTGGAGATTCGTCAAAATCTCGAGTACAAATGTTTAGACGATTACTATTGTTTTTTCTGAAGAAGAGAAGAAGCTCCCAAATCCTGCATGTGATTGAGCCTCTTGATATTGGAATTCTGTGAAAAAAAAAATACATGATCCGAAATTGTTGGAAGATAGCTTCATTCTTTAATGAATATTTTATAAGAAAATAAAAGAATTTTTTTAAAAAATCGCCGAAAAAGAAGCAGAATATGCTAACAATTTATCCGCGGCTATTAGTACTATCCAAAATTCCTCAAATCTATCTTTCCTATTCAAAAATAAGGATTTTTTTAAAACTTAAGATTATAAAATAATGCGCACGCAATAATTAGACGCAGTGGCGCAATCGATGAAGGTATTTAATAGAATTAATTCCGAGTGATGGCGATAAAACAGCAGATTGTTTTTAAAATAAAGATCACATTTCTCTTGAGAGTGCTTTATCCTTAATTAATATTCCAAAATTTACAGCAACACTAACAAATGAATTAGTTAGATATGTTGAAATGTATATTGCACTTGACAAGTTCATTTGCATGAAAAAAAAAATAGGCATACAAAATTAAATTTTTTAGATCAAATTTTTTTTTCTGTAATTTTCTAACGAAATAAACATGTTTATATCTCTCCTTTATATAAAATGCTGTGTGTGTTACTTATTGTTAGTAAAATTTTTCTTTTGAAATTATTTTTAAAAGGTTAAATAATTTAAATTTAAAAAACATAATATTACATGTTCAAATTGCTGTAAACATATCCTGTTTCGCAGTTTTAATTCAATTCCATTATAAAGTCTTTCTTTTTAAAAACCTTGCAATTCATCAGACAATATTTCTTTATAAATCGCATCGACTGAAATGAAGTTGCGGACGGAACTAAATTAAGATATGCTTATTAAGGCAAAAAACATTTCTATAAATGTAAATGGCATCTATATCTTCTTTATTTTGGTGTGGTGTGGAAATATGGAGGGAGGATGGATGGACTGATTAGGTGCTATCCTTCTTTTTAATTAATATTCATAATTACATGCTCTTCAAATGCAGTTTCAAATAATTACTATTAACATCAAATCAGTTTTTGTTTTGTTTGATTTAAATATTTGTACTGCAAAGTCAAATCATCGTTAAATATGTGATGAAATGATGTAATGTTGTATTAAAAATACAAATATTTTTAAAAAGGGCTTGTTTTGAAATTGGAGTAACGTCACCTTTCATCATTGATGCTCACCATTTGATAAAAACATTATTATATCATTAATGTAAGCCCTTCTTTATTATTGAATTTTATCTGTTCATGAAATAGAAGAGTAATACGTTTATTCCCAATTGGTTTACAGACAATGATTTAAAATATATGATGTTTGGTGTGATTTTGTAATTAGAATTGCAGTTCTGTTCCAAACTTGGAGGTGGAACTTATTCTTTTAAATTTTAATGTCTCAAGAATGTTTTATTAAACATGATTCACAGAACAGAGGATCTGTATAAAAATGTAAAATTCCAAATTCATCAGAAATTTATTGATTTAAATTCATAAAATATAATTATTTATTTCATTTTGATCCTTTTTATTAGATATATACCAATTAAAATTTAGAAATTTGCCTTCGGGCTTTGGTTAAAGTATATATCCTGTATATATTAATATATGCATGACTTAAATAAGACTGAATTATTGAATTAATAATATATCTAATCTCAAATGTCATAGAAACATTTTTTTCGGATTTTTTTTTTAGAAAATATCACATCTCATATTTATTTTATTTGATGAAAACACGTGCTGAAGATACTCTTTTCTAGGTTTAGTTTGTAGTAAGAGTTAACTTAATTTTTCAACTGGAGTTTTTTTTAATATGGTGGCAACGCGCTGATAAAAGATAATTATTCTCACGCACTTCATGCTTGTGGAGGTTAAATTTTATTTTCATTTTGAGCGAAATCAATTGTTGAAAAATGGGAATAAATTATTTTTTTAAAAATTCAGTAAAAGTAATAACAATATATAGATTAATGTATTGGTATCATTGAAAATATTATTTTTGAACATAAAAATTATTTAATAAATCAATTTTGCTTAGTTTTTAATTTTTAAAATTTTACTTAAAATTTAAAAAAATCGCTCCCAGATGCACATTTTCATCCTCCAGAGTATATATGGCCCAGTTTAATAGCATAGTACCTTCTAAATCATACGGTATGGTATGTCGAGTTTCAGCACATACACACACACACTTTCACCTAAAAATCAGTCTTGGAGATTCTCCATGGGCGTTAAGACGGTGTGGAAAGGTCTAAAATCGTGTGTTTTTACGGAATAAGGATATTCATATTTTCATAAATTAATCCGTTTTATTGAGTGAATTGATTGATTAGAGTGCATTTCTTTTTATTTAAAATATTAGTGTTTCAGGAATATTTTGTTAAGTATGATTCACAGGGTAGAGGATCTGTGTAAAAATTCGTAAATTCATCGTTTAAAATTTGTAATTCATCAAAGCATTTATTGACTAAAGATACATAAAAAATAATTATTTACTTCGTTTGGATCATTTTGTTAACAGATATACAGTGGCTCCCAAAATTGAGTATACACTATACTATACTATTGAGTATACACTATACTCTTTCTTCTTTAATTTTATTCTCTTTCATCTTAACATTTCTATTTATGTCTAATATTTATAAGAACGACAAAATATAAATTAACAAAAGTATTAGGCTAAAAAACAAAACGGAGGAATCAATAATATTTTTATTACAGTAATTTTTATGTCAAAGTTACAAATTCCAAAGTCACAAAATTAAGTATACACCTTATAAAATATGCGACTTGACTACCACTATTTATTTTCAAATGATTAAGTAAAATAGTTTTGTTACTCTAATTGGCAATCAGTGATTTCCAAGCGAAAACAAACGTTTTGGTAATCAGAATGAGCTCCAGAAATGAAGCAATTGTTGAAATTCGGAACCTTGTTAATTGATTGTCAGAAGATGGTAAATCTCTACGTGAAATTGCAAGGGAAATTCACCGCAGTTCAGGATGCGTTCAAAAAATTATCCAGAAGTATAAAATGTATGGACAAATTGCTAATAAACCTGGAAGAAGAAGCAAAGAAATCCTCAGGGTCACGACCAAAAGAGGAGTTATTCGAGAGGTATGAAACAATCCTAAGGTGAGTGCTACAAAAATTGCTACATCTACTTCAAGAAGAATTGGAAAGTGTGTTTATGCAGGAACAATTCGAAGAGTAATCCGAAAAGCAAATTATAATGGTCGCGTAACCAGAACAAAACCATTCATTTCCAAAGTAAATCGAGAGAAAAGAATTTCTTTTGCTAAAAGTCATATTTCAAAGCCTCCTGACTTCTGGAATCAAGTAATATTAAGTGATGAAAGTAAGTTCAATGTTTTTGGTAGTGATGGTCGATGTTATATTTGGAGAAAGCCCAATTCTGAACTTCTTCCTAAAAACACCAATTCTTCTGTCAAGCATGGAGGTGGTTCACTTCTTGTATGGGGCTGTATGTCTGCAAAAGGAGTGGGAAATTTAGTTTTCATTGATAGAATCCTGGACAAAATTAAATATTTGAACATACTGAAGAACAATTTAAAACGAAGTATCCAGAATTTGGGTTTAGAGTCAATTTTTCTATTTCAACAAGATAATGACCCGAAACCTACAGCTAAATTAGTTAAGTTATGGTTGTTGTATAATTGTAAAATGCAACTGCACACCCCTCCTCAATCTCCAGATCTCAATGTGATTGGAAATTTGTGGGCACAATTAGAAAAATCAGTTCAAAAACACGATATTAGGGGCAAGGAACACTTAAAAAGAGTATTACAAGAACAATGGTCGAAAATATCCGGCGAAACAACTCAAACTCTTGTCAACTCAACTGTCCCATACTGTTTACAAGCTGTTCTAAATGCAAAATGATATGCAACAAACTATTAATTTATCTTTTCCTCTTTTTGTTGACAGATTTTGCTAGATGTATACTCAATTTTGTGTCTTTGGAATTTGTAACCTTGACATAAATATTGCTGTAATAAAAATATTATTGATTCCTCGGTTTTGTTTTTTAGCCTAATAGTTTTGTTAATGTATATTTTGTCGTTCTTATAAATATTAGCCATAAATAGGAATGTTAAGATCGAAAAGAATAAAATTAAAGAAGAAAAAGTATAGTGTATACTCAATTTTGGAGTCACTGTATGTCGATTTCAAAAGTTTACAAATTAGTTATTGCGCCCTGTTTACAGTGAATATCCTGAGAGAGCCCTGATTAGAGTGAATAGAGTGGATAAATTATGTTCGCCTTAAATGAAACTGATTTATTGAATTAATAATATAGATTTTATAAAAGAAATCTAGAACATTTTTTACACTAATTTTTTTAAAAAAAAATATCATATTTCATAATTGTTTCATTTCAAATAGGCATGCGCTGAAAATTGTACTTTTCTAGGTTTAATTTGCAGTAACAGTTAAATGATTTTTCCATTCATTTCAAAGAACGTATTTCTTTATTATTGTTCGTCAATGCATGCACTTAATAAAAACTGTAGTTTGAAATATGCAACTTGTCGACAGCCAACCACCCTGCCACCACTGAAACTGAATATACAACTGTCATTTGTAGGATCTGAAAATAAAAATCTGAACTCTCATTGCATTCACGGCTTTATCCAGGATATAGTCCTTAACAGAGGATTTCCCTAATAAGGATTCCGTAATAGGGAACAGTGGCTATGTTAGACAATATGCGTAAAAGTCTTGGAAATATCACTCCCGCTATTTTAATACAATATAAAAATTTCAGATATCGAATTTACAGTCACTTTTTTTTTATCATTACATATTAAGGGGAACAGTGGACTTTGAAATGAGCAAAAATGGACGAAAACGTACAATTTTATTTTTATCGTTTCATCACCAAAATATATGTTTATACACAGTCAGTCAGTCAGCCATCTGACTCTCCGACCCGCCACGATGCACACGGATTTAAACCATAAAACTGAATGACCGGACCGCCGCAACAGCAACACTGGCGGGAACTGTGGTTGAGTCCTAAGGACCATCACCGGCCACGGTACAACCCTCCCCGAAGGAAGTAAGTCTCGTCATCGATGGGAGGAGTCATATCCCCCACCTATTTGTGTACTCACTAGGGTGGCGAGATCCAACCATTATGCCGGAAGCATCTCATCCTTATTTCGAGGTGCCTTCCCCGGGGGTTTATGTTTATACACAACTAAAAGATTTATAAAAATTTGAAGTTTTAAGCGGAAAAAACGTATATCGCAATGACTTTTCTCAATGATATTGTAATTAGATTTAAATGCCTTTGAAATGTTGTTGATCTTTGAAGAAATTAAATGAAATTTATAATAAAGATTTCGATCAAACATTAAAAGAAAATAGGATATGTATTTCATGTTTCGAGGCTTTTAGCTAGTAAAGAGTCATTTTTAGTTTAGTAAAACAAAAAAAAATCCCATGAAAATTCAGTAAGTGTGCATAAAAAGATTTCTAAAAAATTATCGTTTAATATGAATTACAAAATTATACGTAGATTTGTTCCAAATAACATTAGATTGGGTAATAAGAAAAAAAAATAATAGAATAAAATTAAAAATAAAGTCGACTGGAATATTTTAATTTTAAAAAAAAATTATATATCTTTCAAATTTTTTTAAAATAATATATTTCGTTTAAAAATATTTTTAAAGAAATTTGACTTGTTTATATCTTAATACATAATCATAAAATATTTCATACCCTAAATGAATAATTCCCAAAATGTGACTAATAGGAGTCCGCTGTCCCTTTAAAAACACGTCTATATGACGCGATTTCGTAAACTTTCCCCTATTTTTTATTCTAAATTACTAAACATATTACATACTAATGAATATAACGTTAAAATATTGTAACAAAATTAATTATCAAAATATGGCAAATTATATGCAATTCAGATATGTCTTTATTAAAATCTGCACGAAAAAAAAATATATGTCCAAACAAGTGAATCGACTTTCTTTTCCACTTTTTTACTTCTGGGGTTGTGCGCATGGCCATTGAGCCGAGCGGAACCGGAAACGACCGAAGTTGAGCTCCCGACAAATTCGCTCCGAAATTATTGGCGATTTGTCTTAGATAAAACCGTCCCGAGTCCCGGCGAGGCTACAAAACGGAATTCATGTTTTCCTAAAAATAAAATAGTTCTGCTCTGTGATAAAAGGTTGCCCCAGTAAACGCGATACCAGGAAATATATCGTTAGCTCTCTTTAAGCCCGGCTTTGCTCTCTTATCTTGAGAGAATTCATTGAAACCGGAGAGCGAATTCGGAACTTTTATCTCCGGAGCAGTCGGATTTTTGTGTTATTTTTGTACGACTAAAAGTAATTCTTTTTGACTGTGATTTTTATGGTGTTATGCGTTTTGCAAAAGTGAATAAACTGCGATAAATTGAACAACTTTTGTTCTTAATTCTTGTTTAACAAATTTAATTATTGTTCAGTTTTATAAAACATGTATATATATGCGAGTGTGTGTGTGTGTGAGGGGGGCGTTAGACGTTCTTGAGGAATCAGAAACTCTTTAAAGATTTTTATTCTTCATGATTTTAAGGAAACAGCCCACATTTTATCAGTTATTAAAATTTCGTTTAGCCTTTTCGCCTTCCTCTCCTGTTCGTGAAAATTTTTGCTTCTCCTCTGTTTTTCGCCACATTAGAACAAACAAAAATAAAAATTCCAACAAGTAAACATTTACAAAGCTTTTAACCATTTAAATGTTTTAAAATGACGAAGAACGCTTGAAGCGCGTTACGGCTGCCCTGCAAGTTTCAGTTGCACGCGCTATACGCATTACGGACGACGAAGAGGTTAAAAAGCCGTGACGATCACTGTGCAGCATACGGAAAGGTAGACAGAAAGTAGGAGAGAGAGATCATGAGAAAATATTTTGAAATTATATATTTTTGGAAAAGGAATTTGCAGGAACATTGTTTTTGGTCCGTGGGAAAATTTATAGCTTGCATAATTCGGATGTTAAGGTTTCAGTGAAACCACAGATTGAATGATTTGAAAATTATTTTTGGAACCAAGATTAATAGAACTTGTTATTTTCTCTTACACTCAAAGGCAGAGACTATACTTTTACCGGACTCAGTGGCCTGGGTTTAAGGTTCTTTTCTCAGGAGCGGATGGCTCCAAATTCGAGACCCAATTCCATGGAATTCCATATAAGCGGGTCTGGTGTACATTAAATCCCTCGAGCCAAATGCCGTCCCTCTGCTGTGGTGGTGTGTGGAAATTTGGAGACGGGAGGTGATAGTTCAGCTGTAGTCCTCGTCACCTGACCGCTATTGAAAATTACGATGTTCCGTTCAAAAATAGTTCGAGTGCTACTTTAAAACAGGATGTTAAAATAACAAAACTAAATTGTATTTTTATCTCTCTGGCATGTATTTACAACTTACGAAATTTTTTTTAATGTTATAAAATGGTACTACAAAAGATAAATATGGATATTTGAATTGGATCCAAAAAATATTAATTCCATTGAATTTATTAAATTTTAATTTTAATTAACTTAATAAAAATTATTTGATACAGTAGCGCAAGCGCGCACACACAGTATACTTTTATCTCTCTGGTATATACACTTACCATTTATGAAAAAATCATTCTAATGAAATGAAAATGGCGCTACAGACTGATAAATAAGATAATTGGATTGGGTATGGTGAAATATTAATTCCATCTAATTGAATTAATTTAAATTTTAATTAACTTGATTTTACTTTGACTTTTAATTAACTTCGAGAGCTCCTTGTTAATGATCTTACATATATTTCGACTTGATTTTTGTTCTTACTGAATACTAAAATTCTGTAGGTTATAATATTTTAGTTTGTTTCACCATACAAAAAGTTTTTATGATGTTATTAACAAAATTATATTAGAAAAATAGTTTTATTTTTATAAAATGTTGCAATCCGCCAAAGCGTTCTAAGAAATACAGAAAGAAGTTAAAATTTCAGCGTAATTAAGCATTTAATTTCAATTTGAAGAAATTCCACGAGTGTTTACTAAAAAATTCCCAGAAAATTGCTTTAAATTAATTTAAGTGGGAAATATTTTCATCAATGAACATTAAATATTTTTGACCAAAAATATTTTTTTTATAAGTGAGAATGATTACCACTTCTTACATTCCTTGAATGATCTCTGTAAGTATATTTATAATTTTTTATTTCATAAATTAACTGGTAAACAAACAATATTTTTATATTTTTATACCTAGAATATGTTTGTCATAATATAACCCAAGACAAATGATTTGAGAGTTCCTGCAGTAATATACTATAAAGGGTTAAGTCTTATATTTCAAAATACTCTTTCTTTCACTTTCCTTTTACCAAATACTAAGGCATTTAAAAAAATTTCGAATTTATTTTATTAGAAACGATTAAGTACAGACAGAAGAAGTTTATTTAGGGATTCTTTCGAAATAACGGATCTACATAATAAAGCGTTTATGCTATTATTCAAACAAAAATGTGAATATGAATGGCTAGTGGATTTTGTCACAACCTTCTATGCCTTCGTCACTCTTGGATGCACTTTTTTGGAATTTGAGAATCGTTGCACTATAAGCCACTTTTCATCCAAGGTAAAAGCGAAGGAGATCAAGAGAATATATGACAAAGGAAGTATTAGAATGTGATCACTTAACAGGTAGTTTGATAACAGAAGGAACCTTTTAGCCACTTATTATATATATGAATCGAAAGTTATTTGTATTTTTTGTACCTAAGGGTAAATGCTATTTTTCATTGTAGTTGCAAATGGAATGCTATTCGGGGTCATTTTGAAATATTTTATTTGAAACCCTAATAATTGATGCTTAAATTAAATTATTAAGCACTTATTAGGAATTATTTAATATTTTTATCCGAGATTTCTCAGTCTCTTGTTTGAGACATGCGATGGTTTGGGCTTTCTAACGAATCTGGTTTTGAATGTTGATTCAACTTTAATTTGATTAAATCTGCTATACAAATATACAGGATTTTTAGAATATGTTCTGTAAATATATACAACAAGCATACCGTTCGAAGGAGCAAAAAATTTTTTAAAGATGTTATTAACAAAATTTCATTAGAAGAATAGTTTCATCTTCATAAAATGTTGCAATCCGCCAAAGCGTTCTAAAAAACACAAAAAGAAGTTAAATCTTCAGAGTAATTAAGCATTTAATTTCAACTCGAAGAAATTCCACGAGTTTTTACTAAAAAGAATTCCCAGAAAATTGCTTTAAATTGATTAAATTAATTTAAGCGGGAAATATTTTCATAAAAGAACATAAAATATTTTTTTAATAGTGAGAATGATTACCACTTCTTACATTCCTTGCATGATCTCTGTAAGTATATTTACAATTCCTTATTTCATAAATTAACTGGTAAACAAACAATATTTTTATACCTAGAATATGTTTGTATTTTATACCTAGATAGTGTTTAACTGTTATAAACAGTACTGCATTATACTTTTGCGCTCTGAAATAGTGTGAAAAATAATACTGCATTTCTTACAGTTATAGTTATTGTGAAAAAATTTTGAATTTTCAAAAGACAATACCTATATAATTTTTCACCAAAATATAATAGAGTGAAAATCTTAAAATGAAATGATAATGAATTTTTTAGTGCTAAATTTTTTTTTTTTTTAAAGTTGCCAAAACACCAAACCTAGGACGGTAGATATTTTCTTTCCCACTGACATCGCAGTCCCCTTAACTTAATTTTCAGAATCAGATTCATTCTATCATATTTTCGAATTATTCTATAATATTACCAACTCTGATATAAGACATTGTCATGGCTGATGTCACCACTTTGTTGGAAGAAAAAAAAAACAGTGACTTCAATGTAGTGCATAAGTTTATGATTCTAGACTTAAACAACACGTATCATATAAAGAAACAGTGTAACGAAAATCAGTACACTTATTACATGAAAGAAGAAAAGCTGCACAGGCATAACGTGTCTATCCTTGAAGCCATTTCATGCTTATTGAAAGCTGTACAAGATTTGAGGCAAAGTTGAAGAAACTGATTCCACATGTAATCAATCTCAGTTAAAATCCTAAATGGGCCCACCTCTTAGCAACTTATTTGAAATCTCGCCAAATTGACTACTAATTAAATATTTGTTATTATTATTATTTTTCAATTAAAAAACGGTACTTGAAGGCCAGAAATAATAATAAATATAATAAATAAATAATAACAATAAAATAATATGATAAATAAATAATAATAAAATAATAAAAAATAAAATAAAATAATAAAAATAAAATAAAATAAATCCGTCTAGGTCGATGATTTATTAATAAAATAAAACAATAAATAAATAAAAATAAAATAAAATAATAAATAAATAAAAATAAAATAAAATAATAAATAAATAAAAATAAGAATAAAAAATAAATAAAATAAATATAATAAATAAATAAAAATAAGAATAAAAAATAAATAAAATAAATATAATAAATAAATTAATTAAAAATAAATAATAAAAAAAATCCGTCTAGGTTGCCACATTGGCGACGTTATCGCCACTCGTTCGGCGAGAATTCAAAAAGACGCCAAGAGGTGGGCTGTGCTAGGATCCACCCCGATCTCATTCCAGAGGACCATCTATTTTTGTTGGGGATGTTAGTTCAATTTTATTAACTTCTAGTTTTTAAGCAACAATAGAACTGTTTTGGGATAGACCTCGTACTTTGGAACTACCGTCAGATGACAAGGACGAGACATGAATTGGCACCCCCTTCTCATAGCTTCCGCCAGCTCGTAATCCGTCGTTGTCGCCTGGCTCCGACGGATTTAGGGTGCACTAGACTCACTTACACGGTGGTTCTTCAACGGAAACGGGTCTCGAGCCTGAAACTCTCCAATTTCCAAACCGAGATCTTACCACCAGGCCATCACATCCCCGTGAGTGTGGTACAAAAGTGCGCCAAAAGAAGGTGGAAATAGTTTTCTCATGGAATTTCAAGCATGCTGGTTGCGTCAAATTCTAAACCCCTCAAAATTTTTTGCTCTATTATTAGCATGTACATGCTATGTTTTTATAATGCTCAGACGCTGCAGGCAGATGATCACTAACAGCAGATGGTAATAACTGCAAGCGGATCATAAAAAAGTCGCTTTAAGTTTTGCATCTTTTTAATAATATGAATCACACTTTTTCAATTAAAAAATTTTTGCTATTAAAATTGGGCCAAATGGGCATATTGTTATGCGCATAAACACAGTCTTAGTATTTTATCCAAGGATTATGAATAAATAAGATATGCAAAAATTTCACAGAACATTTTCATGAGAATGATAGCAACAAGTAATCTACCTGAAAGAAATCTACTAAAACAGCTTTAAAAATTTCAAATTATACATTCTTTATTGAATAAATATGAATATATTTTAGAATGCAAAATATATTTAAGATATACTTCCCATTCGCAACGAAACTATTCTATTGCTTTTATTAAATAATATCCATAGAAACGCAAACATATGACACAGCTCATAAATTGCTATCGCCCAAATGTCAAAATCTTTTATATAGGAATTGAATCTATTAATTTATCTTTGCTTCTATCTTACTTATGCATTATTTGAAGTATATTTTCTGAATCTAAAGATACAAGGAAAAAAAAATAAGCTTATGAAATTTTCTTCGTAATCATACATTTTATTTAGATGCTACATCTTTGATTAAGAAGGACATGTTCAACTCAGATCTTCGACTTGGATCCTTTGAAATTTCAATAAAATGAACGTTTCTAAATGGATGCATTCCTTTGACTTTCATTATGTTGCTTTTTTAAATAAGATTTATCGCTTCTCTTGCTTTTCTGCTTCACTTTAACATTCATCTTGTCATTTTGAGACTATCGAATGGAAGTTTGAATTTATATTAAAATACTAGAGAAGCAATATCAGATGAAGATTACTTTTTTAAAAATCTAAAATAAAAAAAAATGGAATTCAAGATTTTTCATTAAAATGTCTTTTGTATTGTTCGGAATCAGCTTCTAGATTTGTAATGAATTGTTGGATAAAACCATGAAGATATGAATTTCATAAATTTAAAATTTAAAAGATTTTTTGCTTAGAATTTTCGAAATTATTGGTTTTTTTAAAACCTGGAATGATTTCAATTTCTGATGAATCAATAAATGTGAGGCATTCTGATATCAAAAGAATATAAATTACTTTTTCCTTTAAACAACACAAATTTCCAGAGATGAATCTTTTTTATAATAGAGTGTAGAATCGGTATCATGAAGGGTGGAGTTACAAAAACAGGCTTTTTATTGAAACTCTTCTAAGATTTTATTATTGATATGTTTATTTTACCAAGTTTACTAATATTTATATCCCATTCCAAGACAATACCACAATTATTTTTGGATACATTTCATAATTGTGAATAGTGGTAAGATGCTGCAGATGATACCTGGGTTAAGAAGCCGTCCCTGCAAACTTATGGGCCTTGATGGAACGTTTGAACCGTTGAATTTGGAGTTCCCACATCAATTTTCGCGCGATTGTTTTGCGAAATCCTGCTCGGACATGGAAAATTGCGATTCTAAAGCTGAGACCAGGCTGTTCAGTTCAGTTATATTAACTTTCAGTTTTAAAACAACATTAGGGCTATTTTGGTACGGATCTCGTAATTTTGAACAGCGGTCAGATGATGATAATGACACCTGAGCTGGCACCCTCCTCTCCAAATTCTACACTAACTTGAGGACGTTTGGTCCCTACGGAATTAAAGTGTACCAAACCAGCTTACACGATGGTCCTTGGTGGAATCTTATTTAGAGGTTGAAACCACCAGTTCCGAAGCCGAGACCATCAGGCCACCATGGTCATTTTATAACCAGATAACCGTGATGCATTTCTTATCTATGAAGGAAGTTAAATTGTGAGAATGTCTAGTAAAATGTAAAGATCAAAAAGAAAAGAAATTTACAATAGCTAAATAAAAATTGCATGAGAAAAGTGCATAACAACCTATATTACTTAAAATGAATATTCCTTTAAGTAATTTGAAAAATTATTTCAGAAGTTTTCTGTTGATATTGTGTCCTACAGCAATCATCGTGTTTTCATCGGAAGTAATATTAGAATATAAAAATGAGAATATTCCGATATGGTGATCGGTTCTGGTCATCTAGATAGGGATGATGTGTTATCAAGTTACCTCCACTTCTACGATAAAAAGGATCTCATATGGACGGAATTGTACTTTGGCTAGAAATTGTTAACAAGTCTGAACCTTATTTTTCACCTCCGGGCTTTCTTGAGTGCAGTCTTGGAACTACCCCGTATACTTATACAATATATACAGAATAGCTCTGTTATGTATAGTTTCTATCATCATATTAAACATATCGGGGAAAATTGTAATACTATTTTTTTAAATATGAACATTGTTATGCTATTATAAATTTGCATTCCATTTAAATTTATATTTTTTGTTTGATCTGATAATCTTTTTTTTTTCTTCTTTTCCTTTATCTACTGATAAAGACCATCCCTCTTCCAACCTTGCAAATTTCTTTGTGTTCGCGATCTCAAGTTCAGTTGACAGAATGACATGTCTATGTTGGTTTGATTTTCCCTAAAATTATCCAATACTTTTAGTAATACCTTATATAACTATACCAGTATTACTTCCACCCTGTCTAAGAATCCTGGGTAAAACTGAATGACTGTCGTTGCTGCAGCTCGAAGGCGAGAATTAAGATTAAATCCTAAAGACCATCATCGACAACGACAAAACTCTTACATAAGAGGTACGTGATGGTAAATCGACCTTACATCCTTCAGTCCCTACTGGAAGCGAGAACCAACCAACATGCGTGGAACTTCTTGTCCGTATAACTAAGATACAACTTGGTGATGTTATTTTGGGGCAACACCCGATACATGGACATAAAATACAAAAAAATAATGAGTGGCAATTTTTTTTTTATTTTGTAACGTAAAGGAGTTAATAAAAATAACTACAACAATTTAGAATATTTTAAAAAAATACTTCCATTTGATGTCAGAAATTAATATTTCCTTATTTAATTTTATGATTAAGTTATTGTAAATTAATTTCAATCAAAATAAAACAATACCAGTAAGGAAGCAAATTTACATTATTAAGAATTGCAATTTTAAGAAGTAATCGTAAGCAAAAGGCCACTACATTAAAACCAGAATATAAAATAATAATTTTATTACTAATTCTTACAGTAAAAAAAAGAGCCTGATTCAATAAACCAGCGCACCACTTTCAATCTAATTAACCAAGAAAAGGAAGAATTTTATTTAATTAATAAAAATATATTTACGATGTCCTCTTAAAGTTATTTTTCAGCCAGATTAATCAACAATGGACAAGATTGACGTCACTCACGAAAACTTGGGAAGAAAAATATAGAAACTTTGAAAACTTATTTCTGATGATTAATTACGTTATACTCTTCCATCAAAGTTTTTTTTTTTAATTATGGAATGAATAAATTGTGTTACTGACATGCTACGATGTTAAAAGGAATATTTTTCATTTTTTTTCAGAAGTTTTTAAAATATGTCTTAATGGAAATTAAAAAACTGGAAAAAAATCATCTCTTTGATTTCAATTGGTTGATATACCTGTGCATAAGTTTCATACCTTTATAAAATTATTCATTAGTTTATATATGATTTCTTTAATACAAATATATATATTTTTATATCTATTATATTTAATAAAAGTGGAAATGATATCCTCCAAAACTCTATTGCATACTTTCTAATAGAGGTGTTTTACCATAGAGTGCCTTACATGGCACTGGCGTACAATAGTTACGAAATATTAACCTTTGGCGTGAATTTAGCATTTTTATTGAATCTATCGTGTCAATTTTGGCGAGTTATTTGGCGACAAATCCTGGCATGCGGTTAATAACACCCGAAAATCAAATTTGTGATTTAGATTCTAGACAAATTCTAATTATAAACTCCAATACCAAATTTAATACATTTAACTCACTGCGTTTATGAGTTATCACGTTCATATGTTTCTGGAAGTACAGACCGACAGACAGTCAACCCTTTGTTTGATTTAAGAGTGTCTACACTATACATGCTAAATCTGTGTACCGAATCTTATCTACTTAGCTTTCTCCGGTTTTTGGCTATCTTGTTAAATTACATTCGAACAGCAGGATAGACAGACTTCCTCTTAACGGATTTTGCTCAAAATTTGACAGAGATCTACACATTTGATGCAATGATCGCATACCAAATTTCATCTCTCTAACTAAAAGCGTTTTTGAGTTATCTTTGTCGCAAACAGACAGACGGACATTTTCCAAAAATTTGTTTTTCGAACTCAGAGACGTTCTGAAGTGTGGAAATTTGTCTTGAGTTTGAATTTTTTGAAGATTACTGTACTTTCTCTTGGCTACGTATACGAGAAAGTAACAATTTGGAAAACGAATGAATCATCCTCCAAACTCAACACCTATTTCAACCTCGCCAATTTTGGCTTTTTATGAACTCATGATCTCTAGATATGTCGTCAATAATCACCTTTTTCCCTATCATCTTGTAATACATCCGAAAGAAATCGAAAGAGTCATTATTTTTCTATATATCCTCTGAAAAACCATGACACTGTTCTTCAACTGCAGTTCGAATACCGATGACTTATATACAATTTCGATTACCATTTTTTCCTACCCACTTTACATTTTGTATAGATATCCCAAAATAAAATCTCAACGTCGCTCTCAGTTTCAATATGATTGGCGAATACTTGGTTATGACAGCGATTATATATTTTAAACTTATATGCAGTGTTGAATCTTTTAAAAATTTAAATAACTTACTGAGATTCTCTTTAAACAAGCTAAGCCTTTCGTGTGCCTTGACATGAGTAATTGCATTACAACAATTCATTATATAGAGAAAATGCATCTGTAAATAGTAATGATTATTTATATATGCACTATTAATATTCAAATGAAAAACCACACCTTATAATTCTATTTAAAGACCTATCAAAACAATTTCTTCGGTATCCTTGACGTTTATTCCTTAGAGTGCCCCTGGAAGGTGAAGAGAAATGTCAGAGATTGACCACTTTGTGTCTGGTGGCCTACCGATTCGAAGACGATATCAGTTTGGTGAATATGACCGTGTTATGGACGGGTTATGATAAAGGCAGCAAACGGCAACAACAAATCTTGCTGATACAACTTCATTCAGAGGTGGCGAGGTGGTTGGTTGTACACAAGAAGAAGGATATATCATTATACTTTCTTATTTCTACCACATAGTCGAAAAAAATTGTTCTTAAACAATAAAGTTTTAAGCAGATTATATTAGGAATAAAAAAGACGCAGTGATTAGTTTATGTACTTTATAGAAAAGAGGAAACCCATCTATCAAATCCATGGTAAAACAGTGGTGTGTGCTGTTCAGATAACAACATGCTCAAAAAACTCCCAGAATAACAATAATCATTTATCATCAACAATTTTTTCTATGACGTACCCATAATGCAGTAAAAATTTCAACATATTATGTAGTATAACAAAAGTTTTGTATTGGAAAGTTCACGCATGAGGATGATAGAATAACAGCAATTAATTATCGTTAACGATTTATTCTATGATAGTACAAATTCTATGATAGTTTATTCTATGATCATAGTACAACAAAATTTCCAACATATAATATAACAAAAAGGCTGTATTGAAAAACTCACGCTTGGGGATGATAGAATAACAATAATCAATTATCATCAATGATTCCTTCTATGATGTACTCACAGTGCAATAAAATTTTTAATGTATAATACGACACAACAAAAGTGTTGTATTGAAAAACTCACGCATGGGGATAATGGAATAACAATAATCATTTATCATCAACAATTCCTTCTATGATGTACCCACAGTACAAACAAATTTTTCAACATATAATATAGTATAACGAAAGTATTGTATTGAAAAATCCACGCATGGGTACGATAAAAGATATTACATACATGGTACGATACATACTGCATACATACTACTACATACATACTACATACATATTACATACATGGTACGATACATACTACATACATACTACTACATACATATTACATACATGGTACGATACATACTGCATACATACTACTACATACATACTACATACATATTACATACATGGTACGATACATACTACATACATACATACTACATACATATTACATACGTGGTACGATACATACTACATACATACTACATACATATTACATACATGGTACGATACATACTACATACCTATTACATACATGGTACGATACATACTACATACATATTACATAAATGGTACGATACATACTACATACATACTACTACATACATATTACATACATGGTACGATACATACTACATACATACTACTACATACAAACTACATACATATTACATACATGGTACGATACATACTACATACATACTACTACATACATATTACATACATGGTACGATACATACTACATACATACTACTACATACATATTACATACATGGTACGATACATACTACATACATACTACTACATACATACTACATACATATTACATACATGGTACGATACATACTACATAATATTACATTCATGGTACGATACATACTACATACATACTACATACATATTACATACATGGTACGATACATACTACATACATATTACATACATGGTACGATACATACTACATACATACTACTACATACATACTACATACATATTACAAACATGGTACGATACATACTACATACATACTACTACATACATACTACATACATACTACTACATACATACTACATACATATTACATACATGGTAGGATACATACTACATACATATTACATACATGGTATGTAATATGTATGTCTTAGTATGTATGTAGTATGTATCGTACCATGTATGTAATATGTTTTATCGTACCCATGCGTGGATTTTTCAATGCAATACCTTCGTTAAACTATATTATTACATGTATGCAAAATATATTACATTATAATAAAATAATATATATATTATATATAATTACATACATGTATGTAAAATATATTACATACATGGGTACGATCACATATTAACTGAGTTGTTAATATTTGATATTTGAATGGTGAAAGTGTAAACCAGTTAGTTAAGAATAATAGTTGATTTTATTAGAGTAAAGATGTATCGCAGATTGTGGTATCCGCCATTTCTTATGGGTCAATAAGATGATATATTCAACAGTGTGCAGATATTGCGATCGAAACTAGTTTTTTTGTTTCAGAAAACATCTCCTATTTGCCTGAGATTCAGGATAAAAAGGGATAAAAAAAGGAGATCCAAAGAAAAGAAAAATGAGAGAAAAAAAATATAAGAATGAATTCCGTCAGCCGTCAGCAAGTCAAGTCAGACATCGTTCATATCGTTTTCTGATGTCAGTCCCCGAAGCGTTTTTATCCCGTTTCTCTCTCTTTTTTTTCGTTCTTTTTTTTTCCTGGATGAGAACGTGTGAGTATCCACTTCCACCCTATGGGCAGGACGTCACATTCCTTTGGCCGATATTGCGCCGGACAAGATGGACAATGATATCTCTCGGAGCTTAACCCCAATTCTTTCCGGTGGCGTTTTTATCTGGCCGGCTTTTATTTCTCTCTCTGTCTCTTATGTAGAGATGTGTTTATTTTTATGGTTCCCGATAAACATCGCAGTTTGTCAGATGCAGAACCAGGAATGGTGGTTTAAGTTTCTAGGAAAATGCCGGTGAGTCATTCTGGTTAGTTTGTTTGCTGTCTGAGTGACAGAAACTATGGAAATCCAAGGAAGATTGAAGTGATTATTTATTTATTTCATGAACTGTATTTATAATCAACTAAGCTATTTTCCCTTGTATTTACATTACAATAAGAGCTTTTTTGGGGTGATTATGGTATAAGTATGTTTTTATGTACCTGGAAAAAATTAATTTCTTCAAAACATAATCAAGAATTGGGGTTTAAATTATTAAGATTGTAACATTCCCCGTTTCCCAGTACTGATAAGACATTTACAGCCAGCTGTGTCGACGCTGTTAAATATTAAACTCCTCGAGATAGCCAGATGGTGGATCTTTTCATCTGGGTGGTCTCGCATCTGTTCATTAGCGACTGCAGTGAAAGAGCACATGTACAATTCCTTGTCCAAGAGGTATTGATCGTACCTTCAAAGAGAAAGGGGTGTCCGAACATTTGGATGCTAAATTTTTCTCATTGTGAAATTACTATGATAACTCCGTGTTCCAGAATAGTCAGTTGTGAAAGGTGCGTCACACAAAGGACCTTCCCACGACCGACTGGCGCTATTGAGAGAGCATATGCTGAACCCCGATTGGCCTAAAGAGAGCTTAAATGACCAATGTAAATTAAGAGGCGGAGATTGTCGCCGAAATAAAGTGTGGAGATTTTTTTAGGAGAAGAGAAGAAACGAATTGCACGAGTTCGGAGTCCGAGAACCAACTGAGTTTCAAGATAAACCTTCGAATTTGACTGTTGTGTCTCCTACGACAGGTGTAAATAACTATTTATTTAACCAAGATTAGAACAAGTTGTTCTTTTGTATATATAGGGCTGTAAAATAAATAATTGTCTGGAAATTCTGCTTCGTTATTTGATCAGTCTAGATCAAGACATTACAAGATACTCGATAATGATACTCGATCGATTATTTGATCTTTTGATGCTATATGTAAATGGAAATGATGATAAATTGATTAAATGATACCTCTTTCTAGTATACTAGATACATAAAGAAAAAAAACTGTTATCTTCAAAAAATACAAATTCAAAATTTTAACGAATATCCGCCTTTCGGTTCCCCCTGAATTCGAGTACCCCCCACCTGAATTCCCGTTTTCGAGTTGTGTCTGTCTGTTTATGGACACGATAAATCAAAAACGGATTGAATTAGATGAATTAAATTTGGTATATGGATTTTATACCAACTTTTAAAATTTCTGTCAAATTTTGTACAAGTTCTTTTCATTAAAATGTGAGTGATTGTTCGCGTAGATATGCATATAAAAACTACAAATTTGTAACAAGAGGGAGTTGTGTCTCCAAAACTTTCTCGCACACACTCTGACAAAAGTGTTATACCAGAAAATGCCTTACATGACATTGGCGTACAATGGTTATCAAATATTAAATTTGGGCATAAACTTAGCATTTCTGCTGAATTTATCGTGTTATCCTTGGCGAGTTATTTGGCAATTAAACCCTGCATGCGATTATTGACATCCAAAAATCGAATCCGTTTTTTAGATGCGTTTTTCCCAACCGATTGAAAAAAGCATTTCTTAAAACGCTACATTTGTTGTCACAAAATATCATACCAAATTTGATATATTGAACTCATTGCGTTTTTGTGTTATCGTGTTTATATGTTTCTGAAAGTATACATAGACAAACGTATAACCCTGCATTGGCATTGACTCAAAATATGTAGGTATTTACACTAGCGTTGTTAAGTTTTGTCCATCTGCATCTACTTTTTTTCAATTATCGTGGTAGCTTATATTCGAATAACTGGACAGACAGACTTTCTTTGAACACCTTTTGCTCAAAATATGTTAGAAATCTACAAATTTAGTGGAGAGACCGTATACCAAGTTTCATTCGTCTAGCTCAAAGCATTTTCGAATTATCTATGTCAGAGACAGACGGATATTTTCCAAAAATGTGTTGTCTCTTTCTATTTTTTTTGATATACAAATTTTGTGAAAGATATTATATATTCATTTTAATATATTAACCACAGAAAAGGAATACTTTTTAAAAGTAATATTAGGGTTCAAACAACTTTAAACGGTAATATAAAGTATAAACGGGTTCAAACAATAGTATAAAGTATATTTCTGAATCTCAGGTCAAACAACATATATTTTTTCTTTTTTTGGAGAATAATCAAAGGAGGCTGTTTTAATTTGCAGCTTATAGTTTATTATTTCATAAAAATACACTTGCCTCAAGACTGCGCATTTTTTTTTGGTAAAAAAAATTGCTAATTAGATTTCATTTGACCTTTTGATTTCTACTGTTTCAGTAATTCATATAGACATTAAATCAACATCAGTTTTTTTTCATTTGGAAAGTTTTTTAAATAATTGTTTTATATACTTCGAATAGAATAATTCGGAAGAATTTGATAAGGTGTTCATGGCGCAGCCTGGCCAAATATGACCCTTAAGCCACTAAACATCATAAACAAACAAACAATAAGATGTTAAATCCGATTCAGATCCTTGTACTCTTATTTTTTGTAAACTATTTTCGGTATTTCTGTACTAAATACACACCACAGTTAAATGCCAACAAGAAAACAATCGCCAATGATGTTTATTACAACCCACGATAAATTACCAAAAATGTCATTTCTTCTATTCACAATTTTCGACAGTAATGTAGACGTTTCTATAGTTCTCAAAAGTCAAGCGGTTAAGCCAAAAACTCGCCAATTCCATGCTTTTTATACAAAGTACTTCACAAGTAACACAAGTACAAAGTATAATTTATTTTGAGTTGTGATAAAGAATATTATCTATGTTTAGATATCATAAAGTTTGAGTCTCATTAAACTGACATCAAAAACAAAACAAAACAAGCAAAGACACACACAAAACCATAGGAAGCGACACCATAATGTTGAGATGTTAAATGCAATATGTGCAATAACACAGCTGTTTAAATTTTTGCATTGATCGAAGAATTAACTTGCAGAAGGGAAACATGGAATTCTAAAAACGGGATGTAGGTGTTATTATGTAATTTAATGTTCAAAACCAAATAAAATGTTCACATGGTGATGTATTGCTACACGCAATCAAACGAACGATAATAATTAATAACAATAAAAACAAAACAAGCAAAGACACACACAAAACCATAGGAAGCGACACCATAATGTTGAGATGTTAAATGCAATATGTGCAATAACACAGCTGTTTAAATTTTTGCATTGATCGAAGAATTAACTTGCAGAAGGGAAACATGGAATTCTAAAAACGGGATGTAGGTGTTATTATGTAATTTAATGTTCAAAACCAAATAAAATGTTCACATGGTGATGTATTGCTACACGCAATCAAACGAACGATAATAATTAATAACAATAAAAACAAAACAAGCAAAGACACACACAAAACCATAGGAAGCGACACCATAATGTTGAGATGTTAAATGCAATATGTGCAATAACACAGCTGTTTAAATTTTTGCATTGATCGAAGAATTAACTTGCAGAAGGGAAACATGGAATTCTAAAAACGGGATGTAGGTGTTATTATGTAATTTAATGTTCAAAACCAAATAAAATGTTCACATGGTGATGTATTGCTACACGCAATCAAACGAACGATAATAATTAATAACAATAAAAAAGGCATATATGCTGACTCGTTTTTGGAAATCTCTTAGATGACATAAATAGCTTTCTGTAATTTTTGTAGAAGATAAATGCCATTTATGCTTTTTTTTCCTTGTAGATATTTTTTCAATTTGGGTATAATCTAACAGAAAAATGGTTGGTAAAGTCGATGCTGTTTGTTTTGGCATAGTTGTTCGAAGTTTTTAATTTTTGGTTGACCCTCACTTTGGGATATCCATGACTTTTTCAAGTCGTGTAAGAGAGTCTTATTTTAGTAAATCATTACTATGTTTATAGTTTTATTTTATTAAATTTTATGATATTAATGATGCACATCAGTGAATTAATTTTATATAACTGAGCAATCCTCTTGGGAACAACTGCAAATAAGAAGTGTTTTATTTGTTAACTAGCTGCCTTTGGTGACCAGCTGGTTCACTGCGGCTGTTGACTGCGTCTGATTTCCATTAAATATCTTAACATCGTATTCAGTATTCTGTCAAGAAGCTACTTTTATGCATTAAATTGTCGTTTGTTGTAAATAGGTGTTATTATAATAGCCTTGCTCCTGTTTTCTTATTTTTTTGTATATATATCATGCTAACGGCTATAAGTACTATGACATCATAGCGCTCATAAAAAAATTAAATATGGTTCATTTATCTGCTAAAATTAGCAGTTTCTAACTTTTTTTTTTAAATTCTTCATGTAAATTCTTCATTTATTGAACAGAATTATTCGTCAGTTTTCACCAATGAACGAAAAATCACGCTTTTAAATATTTAATGAAACAATGAAAATAATTCGAATTATAGTGAGATAATATTATCTTATATATAAATATAACGCTAACGTACGAGGGCCAGAAATCATTGTTATTATTTATTGCCCTATGGCAACAGCTAAATGTAAATAAATAGTTATATTAACATGCTACTTTAGTATTAGCATGTAGTGTTAGCAACTATTTAAAAGCATTATAGTTTCATGCTACTTCTTTGAGTATTTTTTTAGCTTATTATATTTAATGTTTTTTGATGTAAAAAATAAGCGTCAAATAAACAGCTTAATCGAGTGAAAGTAGGCTTAAAAAAACACCAGATGGGTAACTACTATATTAACAATGAAAATTGTTGATCATATTTTTTAAAACTATTGCTATCATTATATCATTTTCATTAAATAAAAAAATCCAAAATTAATATAATTTCTTTAAAATAAAAAAAATTACCTTTTCAATGACATTAATTGCATTTATGTACAATTTTTTTCTTCATTTTTATAAATTAAAATTTTTTTAAATATTATGTACAAATCCAAACATATCCATAAAAACATTTAATCACGTGGCTTTTGTCAATGTTAAAGTTAAGATAAAAGAAAAAAAATCTTTATTTGGACATTTTCTCCGAAACAGAATTTTCATTTCTATATTCGCATCGTAATACATACTATTTTTTATTTGTATCTTTTATAATTTGTAGCAGATTGATACATTTAAATTCATACTTTTCAGTCACGTTGAATAACAAGGTGAAAATTTAAAAAAACTATTCAATTTTAATCATTTAATACTCTAAAAAGAAAATACTATAGGCAAAAAAACTGATACCAAAAGCCAAAATGTTTACAAAAAATATGTTTAAAAATGCCAAAACTCATGAAAAATTTGCACTACAATAAACATTTTTGGAAGAAAAAAGTTTCGACAAAGTTTTAATTAACTAAGTTTTTATTTAAAATTAAAAAAAGAGCTCCTAGGTGCTCATTCTCTCCAAAGTATATTCATGCCAACTTTGGCAACTCCCGGTCAAATGGTCTATCATGTAGAACGCAAACATACAGACACACAAACGAGTGGCTTTATTTTAATTTATTCATTATTATTAATAAGTTCATGCTTTACTTTTATCTCTGTCAAATTGGGGACGGTGAGATTGTTGAATGAAAATTAATCATATTTCTAATGCCATCCCTGTTATGGGTGACGCCAGTTGAATTTTATTCTATTGTACTGCTTATAGATTTCTGGAAATTAGCGGCGTTCCTTGTCAAGTCTATTGGTTTGAATTCCTTGGGATAAATAAATAGGAAAATAAACAATGTTTCATGAATTCTTTTTGCAAAATACAGTTTTTTTTCAAAACTAAATCTTATTAATTTTTTCTAAAACGATTTTCTGACCTTAAATCTATAAATCTTATCAAACAAAACTAGTGCATCGCTTTCATGGACTATAAAAATGGTTTGACTCAGAATTGAAACTACATTTACAATTCAAAAGAATTGCCTTTATTGACATAATTTTTAATATTAGGTATAATTTTATGAGTCTTGATCCAGTTTTAAAAATATTTATTTTGTCTCTCTTTTTATAGTTGGCAATGATATGAAGTTCCAATAGATAAACTTGTGTACATAGTACATATTGAGTGCATATGTGTACAAATATACATATTACCCTGCTATGCCATTGAAGAACAACATTAAAAAAAGCCCATTAAAATGCGAAAATTTAATGACTAATCCTTAGAATGCTTTTAATGCGCAAATATCAGAAAAACGCATTTGTATTTGGATACCTTTTATCTGACCGATTAATCAAATTTTGATATAGAACTACAATTGTATTCTCAAAATGATTTACCAAATTTTATATATTTAAAATAATCTGTTTTTGATGTATCGCGTTTACATGTTTGTGAAAATGCAGACGATCAACTCCAAATATAATTCGTATCTACAATTTAGCTAAATTTATACTCCAGATTTTATCTGTCAAGTTCTCTTTGATTTGTGTTTATCGTGTTAAATACATTCGGACATTTTTCTTAAAGACTTCCTTTGAAAGGATTTCGTTCAAAATTTAAAAGAAATCTACAAATTTGGAGTAGAAACCATAAGCGTAATTTCATCTGTCTAGCTCAAAACGTTTTTGAATAACAGTGTTGGCAGGCATACGGACAAAATTCCAAAAATATGTGTTTTTCCTACTTAGTTCTAAAACGTGGGGATTCATTAAAATGCCAAGTTTATATACAAAAATGATTACAATACTTTTTTTTTGTATATTTTGTTACAAGGCAAAAAAGTTCTAAATTAATTATAAATGACAATTTATACAGTAATCTTTCTTAGCTTTTCCCATAAAAATTCATTGCCTAATTTTAATATTCTTTTTTCAAATCACGAAGCTATTTTTAATTTAACACAAATAACCTCAAAAAGTATATCTTTTTTCGCATTTATATAAAGAAAATTGGTTTCAATTCTAATCAAAATAAGTCATTACTTTCTTATCAATTATTTTACAAGTACCCCTGAAACTTATAAAATAACTGATAAGAAAGTATATGAACCATTTCAATCATTAGATACTACAAAAAACACTGAAAAACTTTTTTTATTCTTTATGGAGTCTGAAAAATCCAATAACGATAAAAGTCAAATATATATATATATATATATATAAACACACTCATTCTCAAAGAAGTATAAATTTCGGATTAAACTTGTGTTTCGCTTTTTCTAGCCCGAGGCCTCCGTTATTTTCTGCCACTTACTTTCAGATACATTTGAACTTTTTTCATCCAACTTTTTTCAGAAGATTCATTCAGTTAAAAATCAGGGGGATCCTAGGAGCCATGTTATCCATTTTTGAGCTATCAGTACGAAATCTCATCAGATGCCGTATCTTGGGGGAGCCAATTGATTAATGTATCCTGACAGAGAGTACTTTCTAGAATTTTTTTTTCCTAAAACTTTTTTTGTCTTTATCGATGTTTTGGACAATAGCCTGCTAAGATAAAAAGAAGTTAGGGAAAGAAAGGGTTAAGTCAATTGATTACAATTACTTTAAAAAATATGTTCAAAAATCTATTTCGGATTGTGACCAAGTGAAATCGGTGTCAAAGAAAAAATGTTTATCACGGATTAAAAGATTAAGTGTCTAGTTCATTAAAATTATCTTTTTTGCTTGTGTTGGATAAATTAACAAAATGACATCTTCTTTAATTAATGTGAAACTTGTGCAACAAGGCCATTAATAACATGTTACCGATATATTATGAAATTGAAAAAAAAATGACTGACAGGAATTTGGATATTTATTTTAATTAGCAGGCTTTGGCTACCAGCTTCCTCGTTAAGATTGCTAATATTTTAGGCTATTGAAAGAATAATATGGAAATCATTTTTAAAAATTCCAGTTTATATGATGAGACTTAAAAATAGGACTTTAACTGAATAATTCTGCAACATATTATTGTGGGTACAAATTAAAGTGTATATATTATGAAATATAAGCAGAAGTAAAAATCCTATTTTGGAATTAAAGATTAAAAAAAACAACTTTTAACTAAATTTTAACATTAGAAAAAGCACGTGATACAATATTTTAATGGTTGAGTTTGAATTTTATAACATAAAAAAAGCAACTTAACTAAGTATTACACTTATAAAGCTTTTTTGCAACCAAACCTATTATTAAAAGTATGGTAAATTAAAATTGAAGAATTGATTAAAAATAAAAAAATAAAATAAAATGTATAGAAATAAAATCTATATTATTTAAGAGATAATTTATATTTTTTATTTTTAAGATAATGCAAATACATTTTTAGGAAATTCATAGCTTGGGAAATAATCCATTTCCAGTAGATAAGTCATAGCGGGAATCCATAGTGATGCTTAAGCCTAGTTTCCCTCTCGATTATTAATCTTTCTGATTAAAGTTTATTTCTTAATTTCTTTTACATCTACTGACAGAATGAAATGTTTGACACGGCCAGCAGCATTTATAATATAATAATTTTATTTAATTAGCGAAGCGTTTAATTAAGAGCAGCAGTAAAAATGCTGAATAAAGTAGTAAACGCTGAAACATTTGTACATCGATATATTTACATTTCATTGCTACCATTCACTAATAAGTAATAAGAGCGATATATATATATATATATATATATATATATATATATATATATATATATATATATATATATATATATATATAACCAAAAACGAAACAAAACAGTTTCGAAATCGCAACTAAAATTTATAACCTATTTAAACTAAAACCAAAAAAGAACTTCATAGTATTTAGAGAGCGCAATTGCAGCTACTTCTAAAACACAGATGAATTGATACAAAAGTATTAGAATCAAGTTAATAGGAAAAACAAAAAATCAAATAAAAATTAAACCAAAAATATTAAAAAAAAAAGAATCCGGCCTGAAGACTTTTTCAAGGGTCACCCTCAGGCAGGGATTCAAAGAAAGGGATTTTTTTCTGTGAGGAAATACAGACATTGTCTAATAATGATTCCTCGTGACCCGAAAATCCCCAGAAATTATGCTCAAGAGATATACCATTTTAACAGAAAGGAAAACAAAACAACAAATTAGAAGAAATTAACCACAACAGAGTAAAAATACAATAACAAAAATAACAATAAAAACAAAAAATAGCACTAAAATTAAAAACGAAAAGGCCAGTACATACCATCAACAGTCAAGGAAACTTTAAACTATCGATTGTGATTCCCTGTTTTTAAAAAACTAACGGTAAATTATGTAAACAGATGTAGGCTCCCAGCGCCATCTATTGAGTGATCCAATATGCAAGGATATATATATATATATATATATATATATATATATATATATATATATATATATATATATAGAGAGAGAGAGAGAGAGAGAGAGAGAGAGGGAGAGATTTTATAACCAATTTCTACAGTTACCTCTCCAGTTTTTAATCATTTAAAAATCAAATCTCTTTTTGTATAAAGTTAAATGTTTGCTTATATATTTTCATATAAATTTGCATTTTTTATCCTATTTAAATGAAATCGAATTAGTGTGCTTTTCAATATGAGAGGATTAACTTTGTTAAACCCAAAATTTAGTTAAAATATAAATTTATTAAAAATTAAGTATTTGGCTTTTACATCAATAATCTCAGAAAATAGTGTGTCACAAAATAATTTTTACACATTCTTATAGCTGAAAAGAAAAGAAAAAAAAACACTTTTAGTAACATAAATTTCACTCATTTATAATTTTATCCTCTAATTTTGCTAAATCATTTAACTTTATTTTTCTGCCCAATTTGTAGCAGCTGTTTTGCTATTATGATAATGAAATTAAAATTAAAATAACTATTCGACAAAACATTTGTTTAATAAAATATTTATTAAAGTATGCATTTGTCATTGTTAAAATTAAAATAATAAATTATTTCCTTCGGATATAATTTTCGAAGTTGGATTTCTCCTTCTATTTTTATTTAATGATTTACACTTTTTGCAATTCACTGAAATTTGTAATAAACTGATTCCTTCAATTTATATTTTTCAGTTTTATATAAGAGCATTTCAAAAATTTTAAATAAATGCCTTCTATATTATTAAATCAACACCCACAAAAGCAATTAATAATATTCTTTATTAGGAATACTGTTAGTTTAGTAATTTTTATGGCTGTTAATCCAAATATTAATTTTTTAAAAATTTCAATTGTATTTTTTATCATTCTATTTCATTAACCCTTTCACTGCCAACCCCCTCTGAACTGGCAGTGCGAACTTTATCCTGGAGGACCGGTTTCTGGGGAAACAAACGAAGGGTGCAGGATGTAAAGCAAAAATATCCCAGATGATAACTCATTTTACAAACTGCACCCCTGGTTTGAAACAGAAGCCGGTCCTTCAAGATAAAATTTGCACGGCCGGTTGGGCCGGACTGATAATCAAAGAGTTAATGGGCATTATCTTTCATTTTCCCCACCATTTCCGTGCTTACTTGCATACTTGGAGCAAAATTTACTATACTTTTATAAAACCGCAGCGGAAATACACGTTCTAACATTCAGAAACGAAATCGAAAGCAGAATTAGCTATGATACGCACTGGTTGCCGACGCAAATTATGAAATATAAAAGAACCAGACGCTGGCAAAACCAAACTAAAAATGGAAGTTGAAGAGGAAGGAGTAGGGAAAGGAAATGAGAGGAACAAAACTTTTGAACTTTAACTATACGGAAGCCTCTAATGTGCACATTACCTAATTAAAATGTTGAAAATTCTTGATTCTGCACTTTAACGGTGCAAATCAGTTAATCTGCAGATTAGCCATGTAATCTGTACATTAACAACTTTCGAGCTTTAATGGTAACATATACAAGTAATTGCCAAAAAATAGTTCTCTGTCTTTAAGCGAATGCGTTGTTATACTGTTTACTAAAGATGGTCATACAAGAAATTAAAGATGAAAACACTGGATTTTTATTGTTTGCTATATATTCTTTTAGAAAAAAATTCAAAGCCCCCATCCTTTCTACATTATTAGAAAAAAAATAAAATAATCGCCACTGCTATTTCGTTCAAAACAGCTTTTATCACATATAACGAGCGCTTAAAATACTGATATAAAACCTTCCGTATCACCCTATGATCCATTGAATATTAACACCTCTCCCCTCCTTTCTCTCTACCTCCCAAAAGAAATTATTACTATCCTCTTCAACACCCCGCAACCATTATCACATCTTACATCCACTCTCTTTTAACCCCAACTCACCGTTGTGAAAGAAATGCCTTATTTAGAAAGTAAAATTCAAATTTTTATATTCTAGAAAGAAAAACTGAAAACAAAATCCTTTCTAAATTATGAATTGAAAAATGAAATCCTTCCGACTGTTATTTCTTTCAAAAGTTTCATTAAAGCCTAAAACGAGTGTTTAAAATACTAAATTAAAATCTCCTATATCACCTAAGATCCACTGAATATTAACATCTCTCCCTTTTTAGTCTACCTCCCAAAAGAAATTATTACTTTTACTGTCCTCTGCCCTTCTTCGTCTTAAACACCACATCTTAACAACTTAAATTCAATTCCCTGTGAATATTTATTCTGAATTCTATGAATATTTATTTAGTTTGCTATATATTCTTCTAGACCTCCCCCCCAAATACCCATTCTTTCTAAACTATTATTGGCAAAATAAAATCATCATGATTGCTATTCCTTTCAAAAGGGTCTTCAACACATAGGAGTGTATGAAACGCTGGACAAAAACCTTCCTTATCACCGATGAAGCGAATATTAAAATCTCTCCCTTTTTTGTCTACCTTCAAAAAGAATTTATGACATTTACTATCCTTTTCACTTCGTCTGGCACCACGGTTTAACAACCCAAATGTAACGAACTCCCTTTGAATATTTATTCTGAACTCTCTGAACATTGCTGTATATTCTTGTAGGTAAAAACCCCAAAATACCCATTTTTTCCAACTTATTAGTGGAAAAATATAAAATCCTTGTGACTGCTATTTTTTCAAACGACTCTTTAACATAGAGATCTAGTGCTTAAGGGGATGGTAAAATCTATTAGGCACTTTTGTGAAGTGTTCAAATAGGATTATGAAACTTTTCATGCCATTGTATTAAAATATAAATACGGCAAATTTCGTAAAAAAACTTTTTTAAATAAAATTTATTATTTAAAAAAATTTTTTATATATATATATATACAAGATATGAAGCATCCACAATAAGTTTTGAAGTGAATAATAATCCACATAAGCTTCACATCTATAATAATATGTGTAGCTTATATCCGTAATAAGTATTAATAAGATGTAAATAAAAGTCTCTTTTCAAAATTATAATTATATTTTATCTACTTATCCTAACCTTCATTTTGATAAAAATTTGCTTTAAAATCTTATTGTTCATGACTTTTGTCTTTATTTTTGTGTTAAGGAGTGTTTCGTTAATATACACTAATCTTTAATTTCGTACTCCCCAAAATAGTTGGAATAATTTGAGCTTTGATAATAAAGTGTGTGCTTGTTTATTTGTGCTCTTTTGTTTATACTTCGTTATGTTGCAATAATATGTGTGGTCATGTTTTGGCTGTAACTCCATTAATTAATTAATGTTCTATTTTAGTACAAAGATGCTTACAATGACTGCGTCAAAATATTTCTTCCAAATGGAATCGGACATTGTGATGAAAACTCAGAATTGTATTATTCTGAAGAAACTCGAAGACAGGTAATATCATAATAGCAAATTACGCCAAAAATATTATAGATATAAGTTTATAGAAGGAAAGTAAATGAATTTATTTTTTCCATCCTTTATTTTAGAGGCATCATTTATATTTAACACTAGCCGCCTTTGGCGACCAGCCGGTTCGCCAATCTTAATGCTCGTTAAAATTTTAATAATTAAATATTTTATGTAATTCCTACTTTAATAGCTTCTTCATCAAATATTTTAAACCTTCAAAATTTGATAGTCATGTAATTCACTCATAATAATATAAAGTCCTTCAGCCATAACATAATATGTATCTCTCTAATTTTCTGTTAGTTCCGGTAGAATTTATGCTTAAAATTAAAATGGAAATGCTAAACTGCAATTAATATAATATTTTTTACTGAAACAAAGCATTTTTTTAATAATATGATTACTGATAATAGAGTCACTGAGCGTTTAAACTTTATGGGCACTAAAAAATATCTTTCCTAAGTTATGTAATATCTCAAGAATTTGTCAACAATATTTTCTCAGATTCATCATGAACAGATCGATTCATTAACAATGTTTAATTTTAAATGCATCAAACTTTAAGAAAATAAAATGAATCGTTTAAAATAATCGGTCGAAAACAGGTTTAAAAAACTACTTTAAAAACGATGTACTTAAAACTATAAGCATATACAAAAAAATATATAACTAACATAAATACAATTTAATTACAAAAGCATGCAACTAACCTAAAAATAATTTAAATCTTTGAAAACAGATTAAAAAAATCTACTTAAAAAACGATGTACTTAAAACTATAAGCATAGACAAAAATATATATAACTAACATAAATACAATTTACTTACAAAAGCATGCAACTAACCTAAAAATAATTTAAATCAACCGTTGATAACGGTTGTCATCAGACAATCAGAATGCGCATGCGTGAATTTTCTTCGCCAGCTCCGGTAATGCAAATGCGTGAATTTTTCTACGCCAGTTGGGGTAACGCTATGCAGATTATACATTTTTAATTTCCTTTATTCTGTGTTATTTTAATTCAAAAGTACTTCAGAATGAATCTGAAACATGGATTAATTAACAATGTTTAATTTTAAATGCATAAAACATTAAGAAAATAAACAGAATCGTTTGAAATAATCCGCCGAAAAATGTTAACCCTAGCCTCATTTCTGTTGGGAGAAAAAAAAATTGAAGTTGGCGGTGGGGAAAATGGAAGATTTTTTTGGCGGAAAAGTTGGCGGTGGGGAAAATGGAAGATTTTTTTGGCGGGAAAGTTAGTTTTTAATTAATAACTAAAATTCTAATTAAAATTTCAAAAAAAGGAACCCCAGGTGCACATTTCCGACCTCCAAGGTATACATGTACCAAATTTGATAGCTGTATGTCAAATGACCTGGCCTGTAGAGCGCCAACACACACACACACATTGAGCTTTATTATAAGTATATATATATATATATATATATATATATTAAAAATTGCAAAATATTACAGGCTAATTAATATTGCATTTTTTTCTATTATTTTTTGCTTAATACCCAATATAAATTCATTTGGAACAAAACAGAGTATGATTTTTAATTCCAATTAAATGCTAAATTTTTATTCATTCCTTGAATTTTCATATCATATTTTTTTCTGAACTGAAATTGATTTTTGACTATTTAAAAGATCTCGAAATATAAAATACCTATCCTATTTTATTTTAATGCTTAACCGAAATCTTTAATATCAATTATATTTAATTTTTTTAAAAATTGAAACACCGGGAACATTTTAAAGATATTTAAATCTAATTACAATATCATTTTGAGAAAAATCATTAAAACATATTTCTTTTTCTCTATGCTCTTCAAATATTCATTTTATTGAACAGTGCATTTTATATCACTATTTCAGTTAAATATAAACATATATTTTGGTGATGAAACGGTAAAAATAAAATTTCATGTTTTCTTCCATTTTTTCTTATCTGAAAATTCACTGTCCCCTTAAAACTCTGAATTAAATCGTTCCACATCACCTAAGAACCAGTGAATATTAACACCTCTTCTCTCTTTTTTCTTTACCTCCCAAAAGAAATTATTACACTTACTATCCTCTTTAGAAATTCACTTCATCGTCTTCAACACCACATCTTAACAACCCAAATTCAACTCCCCGCAACCATTACCGCATTTTACATCCATTCGCTTTCAACCACAACTCACCGTTGTGGAAGAAAATGCTCCAAACTTTCTCGCTCAACTCTCACATCGGATAAACTTTTCTTCCATTCCGAAACGTCCTCGAGTGGAAGAGGTATTCACCACCGAAGTGAATGATGAAAGCGAAATAATAATGATAAAAAATATGTGGGATTTTCACCGAGAGGGGGTGGGGGGCGAAAGATTTTCAGTAAAGAAGTGCAAAGTGGACTCGCCGTGGGGAGATTTCGACCAGTGAAAATGACACTGATGCATCGTCTGCAGGAAAATCCGCCAGGGTTACCAGACATTGGTGGTTCCACGGATGGTGTTTGAAGCACCCTCTTCCCACGGTGTCCCTCCTTTTAAATGAAACAAATGATTCAGAAGATTCAGCTTCGAAAGTCAACTTGAAAAGAAGCTTTGTGAGAGACAATGATGATGCAAGTTGTAAATTGAAAGGTTTATTAAGGTACTCTATGCTGATATAAATATAACTATCCGCCTTTCTCGACCAGCTTACTCACTCAAATTATTGATTTTTCAGACTAATAAATAATAGCATTTTAAAATATAAGATAATAACTTTTAAAAATATTTCATGAAGACAAATGAAAAAAAGAGTAAATCGACAGAATGTGATAGATTTTATTCTATGCGCGCGTGGCAGAGTTTTGACCTTCCAAAACATGCGATGTCATTATTTATCACTCTGATTCGCAGAACTGAGCGAATTTCTGTCACCAAGAAAGATTAATGCGACTGGTTATGAGTTGGTTAGGGATATAAATTCTCCAATGAAATAGCTTACGAAAAATATATCAGATAAATGTAATATATGTTTGTGTATGAATGCGATTCTTACCTGTTATTATTTCAAAATGAATTAGAGAATTATTTAGAATGAATTTTCCGTTAGAATCTCCGACTCACTGTGAGGAAACAAATGGATTGGATCTAGCGATTAAATTTCAATGTGTATTGGAGTTAGTCAACTAGACAGTTTTCCGCATAAGAGCTTCTTCACTGTCTAGAAAAGTAGTTGATCAAGAATTCGCTAACTGATAATCTAAAAGATCAATATTATGTTGTAGAGACATGATACAAGCTGATTTGAATTCCTTTTAATGATCTTACTAATGGCAGAAGAATAATATCATGTTAGAAAATAATCTTGATGAATTTTTCGAATAATTCTGGAAGCAGAAAAGATCTCTTTCCCCGAAGAGAATAAAATATCCACTTTCACAATTTTTATCTTAAAATGTTTACAGTTTTTCCGTTTTTGTTTGGAGCTCAGGTATCGTCCTCGTCATCTGACCGTAGTTCAAAATTACGAGGTCCTTCCCAAAAACAGCCCTAGTGATGCTTTAAATTGGAACGTTAATATAACTAAATTTATAGTTGATCCTCGTTCTTTTCATATGCATTGAGAAATTTTCAATTTAATTTTAATTTCTAGACAAATTTTTAAAAATAAAATTTATCCGTATCGACAAAAAAAAAACCAAAAAAAAAAAAACATGGAAAATTTTGGAGGTAATAAATAGGAAGTCTGCGTAATTAGCTGTGTAATTAAAAAATCAACCTGTTATTTAAAATGTGTTCTTTTTAAGCCCTTTGAATTTCAAATCAATAGTAATCTAGATATGACTGATTTCAAGGTCTAGATATTTAATATGCTTTTCATCAAGCAAAAAATAAGATAAATTAGATTTTTTTAATTATAAGAGCCCAAATTTTCTAACCGATTGCTTACTTTAATGAATGCATCTAAAATGGCATTTGCTATTTTGCTATTCATTCTGTTGTTCTTATGTGTGTGACATGTTTATTAATTTTTCTATTTCTTTCTAATTTTTCTTGTGTACCTGTAATATGTGTTATTGTTCATTAGATTCAATAGTAATTTTAATTTGTATTAACAATATTAATTTATATTTATCTAAAGGGGACATGATAAATCTAATCTTACAGACAAAATAAAAAAATTAAACATAAAAACATGTATATTTTTAAAAGTTAGCATTGGTTATATTTATCTGAAGAAGACATCAGAAAACTAATCTCAGATACAAAATTAAAAATTTAAACATAAAAAAATGCATATTTTTAAAATTTAGTATTGATTTTTAAATTCAAAGAATTTTTTGAAGATTATTATTATCACTATACATAATCAATTATCAAGATCATGCTTTGAGTCTTTCATGTAAAATGATATAAAACTCAAAATATGATGTTTATTTTTATGTGTTTCATTTCTATTGTTTATAATTCAAATATGCATTTTGTAGAAAAATCATTCATTGTCTTTCCTCTATTAAAGAATGATCAAACCGAGGATAAACTTAAAAAATGGGATTCAGGTGCGTAATAAGAAAAAAAAAAATCCAGACAATATATGGAAAATCTGGAAATAGATAAGTGATCAACTTAATAACAAAATTTATTTTGCTGTATATATAAAGGTTGTTTCATGAATACGAAGTATGTACATTGTATTCCAAAAAGGTGGAACAAGCGGTATTTTCTTATCTAGTATAAATAGGCATGCACTTACAATTGCAAGGTTTCAACAAATAAGGTATCAATATGTATGGAAATACGTTGTATTTTGTAAAAAATAAGATAAAAAAATTACTGAAATTAATTTTTACAGGCTCTCCTTTAACGATACATTAAAGGATAGCCTGTAAACACACACACACACACACACACACACACACACACGCACACACACACGCACGCATCTCTAAGGGCAAAAAGTTTCTATTATATTATATGAGATATTGAAGGGCAATTTTATTGACTTAGACTTTCTATACTTTTGATTGTTGTTTGAATGAATCTTTTGTTCCATCAAGAAATTAGTATATTTATTTAATTTAATTTTAAATAAAATATACTAATGCTTTTTGACCATCCGTAATAATTTAAGTCATCAAATGGAGATAATTAATAAATCAGCTTTTGCAGAAGTTCCAGGAATTTCCAAGAACATAGTTCCGAGAAATTCCTATAATTTGATAAGATAGATAAATAAATGTTTTCAGATAGATAAACAGTTGTGGGGAAAATTGACGAGTGTAGATAGATAAATAATGATTAGTTTACATTCCCATGACTCAAATATCACTATCTAAGGATATTACTAGCTCTTCACGCTAAAATATTCACAGTAAAAATGTTGTTAGATGATATTCGTGTATTTTACCTAACGAGTTACAAGTTTTAAAATTCTAAATGTAAGATCTAAATGTAAAATGTAAATTTTAAATGTAAACTGTATTAACATCAAGTGCCATCCACTACAAATTTTACATATTATTTTTATTTTACTTATTAAAAGTTTTAGCTTGGCGATAGACTTGCCGACCATTTGGCAACTCTATTTGAAATATTAAAAATTAATTACATTTAATTAATGAATTAATATTTGAAATTATTACGAATAATTACGTCAAGTAATATATAATTTTTTTAATTAAATTCCTACTTATATTATTTATATATATATTATATTATTTATGATCAGGGGTCGCGTCAGTAATCTCAGAGCTT
This sequence comes from Argiope bruennichi, assembly GCF_947563725.1. NCBI lineage: Eukaryota > Metazoa > Arthropoda > Arachnida > Araneae > Araneidae > Argiope > Argiope bruennichi. Next base: position 36,642,954 of record NC_079159.1, on the reverse strand, counting down.
AGCGACAGACTTGGCGATCATTTGCCGACTCTATTTAAAGTATTAAAAATTAATTACATTTAATTAATGAATTAATATTTGAAATTATTACAAAAATTACGTCAAGTAATATATAAAAAAATGTTTTTAATTGAATTCCTACTTATTTTCTTATATTATTTATATATATCTTATATTATTTATGATCGGGTGGCACATCAGTAATCTCAGAGCTTGGCGACACCCTTGACGATCATTTGATGACATGGACACGGATTTGGTGACTTTGGCGACCAAATAGAAATTATTATACAAATTTAATTAATTAACTAATATTTGAATAAAAACTGTATTAACATCTAGTGTCATCCACTACAAGTTTAAAAAATTGTATTTGAACTTGAGTGGATGAAAAAAAAAGTATTTTATTAACGATTGAAAATTTGAACAAGATATATAAATATACATAGGGAGAGTGTGAACTAATAGTAGGAATTGGAAAACGAGACCATTTAGCATTGTCAGCCATGGTGAGAAGTTAACTCGTAAGTTTATCCTGGAGTTAAATTAACGCTAAATGCTTTTCTCTCTTTTTTATTTGGAGTTTATTTGTATTCTTCAGATTATTTTATGCGATTCCTTTTTGATCAACATGCTCGATAACCGTTTTAATACTATATTGTAAATTACAAAGATTTACAGAGTATTTTTAACAATCTGAACATTTGAAGATGGCGTTTATTTCATTCTTCAGATTATTTAATGCGATTCGGTTTTGATCAATATGATCCACAAACTGTTTTATAATGATAATTGTACACATTTACAGATAATTTTTTAACAATCTTAATTTTGGAAGATAAGCTAATTCCAAAGAAAAGGAAAAAGTCCAGGGAAAAAAAACACTTAAAGCATGAATTCAGGATGAAAAAAAAAGAGATGTTATTAAAAAAAATTGAAATTTGCTTTCTGATTCTCACGATACAAGCTGAAACTACTTCATAAAGTACAGGACAGCTACTGCATGTTACGGTTGAATAGCACTGTACTTTTAGCAAAATAAACCTTATAAAAGAGCTGTTTGGACTCGCTATCAGAAAATTAGGCTAGAATGTTGTAAAAACATACACATGATGGCACAAGCGATGTTCATATTTAAAAATAAATAAATTAGTATTTAATTTTTGATAAAAAGAACCCATTGATCTTATATTCATTTACTATGAGCAGTATTACTAATATTCATTATGAATTTTAAACACAATATTCCTTCTATTACTTATCATTCAAGGAAAAGGATTTAACAATGATAAATTAATTACTGATGGCTCATATATTTTTTGTACAAATTTTAACAGGGTTTATGTTACTCTAAGTAGAAGATCGTTTTGCCCCAATGAGAGAGCAAGATGAAACTTCTGTATAATCTTTTCAAAATAGCAAAAAATAATGATTATATTAAATTAAAAATTTATCCAAGCAGATTCAATAAAAGAAAGGTCCAATCTAATAATGTCTAATCTAAAAAAAAAAAAAAAAAAAAAAAAAAAAAATCTGCCTCAAAACCTGAGTTTATTAACCCTCTCACTATTAATCCGGCCCAATTCGGAGGTGCAAGTTCCATACTGATGGGCGGTTTGGGGGCGTTTATCTTTCAAACTAGGAATGCAGGACGTAAAGTGTGAGTAGCATTCTTCTTCTTGCTTACAGCCGACCACCCCGCCACCACCGAACGTAGCAGTATCGACAAGATTTGTTGTGGCCGACTGCTATAATGTGTGTGGGTAGCTTTGGTGATAAATTACTTTAAATCCTACAACCGCAGTTTGAAACAGGAATCGGCCCCAAACTGCCCATTTACTACTGAGAACCTTCCCAGCTGGTTTGGGCCGGTTTAGTAAAGAGAGTGTTAAAAATGATTAAATGATAGCATCTTCATCTTACCGTTATCTCCTCTGTATATGTAGATATTATTTAGAAATTTATTTTAAATCTATAAATAATTAAACATAATGAAAAATAAATAAGTATTAAGCCATAGAAAAATGTGCGTACTTCTACATTTTTAGATGCGACTAGACAAGAAATAAAATTATAAATATATTCTAGTATTAAAATTTTGAATTTTTAGGATTCTATGAATTAAATTTAGAAGAAAGAAAACGGCGCTAAACAGCCAGATGTGCCACAGAAATATATAGATATTATTTAGAAAATTATATTCAATATATGAATAATTAAACCTAATAAAAATAATTAAATATAGATCTATGGAAAGACGAGCATACTTCTACATTTTTAGATGCGACTAGACAAGAAATAAAATTCTAAATATATTCTAGTATTAAAATTTCGAAATTTTAGGATTCTATGAATTGACTTTCCAAAAATGGCGATAAACAGCCAAATCTGTCTCTCTTGCAGAGGTGTGTGCATTTTAGCGTAATAAAAAAGTGCAAGACCAAGTAAGACATTGTGGGTGCATTTCACCCTCAAGTGGTTGATGGCGGTGAAATTTTTCCACCCACCCAGAAATGAACACCATAAATGGATTTGCGCCCTTTTTCCATTTGGAGTCCATCACACACACACACGAAAAAAAAAAGCGAGGAGAGAATTTTCCTCTATTTTTTCGGAATCTTCCCTACATCTTCTTTTTCGCCTCTGATTTCCGGTAGAAAGTTGAAAATGAAACTGGTATTTTATTTTTAAAAAATCGCAGAAGGAAAATGATACTGATGCTTTCAAATGTATGTTGGCTGATTTACTGCATTTCAACAATTCTTATTGCATTCAAAATATCGATTAGGTAAAGGAAATTAAGTTTGACGAATCTCCATGTTTCAAACCCCTCAGCACATTTTCGGAAAATATCTGTTTGTCTGTCTCTCTGCGTACTTATGAAAAAAAAAATAACTCAAAAAAGGCTTTGATCTAGAAAGTTGAAATTTGGTATACAGTCTTTACACCAAATGTGTAGATTTCTGTCAATTTTGAGTAAAATCTGCCCAGAGCAATTTCGCTTTACCAGCTGTTCCAATATACGTTAACACAATAACTACAAAACGAAGATAGCTATATAGAGAAGATTTGGCGTACAGATTATAAGCTATACAGATGTATAGAGAATATTCGGTATACAGATCTATAATATAGACAACTGTCAAAATTTGAATTCGGATTGATTGTCTTTGGGTCTGTACTTTCAGAAATATGTAAACGCGAGAGTTCAAGAAATCAATAACTTAAACATATGAAGTTTAGTATGGTGTTTTGTAAATATAAGTTTGTGTCAAATCTTTGTTTTATTGGATTGAGAAATACGCGCCTAAAGTACAAATTTTATTTTCGGATACTGTTAACGGCCTATCAGGCATTAATCGCCAAAAAAAAAAAAACCTCGCCAAGAATCATGCGATAGATTCAGTAAAAGTTCAAATTCACACCAAAGACTAGTTTTTATGAGAGAGAATGCGAGAATGTTTTGGGGAGACCATCTTCACTGGTTTGATTTGTTATGTAACCACATTTTTAACAAATGTTCATTGGAGGACTGTAATGTACACAACAGAGAGAATCTATTAAATACTAGACGCCTTTGGCGACCAACCGGTTCGCCAGTAATTTATGCCGGCTAAAAGACTCAACTAATATTTTATATAATTAGTTGTCTAATTTGAACATCTTGTAGATATTTAACCATATTTGCCTAAGATAAAACTATTTCATTGAATTAGTAATATTGTTATTGGAAAAGATCATAGAAAACGTTTCCTTGCATTTACTTTTCAAAAAACATCATAATTCATATTTATTTCATTTTATACACACACGTGCTAAAATGTATACTTCCGAAGATATAATTCTCTGTAACAGTTAAGTTACATTTAGATGAGAGTTTTTATCAACGTGATTTCGACACGTTGATAAAAGCTAATTTTTTTCCATGCACTCGAAACGTGCTCGTGCAGATTAAATTTTATTTTTATTTTATGGGAAACAAATTGTTGAAAAATATGGCTAAAAAATTTATTTAAAAATTCATTAAGAATAGAAATTTAATTTGTAGATAAAACAATTGACGTCATTCAAAAGATAAATTTTTGGACTTGAATTTGATGTGAAAATCATTTTTGTGCAATGATACTCTTTGAAGTTAACGCAAAAAAGCACCAAAATTTTACTTAATTTTTAATTAATTAAAATTCTAATTAAAAATTTTAAAAAAATCGCTTCCAAGTGCACAATTTCGAACTCTAAGTTATAAATGTGACAAATTTGGTAGCTGTAAGTTAAAAAGTCTGGCCTGTAGAGTGCAACCACACACACACACATATTGAGCTTTATTATAAGTATTAGCAAACTTTGGCGACCAGCCGGTTCGCCGGTATCAATGCCGGCTAAAAGGTTCATTCAATATTTTATATAACTTGGTCTCATAATAGGTTTTTCAGCAAAATATTTTCAATCTTCAAATTTTGATAGTTATATATATCACTTATATTATTATGTAGGCCTTAATACGTTCTGATCATTGTACTGCGCATCTCTCTCTAATTTTCTATTAGCGCCCGTAAAATTTAATTTTAAATTAAAGTGAAATGATATATTTTAATAAAAATTTTATTTAATGAAAAGCTAAGTAGAGTTTTGTGGTTTTCTTGCGATAAAATCTGTCATGTTTAACACTACGAAATCATTATTTTATAAAAATGATTTTTATTCAATTTTTTTTTAAAATAGTTTTTTAATGGTATTAATATTATTGTTGTATATTATTATTCTGAATGTCGGCAATTTTTTTAACGAATTTTTTGCATAATTTTCGCTGTTGCATTAAATATAAGCTTTTATTAATTTTTATTAAATATTTCATTGTGCAATTTTTTCCGGAAGAAATGTCTGAAAATGGAAGAAAAAGTCTGATTATTACCTGTGCAATTTACAATAAAATTACATAAAAATTCAAAAGAAATTAAAATATGAACATTTGGATAGTTAAGTTTTTATTAACACTGCGATGTCATGAAAATTGGTTACATTAAGAGAGTTTATACGTGCAATAAGCAGCAGATACAAGAAGAAGTCATGTGTGAGAGTAGTCGGAGTCGCCGACAAGTAAAAGATTTTAGAGGATTAGACAGCAAGCTAGCTGCTGAACTAGCGATTAAATGCGCTGCGTTATTACGATTAATTGACAGTATTTGTAGAAAAAATTTTTTAACAGTATTTTGCTCGAAATTTGATTACAAATTTGTTATATAGACTGTATACCAAGTTTCGTTTGTCTTAATCAAAGCATGCTTGAGTTATCTTCGTCACAGACAGAAAGACAGATAGACATTTTCCAAAAATATGTATTTCGGACTCGGGGAGATCTAAAAGTCCTCATTCGAGGGAGATTCCTCGAAATCTTGAATTCGAGTTTTCGGACATGAATACTTTCTCTATACTAAGCATGCAAGAGAGTAATAAAAATGAATGAGAGTGTATGTGTTGATGCTCATAAGGAAGTGAATCAGAAAAGAAAATTCCGTTTTTGTCAAACATGAAACAAATCAAGTTGAATAAAAACAGTTAAAAAAATAAAAAGATATATCATATAAAATAAGTTAATGCTACATAGGCTACTTCAGAACTTTTTTACCAAAAAGGTATCGACAATTCTCAAGTATATTAAAAGGTGTGCGTACACACTAGAAGATTTTTTTAAAAATTTTAACCTTAAAAAGCCAATTTTTTCACTGTAGGTCATTAATATATGTTTAAACTCATTTCAGTGAGAAAAAACCATATTACACTAATGATTAATTAATTAAATAATATTTCATGAGCTAATTAGCATATTTTTTGAAACATGATATCTTAAATTCTAATTTGTACAGACACACAATTCTAGTTGCAAATGATGCCTAATATTAGTCTTCATGTCGTCTGCTCAATCAAGTCATAAAAATATATCGTTTTTTTTAACAATTTTTTCATCAACGATGAATAGAAAAAGTGAGATTTTTCCTGTAAGTTTAACTTTTACATGGCTATTAAAAATTTATTTCTATAAATATTTCTTTGATTGAAGTACAAAACATCAGCTATTTCATACAGATTATTTTGATATATAAATAATTGTATTTAGTTAATTTCTTGTTGAGTTATGATTGTTTGAATGAAGCAACATAGTGGAAAAATATCATTCTTCATAAAATGAGTTTTAAAAACACCGTAACTAGAGTTTTTAATGAAAGCACCTCAAGAAAAATAATTGTAGCTCGAGAAATATTTCGAATATCGACAACATCTTGGTATCGTTTGAAAGCTAAAGAATCAGAGAACGTTATTAAGCCTTATCGTGGCAAGATTACTTTTTTGAAGAAAAGCAAAAAAATGTACATAGGTAGCTTCTTTATAAAAAACATTAAAAAAATCGTGTAATAAAAATCGTTTAATAAAACTAAGTTAAAAATTATTTTATAGTGGTAGTATATTTTTATAAAGTTGTATGTATGGTATACTATACAAAATGAACATAAGGGTTAAGAAATAAAAAAAATATTCGATATTTGAACGATTTTTGGAATTTCAAGTGTGTACATACACCTTTTGTGATTAATTTCTTTACATTCGAAATTCTTTTCCCTCAACACTTGTTAATAAATCTTTCTTAGAAACCCTGGGGATAGTTTTTCACATTTAATCTACTTTAATCTTAAATTCTGGATAAGAACTAAAGTTTAAATTAATTTTTTACATATTCTTTAAAGCCTGTAAATAATAAACGGGTATCAAAATTTTATAAGATATCATGCAAAAACTCTGCTTCATCACATTTCTAAAATAAATCGGGTATTTATGGACAATAATTTCCTTATTATGTGGATTTTATCATTAAAAGAGGTCAGTCTCCTTTTAAAAAGTCCTAAAACTAAATAAAAAGCTTATTGACTTTCTCTAATATCTCAACGTATAAAGAAACCTTTCCCATTAGATGGCATTTCTTCTTAATAAGAACCTGTCATCTGGAAGCATGTATCGGTTAATGTCATTAGACGAAACGCCAGCAACGGTATCAATGTCCTCATCCAACAAAAGACCACAAGAAAGTAAAATATAATAGACGTGGCCTTCGTAAGAAATAAAGGAATTGTCATTCGTGTAGAAATGCTTTCAGATATGAACCTTTCTTACCAATTAAAAGGCAGATATTTGTTAACTTGTGTACGGAGAAATGCCAATATAGATATCATAAAGCAAATGTATTAAGTACCAAAAGATATGACACAGCCAGTTTTTGGGGCTGATTTATAAATAAATGAGGATTGTGAAAATTGAAATATTACAGACTTATTTATTGAATTTCATTTAATTTAAAAAAACAAGCCTAATTCATACTTCTTATAACATCTGTATAAAATATTACTATTAGAGAAAAAAAATAAGCAAAAATATTTATTTTTGCTTATTTATTATTAAGGAATGTGCCCTCCAGTAATTATATTTCTTTGGTGGAATCGATTTTCTTTACTTTTAATCAAATTTTTGGCCACTAAAATTGGATCAAACCCCTGAAGCAATACTTGTTCAAGCTCATTTAACGAATTATATGGCTAGGGCAAGCGGCAACAATTTTTCACAGATTATTCCAAAAAGGCTTTGTAGGACTAAAACTGAAAGATCTAGAGATAGAGTTGACCTATCAAATCGCTTCAAATTTTGATTCTGAAAATCAATCAAGACAAATCTAGACTCTCGATAAATCTAGTTTAATGAAGCCTTATCATTCATTATGATAAATTTCCCATTATTTAATTCCAGTATATAGTTTGACTTATGGATTTAGAATCTCGTTTCCAGGAAGTGAGAGTTCTTCCATGTGGTCCATTGAAGTTAAGAAGGCTAAAAGAAAGATGACAGCCGAAACTGTGTTTCAAAATCCATTAAAACGGAATATTTCAATAATGGTAACTTAATAGGACTTGACGTCTTTTTTCCTTTGTATCTATACAGTAAACCTGAAATATATTTTGACTCGTCTATTAGAATAAAAAAGTTGTTGCTACTGGCGATAAGCGAGGATCAAACTCGCAACCTTTGGGTTCGTAGCCGAGTAACAAGACCACTAGACAAAAGAAAATTCTCATGTCTCGTCGCTGTTATCTGGCTTATAAAGCGTCACCACATTACTCCCCCTTCAGTGCGTCGGAGGTGAGACGAACGATTTTTTGTCCTGTTTTTGCTGTTATTAGTGGTGATATATTGGCTGTAGCGTCTGATCCATTTTTTTTGGCTGATTATTTATCAGCTTTATTCATTTATTGGCTGATTATTTATCAGCTGCATTTTTTTTCTCTTATTGGCCGATTATTTATCAGCTTCATTTTATTTATTGGCCGATTGCTTATCAGCTTCATTTTTTTTTCATTTTTTATTGGCTGATTATTTATCAGCTTTTGATTTTATTTATTTCTGGTAGAGGGAGCTACAACAGTTGTATGAAGGTTTTTTTTTTTTTTTTTTTTTTTTTTTTTGCGTATCACGTCATCGGGTCACCAATGTTGCTATTGGCGATAGGCGAGGATCGAACTCGCAACCTTTGGGTTCGTAGCCGAGTAACAAGACCACTAGACAAAAGAAATTTCTCATGTCTCGTAGCTCCAAAAGTATCACTGTTGCCAATCTGAATTTTACAACTATTTACAAAATAAAATTTATAATTATTAAAATAATCGTTAGCTACTTTAAATAAAATATTTACGATTTATGCCGCAACAAAGTCTATTGTTATATAATCTAGGCAATTTGCTTTCTTGTTATATGTAAATGGTAACTTATATCTTGTTAATTAAAAAAGACACATAAATGGTATTCTTGCATGAATTCTTTGATTGTTGAAGACATTTTCTTAGTAGCAGATATTCTTACTTCTGTTGTGAAACAATCTTACAAAAGCTGAGTCCTCTTTTTACAAGCTGAAAGTGTTAGAAAGGGGCACCAGGAATTGTGTCAAATGGTTGACTTTGAACAGATTTTTAAGAAACTAAATTTTCGAGTTGAAACTGATTACAGAGTTTTGATCACTCTGCGAGTCACTTCAGTCTTTTAGTAATATTGTCTTTTCCCCATCCACTCTATAGCCTGCCGTTTTGATGAAAGGAAAAACAACTTCTTTGCTACATTTGCAAAAACACATTCGTAGAAAAAACTACGACATTGAAGCATTCGCTAGAATTCTTCACTAATTACAAAATCAAGGTATTCTTAGCTTTTTCTTACTTCCATAAAAATACCGATTTCTTAGAAAGATATATGACGGATTTATTTCGTTTATTAATTTAATGAATTAATTTAGTAATTAATTTAACAAATGAAATTAATAATTAAATTTCTTAATGCTTTAATAAATTAAGTCATTAAGAAACTTCACCTCGACACTCTTGCCATTCCAAAACTATTTCTATGAACTGATTCTATGAAAGAGATTTAGTATCGGTATGACTTTTTGAAAAGAATCTAGGAAACAGAAAGCGACCTTTTTTCCATCCATGCAAACGAGAACATAGGCTCAAAAATTCAAAGAAATAAACGAATGGTATTTGGAAGATCTTTTGATTCTCAAAATCCTACATGTTTATCAAATTTTGGGTCAAATTTCACCTTAGATAATTTATGCATCAGATATGTTCATATAAATAAGATAACAGAAATAAATAATAGATTAGGCTGCTAGAGCATATGATTTCCATACTAAATATGCAGATATATGTGAAATTTTAAACTTGATCCGATCATTGCATAAAATGCATGTCTGATTGTACGATAGTAGTATAACATAGTGAGCTAAAAATACTATATACGCAATAAATAATCATCAAGACACTAATTCTAACATTTTGATCTCATGATGAGGTATTTATTTTAGTGTTTTTTTCTGCATATAACTTATTCCCATAAAAGAAATTTCGTAATAAATAATAGAAAAATTATAATAAATAATAGAAAAGTCGTAATAAATAATAAAAAATAAGGCATAACAACTTTCCTTAAAGCTTTAATCAGAGATATGCATTTTCCACTAAATACTTTTTTTATTTCAAATTTTCTTTGTGTAACCGGCTTTTGACTTTATTTTTACAAAAATCAATGTCTTAAATTTTTATTTGTTATGTCGCATACAAAGGATATGCTCACGAACACAAATAATGCAAAAGCAAACAAAAAAATTAATTCGTAGTCGATTTTAGTTTTAGCCATAGTAAATTGCGATTTTTAAGTAATCGCAACTATTATTTACTCATGTGACTAAAGATAATTTTATTCATTTGCACGTGACCATTATTTTGATTATTTTCAAAAACCAAAAATTCCATGTAACTAAAATAATTTCTAGACAGTCAAAATATGGGTGTGGTATTTCTGGAACATCTCGGCGGACAGATGACATATCGATGTGACACCTGTAACACATACCTGACGCATCGAGGAAATCTAGTCAGTACTCGTTTCACAAGTGCTAGCGGACCTGCCTGGCTGTTCAGCGAAGTAGCGAATATCCATTACGATAATGCAGTTTCCCGAAATATGGTGACTGGCCGCCATATTGTAAGAAATATTTACTGTAATGGCTGCTCATCTAGGCTTGGATGGTTTTACGAAATGACCTTTGCGAATGGTCAAGAGTATAAGGAAGGTTGTAAGATTTTGGAGGTTGTCCTTATACGAGAAGAAGCAGATGACATGACTGATACTTCTTTTGGCATGCATATGTCATTAAGTGGATAAAAATCCATTCTTTGATAAGTCAGGATATAGCCAAGATTGATGATATGTAGTCTTTTAATGGAATTACTTGGCCAGGATTTTTAATACCAAATCCGGTTACATCGGTTATTAAATTTAAAACCATGGGTAAAGTACTCTTTTGGCTTTAGATTTGTGTATGATTGCTCTTTTATTGCTTATTTTTTCATATTCCTTGAAATATGCATTTGGTTCATTTCACGATAGGGTAAGTTACTAAAATTTTGAGACAGACAAAATAAAGCAATAAAATTTAAATCTAAAGATGAGAGAAATCAATTCATTTTTATTAAGTTAATTTATGTTTATATTTACTGTCATGTTTATGACTACATATTGCATGTTTTGTTGTACATTATTTAGAATCATGCCAAGACTGGCGCTTGTCCGAACTTGAATCACTACAGCTCTTGAAACTTTTTGCAGGACTCAAAACCTTCTTTTCATGTTTTATATCATAAAATTAAATTTTTCTAATCTAGAAATATTGGTTGCATTCCATTTTTTTTTTACTTTTAAAGAAATATTCATACATGTCATGATGAATTAATAACTTATAAACGCATGTTCTTTGAAATATTAGCCAAAGCATATATGGATACTACAGCAACTATAAGAAGAGAAGATTTTATTGTTGCGATTGAAATAACTTTTTGTCTATATTCAACATTGAAACTTGATTAAATTTTGTAGAATACTGGGCTGATCTCTTCATCAACACTAAGCCACGTACGGATACTGATTAAGGTTTCAAAAAAGAAAAAAAGAAATGCAAAATTTTCTCAAACTAAGGAATAGGTACTTGTTGACATTTACGACCCATGGTATACTTTGTTATTTTCAAAGTATACTAACCTTCATTTTACTTAAGATGCCTCGTTTTGCCAAAATCGTTGCTTTTATTATTTCATTGCTTATGGTTGGTGATTGTAGTTGGTGACATTATTCATTTTTTGGTGATTTATAATAACTATAAATATGAACAAGTATCCAAGATTCTGACTTTAAACATACCTCAGAGCAATAAAGTTGTTATACTTCTTGACTTGGACAGGCTTTGATAATTTACTCACCACTAAAAAAGGGGAATTTTGAGCATTATTTAAAAAAATTAGGTAAAAAGCAATATATTTAAATCTGAAATCTATTTTAGCATGACTCCCCATATTGCTAACTAAGCCAACTTGCTAATTCTAAAATATAGCGCAGTAATACAGTGAAATAATGAAAATAGTGACTGTTTGACTGCTAGTGGAATTACATCTCCTTTATTACTTAAATTATCATATTAGAGATAAACGTAATATTTCAGCAGATTTCTACCTAAATTCTCTCATTATTTCGTTACTGAATCAGAAACTGTCACATGTTTTGGTCTTTATCTTGTTAGACGGCCAATAATATGGCCATCCTTGGTATTTCGTATATTTCCCAACTTTTTATGTCATTTGTTTGTTCTTTACGATATCACACCGATGATGGAAAAATTTCAACATATCATGCTTGCCTAGACAAAGATTAATGACTGAAAGGAGAAAGAGTTATATTTGCACAAAGTGATTACCTATGTAAGAAGCGTTTGAAAACTTTATAAAGGAGCTCTGATATTGTTTTGATTGCAATAATGGCTTCTTTTGTAAATGGTCAAAAGTGCAAGTTGGTTTTCAGTTACCTGACCTTTTTTTCCAGTTACCTCATAAAACTTTTTTGTAGGATGATTGGCCCTCTGGCATCAATCTCGGGAACGAATTGTTCAGGATCCGAAATGCAATACCGCAAAAGTCTGTAATATGTGGGATTGAGGAAAGCTAAATTTGATGTCGGATGGTAGGGAAAACTCACTGCTCTTAAACAAAATTTGTAATCAGAGGAAGATACTTTTTCAAACGATGTTCCCATGGCGAGGTGGTACTAAAGATCTGGTCATAAATACGTCATGCCGGACCTTTTCCGAGAAATGCCGATGGTCGCTTTGGCATCAGAGGCTAGCAATTCACTATATGATAGTATATGCGCTACTGGAATAGCGTCATTGGCAGACCGATGATAGGCTATGACCAAATATAGGATCTCAAGTACAACTTAGCGTAAGCAAACTTAGTATCAAGAAAACCAGGTTCCATCTTCCTGGTTATCTGATAAGAGTTCATGTTTAAATTTTCAGATCGCATGTTCGTTCCTCATCATGTTTTATAAAAATACCAGATTAATGTTTTAAAACTAACTAAATATAATTACTCGATGATGTTAATAATATGTAAGTCCTAAACCTATATCCACGTATAAGTCCTAAAAAGTAACCCAGATCTTTTTAGATGATTGAAATGAAATTATATAAACTAAAAAAAATAAAGTCATTTTAAAAATAGACTATCAATCCTACCAACCTAAATAGATGAAAATCCCAAAGAAAGAAGGATTTTTATTACAGTTCATAAAAATTCTATCTTTACATCTTTGTAACATATATATTTTTAAAGCACTTGGGGGGATAAGTTTAGCTATTAAACAATTTGCGGGTAAAAGATTCTCTGAAAAAAAGTCTCTTTCTGCAGCTGGAAGTCAAAGGTCTTAATCGTTTATGCTAATATTTTCAAATTCCTTTCAATGTTTGGCAAAACCAATGAAATAATGAAGAGACCATAAAAAATACTTTACTATATCCCCTAATTAATTATTCATTACAAAATAAGTATTAATACGATCTACTTTGCAACATTTAAATAAATAAATAATTATAATAAAATATATCGGAGCACATGCAGTTTCTGAAATTTTCAAAAGTTGTCTAACAGAAGGTGCCAAAAATATTACTATTATTTTGTTTTTATTTAATTAGTTTTCTTCAAGCTTTAGCCTACGCGCATTAAAAAAAAATTCAAAGTAAGGAAATAAATAAATGTAAACGTTTCTTATTACATAAACGAGACAATATAAATCAGGTTAAAAATAACAGAAGCTAAAATTTAAAAATTCACTTTTGGTACCTTTTCCTTTCGTCGGAGCAGGCGATAAAGTCGCAAAGAATGTTTATGGTTCCAAAGTTTAAAAAAAATTCCTTTAAAAAATGAATTAAATATTAGTTTTATATGTGTGTTGGGTTTTGTCGCCAATAAAGTCTGCCCAACGAGATTTATTCCGACGAAATAGAAAAGTACCTCACTTTTCAGCCATTAACTGCTAAGCAATGGTGATTATTGAAGAAAAAAAAGTTTATTTGTCTTAATGAAACACTTGTTAGATTTATTTTTCTATCTTTAATCGTAAACGTAGTTATGGAGAAATCCCCATTTCCACTCCCTCTGAACTAGTTGATCCATTTGTGAACTTATCAAAGTTTTAATCACCTTATAAGATTTCCCAGAGAGATTTAAATTCAATTACTTTAGTTATAGTATTAGCAGGATAATGTGGGTAAAGTGTTATACGCATATATAAATAGATAGGAAAACAAACTCCCAAATAGAGGATAGTTTGGGGGGGGGAGGTACAATTCGATTTTAACGGCAGCCAAAAAGTGCCAAGAAAAAAATTCGCAAAATTATAAAACTACATTCAAGTGCATTGTTTGCATATATATATATATATATATATAAGATCTCCACAAATTTCTTTTCCAAAGTCATGGCTTGAGAACGTACACAGTCTACTTATAAATAATTCACCTAATTACTTATCTAGACATAGTCTAGACAAGTTTGTCTTTCATTTTCCCAGCTGTGCTTTGATAAACTAATCTAAAATGACGTCACAATCAATTTTATTGAATCAGTAGGCGAAAGAAATTTTTTATATGAAAATGTTTAATGTTTGTATCAAATTACATTTTGTAGGCCGAATTTATAACACTTCTTAGCATTTCTATCGAATTAAGAATCAGGTAATCGAGATTAATAGAAGTTTTTTAGAATTTATGCAGTTAAAGAATTAAGCCTACTATTCTTTTATTTAAAAACTATCTGGAAAATTATTTTCTTTATATAACAGGTTTGATACATTATATATGAAAACCATATTATAAATGCATCATATATATATATATATATATATATATATATATAAGAGTAACCAATCTAAAGTAAGAAAAAGTTTGAAAACGAAACTAAAATGAAAACGAAACAAAACAGTTTCGAAATCGCAACTAAAATTTATTACCTATTTAAACTAAAACCAAAAAGGAACTTCATAGTATTTAGAGAGCGCAATTGCAGCTACTTCTAAAACACAGATGAATTGATACAAAAGTATTAGAATCAAGTTAATAGGAAAAACAAAAAACAAAGAAAAATTAAACCAAAAAAAAATTATTAAAAAATATTAAAAAAGAATCCGGCCTGAAGACTTTTTCAAGGGTCACCCTCAGGCAGGGATTCAAATAAAGGGATTTTTTCTGTGAGGACATACAGACATTAAGTCTAATAATGATTCCTCGTGACCCGAAAA
Source organism: Argiope bruennichi (assembly GCF_947563725.1). Taxonomy (NCBI): domain Eukaryota; kingdom Metazoa; phylum Arthropoda; class Arachnida; order Araneae; family Araneidae; genus Argiope; species Argiope bruennichi. Next base: position 36,627,738 of record NC_079159.1, on the reverse strand, counting down.
TCCCCCGAAATTATGCTCAAGAGATATACCATTTTAACAGAAAGGAAATACCAAATAACAAATTAGAAAAAAACCACAAAGTAAAAATACAATAAAAACAATAACAATAAATACAAAAACAGCATTAAAATTAAAATTAAAATTTAAAACGAAAAGCCAGAACATACCATCCAACAGTGAAGTAAACTTTAAACAATCGATTGTGATTTCCTGTTTTTGAAAGTTAACGGTAAATTATGTAAACAGAGGTAGGCACCCAGCGCCATCTATTGAGTGATCCAATATGCAAGTAAATTTCTATTTTTATTTAAGCCAAAAGATTAATCCCAAACCATACCTTGTTTAATTAAAAAATTGACATTACAGTAATTTCTAGGAAAATCATTTTTAATTAAATTTTTAAGGAGGTTATTTGATGCTTCAATATAAGAATTTTTATTATTGCAAACCCTTTTGATCCTGTTAACTTGTGAGAAAATTAGATTTTTGAAAATTTTTTAGAGTTTAGATTGGAATGGTAGTTACATAGTTTTGTTATTTTAAAGTTGAAATCATCCCTTTTATCGTATATACCAACTATTGTTTTATCATTAGCAATTTCGATTTTTAAATCCAGAAAGGTAGCCTCAAGTTGATTTATATTTGTATCTTTTAGAATTAAATCTTTTGGATAGCAATTAGTAATAATATTAGTATTGTCGAAGTTAATAAAAAGTAGGTCATCAATATATCTCCACCCGTTTATTAAATTATATTTAATTATTTTTTTCTCATAGTAATGCAGGAAAATATTAGCTAAAGCACTTGAGCTGTCCCCATTAGAATGGGGACAGCTTTTAGCTAATATTTAGCTAATATATATATATATATATATATATATATATATATATATATATATATATATATATATATATATATATATATATATATATATATATATATATATATATATATATATATATATATATATATATATATATATATATCATGCTATCTTTATTAACAGTGGGAACAATACGGAGTTGATCAGTTAATTAAAGGCGCATTTTGTATTCCTTTTTGAATAGGTTTTCTAATTATTTATCTACTTTTTTAAAAAAAACGTTGTTTATTTGCTACAGCAATAATTTCTCTTGTGAAACCTACTCTTTCATCCATCTTTTCTGCTGCCCTTTTCCGTAATTGGCATCTCTTTCGTGATTGCATCAATTCAAGACTTTTTTTTTCTTCTTCTATATCCATTAAGGCAATCGAAATTCTTAGTCACGTGACTTATCTAGAAAAATGACATTTTTTTCGCTTTCAATCTATCTATACGAAATCATTCTCAGACAAGCTTTTAAGTTTATTGAAATCAATGCCAATTTCAGATTTTTGCGACAGCCGGTTTCCTTCTTTAGTCTTTCGTTAAATGGTTTTGAAGTTTTGATGTCAAGAACGGATAAAATTAATTTCCGAAATAAATTAGTTCGCTAATTACTTCTAATTTCCTTCATAGACTGCTGGAAGGGTTTTTTTTTCTGTCCCACTGATTTGGCTCAGTGTCAAAACATCACGATATAAGTTAATGTTTAAATGCTTTAAGTTGATTTAAATTCTAATTTTGTTAGATGGTTATTTTATTGTCACTATTTTGAAAGAATCGGCAGTAATTTAGATAAAATCTTAGATAGGCTTAGTTGATTAGAAGTTGTTGCATAAAAATTGTTTTTTCATCGTATATTTTTCGTTTTAACATCATTTTGTTATATATTTATGTATATTTAATGACTTGATCTTGATTTATTTCATATTCAGAATAAGTATTTTAAAAAAAATCATCTTTTTATTCCCTCGTGTACGCAGCTGAGAGAAAGTATAATAATTATTAAAAAATCGAATTCGAGAATTTGATGTATCTCAACTTTTTAGCCCCCTCCCCTCCCACCCGAGTTCAAAAAATGCCTTTTTTGGAAAATGTCCATTTCACTCTCTGAGGCAAAAATAACTCAGAAATGCTTTGAGCTAGACGGCTGAAATGTGGTATACTGTCTTTAAATCAAAGCTGTTGATTTTAATCAAATTTTGTGCAAAATACATTCAGAAGAAGACAGTATGTCCGGCTGTTCGTAGATAAGTTAACATGAAAACTACAACACTAAGGGACTTAGATAGATAAAATTTGCTAACCACACATTTAACATCTATAGTAAAGATAACTATAAAATTCAGCCATAGCCAATGAGAGGTTGACCATCTGTCGGTCTGTATTTTCAGAAACATAAGAACGGGATAATTCAAAAACACGATTACTTGAATATATGAAATTTCGTATGGGATTTTGTGACTACAAGTGTAGTTTGTGTGAAATTTTTGTTGAAAAAAATTTGTCTGAAACACTGATTCGCATGCTGGGAATTATTCGCCAATTAACTCGCCAAGGATGACACGATAGATTCTGTAAAAATGCTAAATTCACGCCAAAAGTGAATATTACGCGCCAATGTCATGTTTGGCGTTCTTTGGCACATCAAGTGTATAAGAGAGTATGTGAGAAAATGTTGGGAAACTAATCCTACTGGTTATAAAATAACACAAAAAGAAATCATTTATTTAATTAAACTAATACATCGAATTTTCGATGTTCCCAACATCTTATCTATATCTATATCTATATTTAAAGAGAGAGAGAGAATAAATAAAATTTAATATTTTTCTTAAAAGTTGCCCCACTTTCCTTAAAAACACGAGAGAGATAAAATGATTTTGCTTTTTTTTTTTCCATAAGTACGCGTATTACAGTATAAAGGTTATTTTTACACCTCTCTGAAATTCAAAAAATTTGATTTTTAATTATATAAATTTAATTTGCAAATATCTTTTTTTCTAATATTAATTAATTTTTCAAAAATATTTTAACACCATGTACAACATTTCTTTTTTTTCTGTTGAATATTTTGCCAATTTTACTGTTTAATTACATCTATTATTTGAGTAGGTACTTTTGCTATTGTTAAAATTTAGTTTCTTTTAGACATTTTTATTTTTGCCTTTTGATATGCGATATTTACTTTCAAATTTTGTTTTTTAAAACTGCCGTTATTTTGCTCGACATTTTTATTAGTACATGATACTATATGCCTTTTTCATGACCCATTTTCAGCTTGAGCTCATTGTATAAGACTTTATTTCACTTTTTGAATATTTCAGTTTTTATTGAAATGTTACATATTTTACTGATTAACTCTGAAATTATATTTTTTAAAAGCACCAATAATCACTCTCATCTAGCTTAGACGAACGCGAGTTCGCAAATTGTACAGACTAAGTCTATGGCAAAGGATACCGACGTGCTCTGATTGGTTTAAGCCTTGGCATCTTTTTGGCAATGTTTTGCACTCATAATAGTATAGTTTTCGCTTATTTGGCTCAAACTTTGTAACTTTCATTAGTTTTATGGAAGATACGAGTCAATATCAAAACGATCTAATTTTTATTAATATAATTGTTTTCTATAAATATTACTAGTAATACTACTAATACTAATTAATAATAATAATAATAATAAATATTACTAATAATACTAGTAACTAATGTTGTTTATGCACAGAAGTATAAAAACTAAATGAAAGTAATTACTCAACATATGATGCAGTAATTAAATAATTCTTATTTTTCTATCACTTTCGTGCCTTTAATAGATAATTTATGCAGTCATTGAAACTTGTTGCTGAACGTTTGTTACTTTCCCATCAAATACATATGGGGAGATGATTACTTAATGCCCAAAACGTATAAATATGTAAGCTTTAACGGAATATGTGATTTCGTAGCTAATTTTTGTAGTTATATCAAAATAATATTAAGAAGAAACACACACAAAAAATACTTTTAATAAATTGTAATCTTTATATTTCCTGAATTTAGGTTTCAGGATTTGATCTTTTCTGCTGTATGTTACAGATTAATATTACATGTAAAACGTAAAAAAATAGGGGGAAAGGATAAATTCACAAATTTTATTTATTTTTATAAAAATATACTTCGGTATGGCATCTTTTTGGCAAAACATGGCCAAAAAGATGCCAGGGCTTAAACCAATCAGTGCAAATCGGTATCCTTTGCCATAGACTTAGTCTGTACAATTTGCGAACTCACTTGACGAACTACAGATTTTTTTTCCTTCTTCATTTTTAATTTTGTATTTAGCACGTAAATATGGTGATTTCAAAACGGATGACTTAAACATATCAAATTTGACATGGGATTCAGTGACTACAAGTGTAGTGTTGCCAAATAACTCGCCAAGGATCACGCTATATAATTAGTAAAAATGCTCAATTCACGCCAAGGTTTAATATTTCGTTACTATTGTACGCCAATGTTATAATAAGGCATTCTCGGTGTAACACATTTATTGCGAGAAAGTTTGGGGGAAACCATTCTTGCTGGTATAGTGAATCTCCCTTTAATGTCTACATGGTATCTAAAAGCAAAGCAATGAGTTGAAGCTCATTGAAGAAGAAATTCATAAAAATTAACAAAATTATAAAAAAAAATTTCAGAATTTTCAAGGCATGCATTTGGCGACTAAGTCCCTTTCTGTTCAAGAACAGGGTTGACCAAGATGAGTCATGTTCTCTTCATCCTTTTCTGAGTGCTTCTCGATCTCACTCCATTTCCGCTCATGGCAAGATACCGAATTGAGGGGGGGGGAATACAGCAGAACATCGGAATTATAGGTTGGGAGTCATACTGATTGACGTCATGTGATTTGTAGGAGGGTGGGGGTGGAGTCGGATTCTGATGGGAGATGAGACGACTTTTTGATTGTCGCGAAAGGGAAGGAGGTGTCTCTTGTGAATCACAAGAATGAATGGGGTCGTGCGAATTGCAAATTGGAATTTGCAGACGTTTTTGATAAATGGAAAAGATGGCCGAGAGCCTGTTATTAATGGAGTCGAGCCTTGCACAATTATATGGCAAATGTAGACATACATGTCATTTGCATTCAAATTCACATTCTCTTATATTATGCCCTATTCTTCTTTCTATTTTCTCTCTTTAAGATGTGCAAAATCTATATTTAAATTGAAGAAAAGATCCTGGCAAATATCTATCATGTATGGATGTATTCCATTAAAATAGTAACATTGAATTAATATATATCTTAGCTTTTAAAAGGATGTAAAATTGTTTTTTTTTTCGGTTAAAAATTGCAAAAGTAATTGCTGGAAATGAAATTAACTTTTGAAATACAAAAATATTAATGACTTATTCTAAGAAAAAACAAAATAAATATGATAAATTACAGATTTTAATTTACTTAATTCAGGGCAGTAGAGCAGAATTTAGATATTTAATTTAATTTTATATTTAATTTTATTTTTTTAGATATTTAATTTAAACTTTTTATTGATAAAATTTAATATATATTACATTGAATTAAAATACAGTTCTTTGTATTGATGTCCATTCTTGTATGGACTTTAAAAAAAAATAAAATTTAATTTTATATAAGAGTTTTGCATTTGAAATTTTCTATTTCATTGCTCTTGTACTTAATTAATATCTTCTATATAATTTTCATGAACATATAGATATTTGTTAAATTAATTTGTGGTGTTTCCATTTCTTCTCTTCTCTTTCCATTGCTCATTAATAGTTATATGTCTATTATTCATTTCTGTCCTTTTAAATAGAGTGAAAATCAATAATACCCTATAAATACCATACCATTATTATATCTGGAGATTTAATAAAGGTTTTAGTTAAATATACTCGAATCATTCTATTTTTATTCTATTCAGGAATTTGATATGAATTTATATACTTGATTGCTTGCTTCATATTGTCGTTTTTCTATTTATTAGCCGCCTTTGACGACCAGCCTGTTTGACAAAATTATTAAATTACCAGTTTGTTAAACGATTAATATGAAATGCAATTTTTTAAAAAAAAATCTCTTCGTTAATTGATACGACTGTAAAACATGAATTTAATTAAGTCAGGTTACTGCTGATTAAAAAGTGTTAGCATTACGAAATAAAAGAGGAAATGAAAATCCTGCAAAGGAGTTAAAAGGAATTGAATGCTTTGATGGATGAGTTTGCATGCATCATGAAATTTAAAAATATTGTTACACACTGTGTATCCAATTGAATTAAAAATAAGGGAAAAAATAATACAAAAATGAAATTGACATCATTAAAAAAGTAATCGTTTTTAGTCTTACGATATTTCAAAGACCAGTTTTGCAATATAATCGTTTGGAAGATATTCATATCGAAATCCGCAGGAAACTTATAGCAACTACACACCTGGCCACGGTTAAATCTACTTTTGCTTTTTCTACTAAAAATGAAAGCATATTTTTGAATTTAAAATGCTATACAAATATTTATTTCTTTGCAATAATATCTTTGATTGAAAGCTATTGAGGAAGAACAGAATAACTTTTATTGATTTTTTAAAATAAAATTCTAGTTAAAACTTTGAAATTCTTCTGTCAAATCTATAAAACATTTTGCATGGTGTTTCCATGGCATTTATCACATCACCCAACTTACTTATAGTATTCCAACCTGAAAATTTGTTATGTTAAAATTCCTAAACCTTTGTATCATCAAAAAGAATTTTTTTGCATTTTGTGAGATATTTCATGTGTAACTACTTCAAAATAGTTAAGTTCTGCAAAATTAAAAAAAAACAAACAACAACCCTTGTACAGTTTTGGACCCGCAAATTTAAAACCAGTATATTGGTAATTCTGCATTTAATTGAAAATAACAAGAAATAAATACTGATAAAACTTCATTTACTGTTTATTCAATGACAATCTGCCGAAGTTTCATTATGTTATTCATTCATTTGTATCTTGTATTCAATTCGTGATATTTATTAAAATTTCACCGATTCAGTTGTATTTCCTGATTTAGAAGGTCATTTACCCATTTCTTTAAAAGTGTGTTTTGTCTCCCAAGGGCATAGAAAATTCTTTGCCAAAAAATAAAATAAGACACTCAATATTACTTTTTATTCTTCACGAATTCGATAGTTCGCACTTGTTATAAATAACTAGAAAAACAATTCCCAAAAGCACACGAATTCTTTTCACTCTGTTCTCTTTTGTAAACCCTTAGAATTCAAAGTTGCTGAAGAAATTTATGTTTTTTTTATCACGTCTTCTTTCAGAAAACTGAAATAAGTGCACAAAAAGGGAAGACAGACAGGAGGAAAAAAAGAAAAAGGAAAGAAACATGCTCGTTTTGAGTCGGCACTTTATATTTCTACCCCTTGCACCAAAAATGGACGAGGCAGTTGATGCATGAGATAATGTCAGAGAGAACTGATCAAATACAAGTTATGAAAACTGTTTTTTCTTCTCCTTTCACTGCAACTGTGTCTCCTCTAAGATCTTGCCCTAAGCGATATTCGATTGATTTGCTTAAAAGGTTCTCCGTGTGTCTGGTAGTTGCTTCAAATGGATCAAAACGCTTTGGCATAAAAGTCAATCGAATCTTGCTGAATATTATGCAGCTGCAACTGCTTTTAGAAAAGCTGTAAATGGGAATGGGTCAAAGAAATACAAAGACAAAACGAGGTGCTTTTAAGGAAGGGATAAATGTATTATTGGGCTGAAGAGCTGAACCTTTTGATTAAGATAAAAGCATTAGTGCATAATTATAAGTTGGATAGATAATGAATTTTTGCTAATGTACTATTAAGATACTGAGCTGGAGATGCTTTTAAATGTGAATTTAGAGGAGAAACTTTTATGTTTTTGCTCATTCAAGGGGTCCTTTATTGTCATTTTCCATAATTTTAAAAACAAGTGAATTCATAACTTGAATAAGTGAAAAAATAAGTATCATTTAAAAAAATATATAATTAACTATGGTGTTTAGAAAGTATTAATGAAATAAATAATTTTAAAAAAATCAGCTAGATTCCATGCGATGATAATAATTAGATTTTACTTTTCATTTCAACCAGAAAGGTAATATTGTGTAAAAATTTTATTTTCATATTTATTTCAACAATTAAAGTGAAAAATGTTATTTAAGATTTCATTAATAAAACTATAAATAAAAATCTAATGTTAAAATATAACATTTTAGCTTTTAACTTAACAATTTCTTTCTTTTATTGAAATAATCATTTAGTAAAAAGCTTCTGTTCTTTTTGTAGAAATGTATTTTTTCTCTTATAATCATAGCTAATCAATATTCTAAAAATTAAAAAAAATTAGATCCCTTTTTTTATTTTCTTGCATATGTAATATAGAAAAGGTATTATAATTGTAAAAAAAAAAACTTAATTTTTTTGACGAACCTCCGCGTTTTAGATCTCCCTGAGTTAAAAAAATTCATCTTTGGAAAATGTCCGTCTGTCTGTTAGTCTGCCTGTCTCTCTGTGACAAAGATAACTCAAAAGCTCTTAGTGTAAGACAGATGAAATTTGGTACACGGCCTGAATACCAAATTTGTAGATTTCTGTCAAATTTTGAATAAAATCCGTACAGAGGAATCTGTCTGTCTGAATTTTCGAATATTAATTAACATGAGAATTACAAAATGAAGGGAATTAGATGGATAAAATTCCGTACATAGGTTTCACATCTATAGTAAACACATTTATCAAAGTTTGAGTCAAATCTAACAATTGGTTGACCGTCTGTCGGTCTGTATTTTCATAAATATGTAAATGCGATAACTCAAAGATGCAATGACTAAAATATATTAAATTCTGTATGTGATTTGTGACTAAAAGTGTAGTTTTGTTTCCAATTTTTGTTTCAACTGGTTGGGAAAAACGCGTCTAAAACAGAAATTAGATTTTCGTATACTATTAACGGTATACGGTCAACTATTAACGGTATACATAGTATACGGTCAACAGCATACGAACAACAAGGTTAATATTTCGTAACTATAATACACCAATGCCATGCAAGGGTAGGGCAGTTACGATAGTTCTCCAGGATAATACCCTTATTAGAGAGTATACAAGAAAGTTTTAAGGAGACTGCTCCTGATGGTTAATTTAAAAAAAAATTACATGTAGGTTTCTAAAATTACTGAATTAGTAACGGTTTAAAATATTTTTCCTAGATACAGATGGTAATTCTGAAATAACCATAGCAAAAGAAATCTGATATATCAGAATTAATTAAATAAAAAAATTTCTTGTATTTCCTGAATAATGTACAGAATGAAATCTGGCAGGTGCATCCGTGTCTAGACTTAACGCAGAAACATTGACCCGATTTGTCAGTTCAATCACTGTCTGAAATGGAAATGTTTGATATTATGGATCAAGCTGTCGAATCTAAATACGCCAAAAATATCCATTAAAGGTCACGCAAACGGGTTTATTTGCGAGAAAAGAGTATTTTGTGTAGGATTGTTTAAAGTAAGTAAATATTTATATGAATGAAGGTTAGGATTTTTTCGCGAAATATTGTTTTAGTCTAGTATGTGTATATACGAATATCGACTTATGAATTACATGAAAAAAAAACAAGATGGCGTATAATTTTCTTAATTTTTTCTTATACTTGCATTTAAGATTATCTTTAATCAAATCTGATTTAAGGGAAGAAACTTTTTTGATTCATTGATATAAATATTTACTTACTTTAAACAATCCTACACAAAATAGCCTTTTCTCGCAAATAAGTGCGTTTGCGTGACCTTTAATGGATCATTTTGGCGTATTTAGATTCGACAGTTTTTAGCTATTCATAATATCAAACATTTCCATTTCAGACAGTGATTGAGCTGTCAAATCGGATCAATACTCTAATAAATATTCAATAAAGGTAGCCAATGTTAACCATTACTGGATGTTATTCGCCTTTTGTGACCAGCTGGACGGACGGAGATTTTGCTTATATTTAATTTCGATTCAATATTTTCAATCTAACTTCAGGCCCTAATTAAGCAAAATTATAAAACATTAAAACCCATAGGTTCTGCTCATTCCCTAACACCTCTCTAATCGTGATCAGTCCCATGACGTCATAGTACTATTAAAAACACAAATGTTCGGTTCATCTACTAAATTTGGCGGCAATGGGATTAAACTTTTCCATTCGTGTGCTTGTACTTTTCAATTTCGTAAATTCCACATATAATAAACAAAACCCTTCTTCTGTTGCTTTCAACTATTAAAAAAATTTATATTTGATGAAACAATGAAGATAATTTGGATTTTGGGGTAACAATGCAATCCATTGTTGAAAATTAAATTAAATATTTTTTTAAAAAATATCTCAACTTCAGAAAATTTTGTCCTATAATTAAATTGTTATCATTAAAAATACATTTTTTTTTACAATTTTGAATGCTGTATAATTTTATTTTGTGTAATAATATTTTGGAGGTCATCATGAAAACACGTAAAATGTAGCTTCATTTTTAATTAAATAAAATTCTGATTAAATTTCAAAAACATCGTTTCTAAGTGTACATTCCTATCCTCGAAACTATTTATATACAAAACTTTTGGAAACTGTAGAACAAGTGGTTGTAGAACACACACACACACACACACACACACACACACACACACACACACACACACACACACACACACACACACACACACACACACACACACACACACACATACACACACATTTTGATCGTAAATAAAGACTGCCACATTCATATACTAAACTATTGGAAAAAATGTATAAATAAAAATTGCAAGATATTTGTTTAATAATTACAATACTTTTCATATATTTTGAATATGTGAAAGAAAAAATAAAATTAAAGAACAACTTTTTACATTGCTTTATAAAAACTATCTACAGAAAATGTAACCTTTTGAAAAGTCAATTTCATTTCACTTTCTCTCTTACTTGAATTGCATTTGATTGAAATTCAAGCTATTGTTTCCCCCCAAAAGAAAAAAAGCTTCAAAATACAAATCACATGCATAAAATCCACGTTGCATTTCTTCATAGTAAATAAGAAAAGAATCCATCAGATCACCTTTAAAATTAAGTATTTTTTTTCAATTCGTCGGCAATCAAAAATAGTATCTCGTTCTTTTCAATAACAAAGTGAGCAACAAAAGATCAGCTTTTCTACAGCTTAAGTCATGGTCACTAGACAAAAAAACGTAAACCAATTTATTTTGGGAATTCTCATGTTGTGTTCAACTGCAATTGCTATTCTCAGGCATTTACATGGGCTTCGAATGTTTTCTAATCCTTTTTCCATTCGAAATTGCATATCTTATGTTATTGCTTTCCGGTGAACAATTTTTTCGAAATGTTCTTTTTATTTTATTAAGTACGCTTTCTCTTATTTATAGTCTTTGTTTCCTAGCAGTTCTTGTTTCATATTGATTTGTTGAAGTTTACAAGGGTTTTTTTTTGCCTTTATTCTTAAATCTAGGAGTCTTTTTATATGAATTGGAAGGTATTTTTGAAGTTCTTTAAGTATAATAATTCCCTATTTCGAATTTTGTATTCTGCTGTGAAATAAGTCTGGAAAGCTCGCTTTCAAAAGATTTAATAAAAAAATGTTTACTTGTATACGCGAAGTAAAATTCTTCAAAATAGAGTTTTATGGAGAAAAGGAAGAATAGAATTTGCTGCTGCAGTGAATATTTGTTTCGTTTTCTTATAATTTGTGTATATAGGGAAAAATATTCAATACAATTCCATATTGTGAAGCATTATCGTTTAAAAAGCAGTTTCATCTTATTATTTGTAAAAATGCTGAAATATATATTAAAATTCCAGAAAGAGAACAGTATTTAGGATAAAAATACACTCTAATTCTAAAAAAAGAATTTGAATAAAGTAAATTATTGTCTCTACAAAACACTATATTGACAAGATTATTAGTGACATTTTAAAATAAGTTCAAATCCACCCTTTAGTAAGCTCTTGTTATGGAAAATATATCCAGCGTTTTCATTTTTTTTTTTACAAATATAAAATATCTTATTACTTTTTTTTTCATGTAAGAATGTGTTGTTGTTTTAGCTTGGGGTTTTTGAAGCCTCAAAATGCACGGGCAAAAATTAGGGATTTATTGCTTTTGAGGCATCAATTTTTTGTTTTTAGGATTATTAGAAAATGATAAAGAAGGTTGTCATATTTGGCGATTTATCGCCAACAAATAGTTACAGCTTGCCGCGAATGCCCGATATGTAACTGATTCTCTTATCTGGTCAATAAAGGGCAGGATCGTAAGAAGTTAACGCCCGAAGATGCACAAAGAAGAAAACGGGAATTACCGCGAAAGGGTGACGGAGGTTTGAGCTCCAAAAATGTTTTGGTGCTCAAATTGTTTCCGCATATTGAACATTTTGTATGTATGGCAATTAAAGTAACACGACTTGAACGTTTCGCAATTTGATGTAATCATGGACATGAAGTTATATCTGAACGATTTAACTGAAATTAAATATAACCATTACCTCTGGAGAACCAACTGATCTTCGAAGACGACTAGCTAATAACACAAAATAGGTATTATATACCCCATCTTGGTATTTTATAAAACATCTGAATTCCGTGTTTTGTTGGTAACAGATAATTCGGCAATTTCATAGATTAACATTAGAAATTGATAATTTTTTAAAACTAGATATAAAATTTTCAGATTATTAATTGTCAAACCTCATTCCTCGAATAAATGAAAATTGTATATTTAAAATTCTACACAATATTAGTGGAGAATGCTTATGCATAGATTTTATACAGAAAAAAATTAATTTTATAAATATTTTATTTAGTTCTCAAACATTTATATGTAAAAAAAAATACTTCAACTTGTTTGAATAAGCTTTTGTATTCATTGAGGATCGTTTTATATAAATAACAAAACACGATATAAAAACGCTAAATACCTTCAGCTTTCTATTAAATATCGTCCTGTACTTAGAGGATTACATTTCTGTTTTGGAAATTAAATATTTTGATTAAGAATCGAGTTATAAAAACTCACAAAGAAAATTGGCAAGAATTCTCTTTAATTAAGTGTGATTGGTGCTAAATGTGGGAACTGAAATTTCGTTGAGCAGGAAAATGGGAAAGATTGGCTTGTTGTGAACGTAATTGCATCCTTTTCTCACACCGTTCTGATGACTGGTCTTGACATCCGGGATGTACCAGCATAACCTGTAATTTTCTGAATTAAGAGGACCGTTCATGGAACTTCTACCATCAGAAATTGGATGGGTCTTTGCACTGATTATGTAAATTACCTAGGTCGTTTCCCTCACCCTGTATTTCAACTGTTATATTTGTGATGATTTCATAAAACATGTAACAAGCATTTCTGCAAAAGATGTAAAAAAGTTTGAAATGAGACAACAAAAACAAATAAATAAACAAGTAAATAAAAATTAAATGAAGTAAATTAATCAGCATAAATAGTAAAATTTTAAAGATATTTAAAAATGTATGAGAAAAATTTAATACATCCTTTAATTTACTAATCAAGCGAAACTGTAAAAATATCCAGTCTCTCAAAATCTAATTAGTATAATTTTATTTATTTAACAATGATTTTTCATAAGATACAGCATCTTAAATCCCATCCAACAAAAATATTGTTCATATTCTTTCTTCGAATATATAGAACCTGTAAGCACATTACCCGTGAGTTCTGTCTATCTGTTGGGCCGCAGTGACCTGGTGGTAAGGTCTGGGCTTCGGAACCGGAGGGTTTCAGGTTCGTGATCCAATTCCACCGAAGAAACGTCGTGTAAGGGGGGTCTGTTGCACGTTAAATCCGTCATGACCAAACGTCCTCCCGCTGGCGTGGAGAGGGGGTGTCCGCTCAGGTTTCATCCTCGTCATCTGACCACGGTTCAAAATTACGAGGTTCGTCCCAAAATAGTCCTAGTGTTGCTTCAAACGGGACGTTAATATAACTAAACTAAACTAAACTAAATCTGTCTATCTATTGTGAAGAATTATTCGCAATGAATCAGTTTTAAAAGATAAATTTGATTGTTTTACTTTTTTATTCAACTTTCATTAATCTGGCTGCAATCAAATTGTAGATGTTAATAATGATAATGATAAATGAATGCGTTTTTGTGTTGGAGTTCTATAGGCGTAACAGTTTGATCTAGAATGCTCAAACTTGGCACAAATACACTTTGAAGGCTAGGAAAATTCTTACATATCTGAATATATTGTTTAAATTTTAATTACTTAAAAATTAAGCAACATTTTGTCGTTCACTCATAGTAACTTCCAAAAATATCATAGTACAAAAATTATATTCATATCATCATAAAATACAAACATTATTTTTTCAATGATAACATTTATTATTGTCCTAAAAGTTTTTTCTTTAGTAGGTCATATTTTAAAAATAATTGAAGGAGCATATTACAGCAAATTTTGAAGAAAAATATATTGCATACTAATAGTATTTTCACCGTAAAAATACTATTAGTATTGCAATGAATTTGTTGAAACTAAGTTAAAATCATTTTTATGTTTGATACAAATATTTCGCCCTGACTCTTTTTTATCATCGTTCATGATCAAGATATGAAAATTTGGCTTATTAAACATATATTTTTACGCATCCAATCGGCTTACAGGAAAGAACAGCCGTATTTATAAATGGGAAAACTTAAATATTTTATTTCATCTATTATTTCCTAAATATTACTTTTATTGTCAGTACAGCAAAATTCAAAAAAGATATTTAAAGCATGCTTTATATTGTAACCTACTCAATATGAAAATATAAGCTTTACCTTCATAATTCAAAATGCAATATTTGTTGCAGAAAAAAAATTATTTGAGTTTCATTAAAAGAAATAAATCTATTATAATGAAAGGTGCTTAAAATATTTTAAAACTTCATTTAAAATAGATAAAGCACACACACACACGTGATTATTATATGCAAGTAATTAAGTTGTGAAATTCAATATTTGGACAAAAACAGAAATGGAAATGCAAAAATTATGTTTACATTAACTTGTAAGAATCTGGGAAACATAGGAAGAAAAAAGAATTTTTTAAATTAAGTTTTAAGGTATTTAGTGCTAAGTATTTTTTTGTGCGATTGCTTAGAAATTCTGTAGGAAAAACATTTACTCTCTCTCTCTCCATTTCACCCTTTTCATAGAGACTAGAAATTTTTTATAGCGAAATTAATGTTTCTAGATGTTAAAAAACATGACTGCTAAACATCGTTTGAATCTATCAAGATATTTAAAGCTGCAAAAAATGCAAACAAACAAAAGCAGACTTTCAATTATATGTGTATAGATACATAAGTGTTATTGTATACGAGAAAAATGGATTCTAAATTAGAAACTGAAAGAATTAATAATAATTAAAATAAAATATTTTTAATGTATCAAAGGTGGGGTTTTAAAGAATGTTTTTGTTTACTTACTTACTTTCAAATCTTACAACTCTGCATTGAACTATTAAACATTTTAAATCATGTTGTCTCTACATTTCAGGTCAAATTAAATGCATCGAAATATATCGTACATTTTCGATATATTCATGCCAGGATTCTCAGGGGTACTCAAAACCCTTATCTAGAGATATAAAGTCTCTATATTAGCAACAAGCTAAGAAATTTTTATGAATAAGAAAACAAATGAAATGATTTTTTGGAATTAAACATGATAAAAAAAACACCTGGAGACGTCGGACATTATGAAATTTTAGGGTTCGTGGCGCCATCTGTCGTTGAATATTGTTTAACAAAAACAAATTGAATATAATAATACTACATAAATACATTTCTAAATTATGCTGACTAGTAAATACCGCTAAATTATCTACCCCTTAACCTCCATTCTAGCATTACAAGCTACAAAAAATAACTTTTTTATTTTATATGTTCAAAATACAGAAATTATGAATTTTTTATATCATTTTAAATCTATCGAACTTGGTTATGGATTAGATTTCTCTCGATAGACCTCTAAACTCTGTTAATGTATATATTTCAACATTTTCTTTGAAATTAGATTTTAGAAATTTTGCCCAATATTTATGTAATTTAAATCAATAATTTTACTTTTATAAAGTATATGCCAGTTATTTTACACAATATTAATTTTTAAAAAATACATCTTTTCAATTCTATTCTATTTTCATTTTCATAATAAAAATGGGTTTTCTTCCTTCATAATTTTCAACAATAAAAATTCTTGTTGCAATGATATTCAAAGAAGGAGAAGAATTATAAGTGCTGTAATAAACTTCATTAACGGTTAGTCAAATTCCTTTCCTGAAAGGTTTACATGAAAGATTTGATTGAAATTTACAGTTTTAATATTAATTCCGCCAACGGTAAGTCAAATTCCTTTCCTGAAAGGTTTTCATGAAAGATTTGATTGAAATTTACAGTTTTAATATTAAATTCATATAAAAAATTTCCATCAATTTAATTCAAAGTACTTGAGCCATCGTGTTCATAGACCAACATAATTTGATTTTTTTTTTTTAAATTCAGGAATATGTCTGAAATGCGAAGATTAGTTTGAAAATCACAACACTTTACCCTTGTATACTTCGTAAACGAGAAAGTAAAACTCCTCTATGACTTCCATAGTAGCGGGTGAGACATTCAAGTAATAGTGAAATCACTAGCTCATTGAAAGTGAGGACTCTATGTTGAAGCATTAACACAAAACGCCTGGAAAGAAACAAGCCAAATTGCGTCAATTCGTCGTGAAAATTGGCTGGCATGATTAGATCAAATATTAAGTTTAAAATGAATTTTCCTTTTTACATTTTCAGCTGTGGAAAGAGTATTCGCGTCAAACCTCAGTGGGATAAGCTTATGTTGAATAGGCTTACAAACATTATTACAGCTGAATTAACCCTTTGTACACAGAAACGTAATTCGATGAATAATTATTCACTTAATGGAAGGACTAGTTTATTGCCCCTAAAAATAATTAAATACAAAAGTTTTAAGTTGAGTTTTCCCTAAAAGTTAATCTCAAATCTAATAATAAAAGTCTTATTCCCCTGTTGTAGGTATTTTTGACAATTAAAATTAAAAAATAAATTATGCACCGCCATCAAAATTATGCACCGCCTTCAATGGTACCTAGGAGAAGAAATCCAAGTGCAAACGGGTTAAAACAACACTTTCTAGAACTCTAGCCGAGATAACGCCTACTGCGTTTCCATACTCCATTGCATTTAGTTATAAATGCCATGGGAAAATATCAAACTTGTATCATATGGGACGCTTTGTGTTTAGTTTCGTCATATAGGGAAAAGAATGTCGTACATAAGTTGAAGCATACCTTTGATGAGAGGGTTCATAATTTGATATACATTTATGTTTTGATATCGAAAGTCTGTTCATTCTTTGCTTTCTTGTAAATGAAGTATCCAAAAAGAAAGTTATTATATTGAATTATCAAAAAATTTGAACTCGAAATTATCATGAGCTTTATTTTTATAGATCTGTCTGAATATGAAAAGCGCACTTTTTAAAATTATAATTGTCTGTGATAAAGATAACTCAAAATTGCTCTCATAAAAGCTAATAAAATTTGTTATGTTCTTTTTACACCAAATTTGTAAATTTCTCTAAAATTTTGAACGAGATCCATTCAAAAAAAGTCTCTACTTTTAGATATTCGAGTACAAGTGAATACAATATCAGCAAAACTGAAAAGCTAGGTGAATGAAATTTGGTACATAATTTCGACATCTAAAGTGTAGTTTCGTATAAAATTTTTAAATAAATCTATGAATTAACTGGCCATCTGTAGATCTGTATTTTTCACGCTCATAAATCCCTTAAATCAAAAACGCAACAAACAGCTGTAAGAGGATTGCTGCCTTTTGGTCTATAATTTCACATGTACTTTAATATGACAACTCAAAACGAAATTTAAATGAAAGAAATTTGGAATGTGATCTTTTTATTAAAATTGTAGTTCTCTACCATATTTTGGCCCCATTTGATTGAAAAATGCGCACAAAGTACTATATGCACTAAATACTGTATTCGACTATACTTCGATGTACGCTCATGTGTATTCAATTCTTAAAATGAAAAATTGAGCATTCATGTCTCCATCTAAAGTCCGGAACTTTATTCGTCGGGAAGGGAATGTGTATACATCTATTAGAATGTTTCTTTGAATTCATTGGCGTTTTTTTTTAACAATTATTTGCTGTCCAACATAGAAATCATGCTTTTTTTAAAAAATAAATTAATCGGATTGCAGCTCATGTGTAGAATAATAAGAATTGGACACATATATTTTTATAATCAAATTTATATAATCTAGTGGTAAGTCTATAATATGCATTTGAAAATATTGTTACGAAATTTCCGGGTTCGTTTGGATAGTGGGGGTTATATGGTGTGAAGAACGCTCAATCACCAGGCGGCAGTAGAAAATGAAACAACGACGTTTATTTACACGAAGACACACAGGACAGCACAAAGACGATTATCTTCAGCCGAGACGTGCAACATACAACAGTATACACAGCAGCTCTACTCCGTCGCTGCTCCGCTAGTCCCTGGAAGACGAGTTCCTCGCTGTCGCTTCCGACTACTCTTCGACTCCACTGGTCCACGACTCAATTCACCGTCGGTTCACCATTACGACGACTCCACTGGTCCACGACCACTCTTTTCTGTCGCTTTCGACTACTCAATTCACCACTGGTTCACCACTGCTGGGTCACGACTCCCCGGCAGCTACAGGCTGTTCCTTTTATAGGTCTCAGGAGGCGGGGCTAGAAGCCTCCCAACCAATCAGGAACGTTCGAGGCGTATCTCCGTTCCTATTGGACGTATCGGGAAAATTCTCGATGTTTCAAGTATAATCTATTTTGGCGCCAAAGTCGCTAATTGGTCGCCAAGTTTTTCGCCAAGCTCTGGGATCTCCTATGGAACCCACTATGCTCGGAAGCCGCATCACAGGTTCGTAACAATATGTTTATAATCACCCTCATTCGTTCGCTCGTACTTATACATATTGATAATGTCACAATTATTTAAAAAAAAATTAAATATTGTATTGGACTTTAATCTGTTGCACAATAAATTGAAGTTTGTTCACTTTTGTACTGTGAAGCTTGCGCAAGTAAATGTAGTTTGAAATACATAATACAAAGTGTAGTAAATGATATTCATTTCGTTAATGCATTCAGTTTAGAATGAATTAAAAAATTCCATCAGATAAAAACCAATTCAAAATTTTTATTGGAAAATGAAATATATGCTAATAATAAAGATGGATGTGTATATATGCTAATAATAAAGATGGATGTGTATATATGCTAATAATAAAGATGGATGTGTATATATGCTAATAATAAAGATGGATGTGTATATATGCTTTCGACGCATTGCATGCCAAGCAGTTTGAGCTACAGCCATCAAATGTGGTACATATATACCACAGATAATAGAAATGTGTAAGTAATGCATAATTTTTCGAAATTTAAATTAGAGTTTTAATTTATTAAAAATTAAGCTGAATTATGAAGGGTTTTTCCGCGATAATTTTCAATAATATCACTGCACAAATATGAATTTTACATCGTTTCAAAATTTAAAAACTATCTTTTTTATAATACCAATTTAATAGTCGCGAGAATTTTCCAAAAATTCGGCATTTTTTAAAAAGCTTTTTTTTTTGTTTAATTTAATATTATATTGTTACCCTAAAATTCAAGCTGTTTTCATAATTTCACCAAATACTGAATCACACGTTTTTTACTACATTTGATAGGAGTAAAAAAAAAAGAAAAGATGACTGTGTTTAATATCTATGTAATTTATAAGACAAACAAAAAAGTGAAGCTACAATATCGCAAAAGATATATTAACCGGATATTTACGTTTTTAATAGCGATATGATGGTATGGAATTTTTTCCATTAGGAAGTTTCATATGCACAATAAATAGAATTTCAGTAAGACAATTAAAATTTTATTGCCTTAATACCAAACAATTTCGTTGAATCATGAACATGAAGTGACATCTAAACAATATATCTGTAATCGAATATAACTGATATTCCCGACATCCAGTTGGTGGTTTGAGGTGAGTAGCATTAAATATAGAGAGTTTGTTTAAATACTTTAACTATCCTAATTGAATTATAATTATTAATAAATTCTTTATAAAATCAAAATTAAAAATTTCGGTTGCAAGAATATCTATATTGTTGTTACCTTTTTTAAATACAGACATCTTTACTAGATGGCAGCACGATACAACTTTCTAGTTTGAGGTTAGGTCTGTAGGTTCCACTCTAAAGATTTCTGATGTATTCATTCGTTTCAGTACTCAGTATAATAGTTGAGAATAAGCCATTCTTTGTAACGGCGAAAATCTCAAAAAATACATCAAGAAATTTTGTTTATTCTACTCAAAATTTAACCAGTTAACTACTGCGAGCTCTTCGGGAAATGCATATCTAAATTGTCATAAGCATATATATTATATAAATATAATAAATAATTAATTATAAATATCATAATTAAACAATTATTATAATAATATAATAGTTTTTACTGAATAAAGTCGTCATAAAGCAACAGGTTTTCATGACTAGTATACTCGTCAAAAACAGTTAATTTGTTAAGAATGATTGGTTAGTTTCAGTCCAATCAACCATATAAAACAAGGTGCACATAATACGAGGCAGTCATGCCTTCACAAAAAACTATTTTTATCAAGAGAGATGGTTTTTGTGGCTTTTGTTTAGAGTTAAGAAGATTATCTGAATCCTGCTTAATGTAATTTTTTCAAAGTTTTTAACATAATTTAATATTTAAAACATAATAAAATCAAATACGAGGAATTGATTTCCCGTGATGAATAATTACTAAATTTCAGTATATGTTAAGGTGAAATTATTTCAGTACTATTTTCCTTTGTTTTGTCTTTGGATTGGCATTGTTACAGCAATATGGAATAAAATTTAATAATAAACTTATTAACCCAAAGCGTTTGGCTATTATTTAATTAACAACATTTTTAACATGTATAAACATTATTAACAAGTGTTAACATTTAGTTATTTTTTTAAACAATTATTAAAAATTTTTAACATTTAGTTATGTTTTTAAACAATTATTAAAAATTTTTAACATTTATTAATTTTTTAACAATTATTAACATTTATTTATTTTTTAACAATTATGAACTTTTTTTTAGCTTTGAGGAACGCTTAGAGAGATATACAGTTGATCCAAAATAAATAAATAAATAATTAAAAAAACATTGATTACGGTACATGGGTAGGGAAAAAAAGAATAGTGAACCTTTCTGTTAAGTATATGGAGTTATATGTAGAGATAATTTTTGTAATCGTTATAAAATTGGTGTAAAATTCGTTTTATGCTGCATTTATGACTGCTATTGGTTTCTGAAAGTTCTATCATTAGGCACTCTTCTGTTGTGTTTTGCAATGATTGTGTCGTGTACATATTTAATTTTTTCTTATAAAGCATTTCTAATATTCATTGTCGAGCTAGGTTGACTTTTCACTCATAGTCCCACCGAATAGATTTGCAGCATTAATATATTCACAGATACGAATTAAAAAAAAAGAATCGTAGACATGTTTTAAAAAATTCGTATACGTGTACGTTGAACCAGCTGTGAATAAATCATCTATATTAAATAAAACTTAATAAAATGTTAAATAAATTATGTTAAATAAAACTGACTATTATATTTAACATATTTAATTGTGAATATAAATGTTAGTCACTCTAAAATGTGCTTCCAAGATTTGAATATTAGATGCTTATAATCTATTGTTTAAATTTTTTTCTTTGAATTACTAAAAAAAAGTCCAAAAGTTTTGCTGTTCTACTTTAAAAAGGAAGCTACAATGATCTTTATAGTATTTGGATAGTTAAACATAAAAATTTAAATCGAATTATCTCGTTGAATTTCGTTATAATTTTTTTTTGTTGTCATTGATTATCAGGAATTTGAAATTAATATATAACTTGAAGTAAACTCTTCTCAAAATATTTAGTATCTAATGACAACAATATGTACTATGACAAATTATTTAATAATAATCTAATTTGGATAATCCAATTTCTTCAGTGAAAAAGTGAATGTATCACGGTCAATATTTCGAAAATTAATAACCTATTCCATGGCATGTACAGCGAGACTTCAGCTTCATTGAGTCTAAAAACCGATCCTGAGACTCAAATATTCAAAAAATTTAATAACTGATAGAAAAGTTGATTTCTTAAAAAATTAAATTTTCTTATAATATAATAATTTAAAGACTGTGAAAACAATGTTTCTTAAATTTTGTGTAATAGACATTGTTTTAAAATATCTCTGCATCTATCAGATTTACTTGGATCAAAAACTTAGAAGTTAATAGCAAGTAAACCAATTTTTTAAAATCTTTTTCCAGTATTAGCCACATTTGTCTACAGGCTAATTTAACATAGGAGGCTTGCCTAATTGGGCTGTAGGTCTACAGCACGGCCTGAAATTACTTTTTAAAGTTGGATGCTCGTTTTTTAATTACCTAGTTTTGGGAGTTTAATTCTGTTTATTTCTTTTTAATTTCCTGAGGGTCCTCCAACAAAAAGTGAATAAAAATAAAAAAGGAAGTGACAGGTAAGAAAAACAATGCATGCCACTTTGTCGACGAGCATTCCATTGAAGTTCACTGCGCACAAAATCAATTCATTGATTTGGAGACCAAAAGTAACCTTTCCTCTCTTTGAATTTACAGGCACTAAAGCTGTCTTCAGTTAATCCCAAGCTGAGACGCAGGAAACTGGTTTCCTATATCTTTTAGAAAGTCTTTCGAAAGTTCGTCTTTTTTCTCTTAATTTCTTTTTCTTTTTCTCTTTGTAGTTGGTGGTTTGAAAATTTTGGTTTCGAGTGTTGCTACATTTGGTTTATTGCATAATATATTTTTTTTTAATCTTAGAAATCACACTTTATTAAAAAAAATGCTGATAATTTTTAACACGTTATTTAGTCTTATAATGAATCATCAATTGTTTATAATTCTTACATATAAAATCACTGACTTTTATAGATAGTTTAATACACATCTTATTTGATATGTTCATTTTGGAAAGAATATCATCAAGTTGATGGGCGAAGACCGAAGTGTAAGTTTAGAGTAAATTCTTGAATAATACTTGAACATTTACATCAATATTTACATTGTTAAAACTACAAATGCTATGTCATTTGTTAGTTATTCAATATTTATAAAATGGAACACGTTTTTTATCTGGTTTTGAAATTAAATGTCTTAGATTATCCATAAATAGCCTGAGATTAAAAGTAGTAATAATGGAAATTGTTTGCAGCACTGTTAAAATTCTCAGATAACGAGCAGATATTTGATTAATTGTTGTCAATGTTTTCATTTCGATATTTTATGTAACTTCTATTTAATAGTTGCTTCAGTTAAGCATATTTAAAATTTTTATATGCATGTAATACTTACTTTTTAGAAGTTTTACATCGTCTGTTCCATTGGATATTTATTTCTTTGATTCTGTGTCATCTTATTTAAAATTTGAACTTTCATTTGGAATGCAATTAAATTTTAATTGCGTTCCTAAACACTTTTTCTGCTTTTTTTAAAATTTTATCAGTTTTAATTACTTGTGAATTAAAATGTTTATAGTAAATACCATAAAATAATTTTAAAAAAAATACTTGAAAGTATAGTTTTTACAGGATCCTACTCTTAACAGAGAAATAAGATCATCGTCAACAATAGAAGAAAAATCTAATATGAAACATTTGTAACAATACAAAAACAACCTATCCCTTTTTTTATAATACTAAAATATATCGTATTAAATAAAACAAGCTGAATATTTTTTTAATGAATTAAAAATACATAAAAACTGTTCTGCATAATTGATGAGATAATTTTTTTAAATTTTCAAGTGGTGTAAAACTTATTTTTGGGCTGCAATGTCTGCCGCAATTATGCGCTCTATGTATATTATACTATGGTGGAACAGTGTGAAAACTTTGCTTGATTTTTAATTAATCAAAGTTGTTTCAATGTGCATATTCTCACCATCAAAATCATAACCGAGGCCAAAAAACACACACACGCACACTTTTTAGTAGGGACTGACAAAAGAATACGATTGAATGACTTGACAGAACAGCGAAATTAATTTTAATTCCATTACAATATTAAAAACATAGCTTCAGCCGATGTCCTGGCATAGGGGTAGAGCGTCTTCCTTGTGATCTGGACATCTCGTATTCGAGTCCCAGTTCGGGCACGGTTGTTCTTCGGTGTTCTATCTGTGAGGTGTGTGAATGTGTCCCCGTGTAAAAAGGGGTTATGCAAGCGAATGTAATGCATGAAGTAGTAAAGTCGTGCTCTTTTTCCTAGTTGGCGCTAGTGAAAAAACAAGAGACGCTCACTCAGCTTAAATCGCAGACAGATAACTGTCAGCGGGCTTGTAAAGTGCCATAAGTCAAAACAACATAATTAAAATTCTGTATTATATTATACTTGAAAAGTTTATTAAATTTAAAGACAAAATTTTATGCAAAAAATTGTTAATATTAAGTATTTTACTTTAGTTTTAATTTTAAGACAATATAAACATTATCTTTAGAAAATATTCTCGGATGGTATAGTTTTAAAATACCAATTAATGGATTAATTTTTAATTAACTTATATTTCATATTTTGAGTTTGGGAAGTTAATAATGTCCTTTCTTTTGTCCTGGGGAAATCTGGACAAGAGAAAGGTTCACTGCCACTTTTTCATCAAAATCAACTGTGCATTTGTATAAAAAATCATGTAAACATTCATTTTTATGCATTTAGATGTAAACATGTTTAAATTAATTTACGTGAATCGGATGAATAATAAAAAAAAACCTTCGAAAAGTTTGGAGGTGAAAATGTTGAGTAAGAAATTATATAATTCAAAATATAAATGTCCTCAAAATTCATACAAAATTATTCAGGAACAGGAACTAAACTTTAATCAAAGTCACCTCTATTACTACATAACCTTTCACTTTTCATCAAAAATTCTTTCTAATTCACTGAAATAAACGACCACAAATATTCTTGCATAATATCATAATAACATGGTCATAACAAGGTTATTAGCATCGACTGAATCCAAATTATTTACATGTTTACAAAAGAACATGCTTCCATTACTTATTAATGCAACAACTAGGAAGAATCAGTCAAATAAGGTTACCGGTACCACGCAAAGGAAGTTAATAGCCTCAAAGGAAGTTAAAAGCTTCAATTCTCCCAAATGTAATTTCAAATATTGAAATAACCTTGGCACGAGTAACAGAATTTGGTGAGGTTCGAATCAACTGTCTAATTTCTTTCATTCCATTCCATTTTGCGATCGAAACAGGCGTTTATCTCGGTTTTAACATCCTGCTTTCATGCTGCTGTATAATGGACACACAAAAGCGATTCAGTGACAATTATTCTTGCCACCTGTGGAGAAGGGGCGTCGCTTGAAGGATGATTCAATGTGGACGCTTTTTTGAAACCGTTGCAAGGGATCTTTACAATAATGTGAGGCTGGTTTTTCCCCACATTCAGAGAGAAGTGAGTAAATAGGGAAAAGTTATCTACGCCACTCAATGAATAACAGGAAATATTTGAGTCTTAATTAATTTAATTAAATATTTTCCGATGAGGTGAGTCATGATCTAAAGTTCTGCTTGATTTGTCATTGAAGTAAGATGAAAATTTGCTTCTCAAAAAATATTTCGTCAAAATTTGATTTGTCTCGAAATTTGATAACATTTGAAAAAAAAAATGATTCTGTTAGAGTGTTTAATATTTTAAAAGAGGATATGAGTTAAATTGAATCCAATATAAAATAAAATGCAATAAATGAATACATTTTTTTTTCAAAATTAAATATGCGATAATGACTTAGTGTTTAATATAAAGGAAATTTATGACTGGATAAATCTCTTTCTGCATTCAATGTAATAAAAAGTGCTCTTCTGTGCATGGAATTTAATATAAAATAAAATACAATAAATGAATTAATATACGGAATTTTATAACTTATGTTCAATACAAAGAATTTTTATTAAACGTAAATCCCTTCTGTGCATTTAATCTGCTAAGAAATACTCTTCTGTGCATAGAATTCAATATAAAATGAAATGCAATAAATTAATTAATATGAGGAATGTTATGACTTCTGTTTAATATGAGGAATGTTATGACTTATGTTTAATATAAAGGAATTTATTAAACATAAGTCTCTTATGTTCCTCCAATATAACAAAAAATGTTCTGCTGTACATTGAATTCAATATAAAATGAAATACAATAAATGAATTAATATGAGGAATGTTATGCCTTATGTTTAATATAAAGGAATTTATTAAACGTAAGTCTCTTATGTTCATCCAATATAACAAAAAATGCTCTTCTGTACATTGAATTCAATATAAAATAAAATGCAATAAATGAATTAATACGAGGAATGTTATGACTTATGTTTAATATAAAGGAATTTATTAAACATAAGTCTCTTATGTTCATCCAATATAACAAAAAATGCTCTTCTGTGCATTGAATTCAATATAAAATAAAATGCAATAAATGAATTAATACGAGGAATGTTATGACTTATGTTTAATATAAAGGAATTTATTAAACATAAGTCTCTTATGGTCATCCAATATAACAAAAAATGCTCTTCTGTGCATTGAATTCAATATAAAATAAAATGCAATAAATGAATTAATACGAGGAATGTTATGACTTATGTTTAATATAAAGGAATTTATTAAACATAAGTCTCTTATGTTCATTCAATATAACAAAAAAAATGCTCTTCTGTGCATTGAATTCAATATAAAATAAAATGCAATAAATGAATTAATACGAGGAATGTTATGACTTATGTTTAATATAAAGGAATTTATTAAACATAAGTCTCTTATGTTCATCCAATATAACAAAAAATGCTCTTCTGGGCATTGAATTCAATATAAAATAAAATGCAATAAATGAATTAATACGAGGAATGTTATGACTTATGTTTAATATAAAGGAATTTATTAAACATAAGTCTCTTATGTTCATTCAATATAACAAAAAAAAATGCTCTTCTGTGCATTGAATTCAATATAAAATAAAATGCAATAAATGAATAAAATTATATGCAAGATTAAACACGCGGGGTATTACTAGGTGTTGAATATAAAGGAATTTTATGACTGAATATATCTTTTCTGTACATTCAATTTAAAAAAAAAGGCTATTCTGTGTATTGAATTCAATATAAAATAAAATACAATAAATAAATTCATATATGGAATTTTATGACTTATGTTTAATACGGAGGACTTTTATGACTGAATAAATCTCTTCTGTGCATTCAATAAAATAAAGAGTGCTTTTCTGTTCAATGAACTCATTATAAAATATAATAAATGAATAAAATTATATGCAAGAATAAACAAAGAGCAATGAACAGGTATTTAATATAAAGGAATTTCATATCTGAAAAAGCTTATTTTGTGCATGAATTTCATGAAATCTATGATAAATTTTTGTTAATAATTTCAGTTCTTATAATTTAAATATTTTTTGGCAAGATTAAAAAAAATATTTAAAAAACAAATAAAAAGAAAAATTACTTGTGTTTTTTCAATATGATAAACAAATAAAATTGCAAAGAATGTAGCAAGAAACACATTTTTAAAACATTCCATGAAAATTAAAATCTCTCTGTATAAAAAGTTAATATACGTGGCACAGAAATCGCTCTTACTACTTATTGTGGAATGGAAGCAGTAAAATATAAAGCAATTGTTATATAGAGGTTCCAGATTGTTTTATTGAATGCTTTTATGCAAATATTATTAGAAATGTTTTGTTAAGAGCTCGCCGTATCACCGAAAACTCCATTCTGTTAGGGAACAGAAGATTAAGAAATAGACATTAGACAGACAGTTTAATCGCCATGAAAGTAGGTTTAATCGTCGCATTGTAGGCAATATTGTTGGTTTATTATGGAAATTGATGATTATTTTTTCTAAAATTTTTATCTTACAAAAAAGGGTTTTGCATTGTTATAAAAATGTCTTTTTAATAATCTGAATTTTCTTTCATAACTATTTATTTTCTTTACTTTTAATAACCATTTAAATTTAACTTAATATCTGTAACAATGTTTTTATTGTTATGTTGAAAGTGAAATGTGTATTTTTAAAATAAAATAATGGCTTATTAAATAGCTTAATAGTTTAAAAACACAATAATCTGAACAAATAATCTAGTCACCAAATGTAGTTAGTACATTGTACTATGTTTGCTTGTACAGGGACAGAAAACCAAACAAACTAGATGATTCTGGATATGTTTAATCTATAATTGGACATAAATTTAAAAAAAATATTATAAAGGCCCCACCAAAAATCGTATATCCATCTAGAAATGTTTTAGAGTTGCTGTTTTACTGTTACTGACTTTCATGGCAAAAGAAATAAAATTTTCATTTTATTTTCTAACATGATATTTATTTGGAAACAAGTTCCCTATAAGTTTATTCTCTATAATGCCTGTAATTTTAAATGAATCTACTGGCTTACAGTTTTAATTCTTGTTTATTTTCAACCTATACAGAAAAGTCAATAAAATACACATCAGATTTTAATTTCGAATAGAAAAATCACATTTTTTAAAATCGAAACAAACATATTCAATGATTTTTTGAAAGTTTCTAATATACCAACCGGAGATCCATTCAGCATTTCTTTTTGTAGTCGAAGTTTTTACAATCTTAAAAAAACAGTTGTCAGTGTCCCGAGCTCCTTCTTATTCAACCATGCATTACATTACAAAGAACACATCATTCAAGCATGACAATGATTTTTTTTTTTTGTTAAATTATAAGAACCCATCGTTGAAGGGTTAGATTCTTCTTTGAATCAATCGAGTGAATTTCTGTATAATGTTGAACAAAATGGCGTCTTGTACGCAGTTACTCACAAGTTTTCCGATGACAACTTTAAGATTTTGATTTTTTTAAAACAGCTACATATCTTTCAGGAAGTAAGAAATTTTGTTACAGAGTGCATAATAATTTTTAAATCAATATATTATAGCTTAGTTACTCTATTCTATGCGTCATTAGATATCAATTGTTTAGTTTAATAAGTCCATATATTTTATTTTAATTATTCTTTTTAATAAATTAGTGTCTTATATCCAAATTATGCCTTGACTTTTTAAGGTAGAAATATGATTTATAAGTAGAAATAAAAGTTTAAAGCTACTGATCAAATTACAATAAATAAATAAATAAGTAAATAAATAAATAAAATAAATAAGTAAATAAATACATAAATACAAAAATAAATAAATAAACAATATTAAAAAATCGTCACCTTCATGCGTACTTGAAAAGTGCAAAGAATTCACATATTTTTTTATCAATATAAAATCATTAATATGCTTTCTTTGAATCCATGAATTTACGCTGACTTTAAAACTTCTGTTTGAGTAAAAATAATCATTTTTGTAACACACTTTAATATTCGTTAAAAGGAATGACAACATGAACACTAAAAGTTATCAACTAAAGAATGAGAAAATATTAAGTTTACTATGTCTGAGGTTAATCTAATGCATTTATCCTCATTTTTGCTACATTGCGGTTCATTAAGTTGCAAAAAAGTTTTTAATACATTTTTTGCTAAAATTTAAGGAAAGCAATATTATAAACCAGTATGAGTGGTCTTCCAAAACTTTCTTGCATACTCTAATCCTAGAGAACGTCTTGGATGTCATTAGCGTACAATAGTTACGAAATATTACTCTTTGGCGCGAATTTAATAATTTGGCTGAATCTATTGCGTGGTCATTGGCGAGTGTTTGGCGATTAATCCCTCATATGCTAGTAAGAGTATCCGAAAATCGAATTTGTCTTTTAGATGGTGTACCCAACTTCACCAGCCTATTGAAACAAAAATTTGATACAAAACTACACTTGTGGTGAAAAAATTCCATACCAAATTTAATATACTTAAGTCATTGTGTTTTTGAATTATTGAGTTTATATGTTTTTGAAAGTACGGTCATGTTATATTTGACTCAGAATTTGATAATTGTGCACACTATAGGTTTACCGAATTTTATCTATCTAGCTCTCGTTGCTTTGCAGTTACCGTGTTAACTTATATTCGAACAGCCGGGCAGACAGACTTCTTTTGAGCACATTTTGCACAAAATATGATAAAAATATTCAAATTTAGTGTAAAGATGTTTACCAAATTCCATCCTTCTAACTCAAAGCGTTTTTGCGTTGTGTTTGTCACAGACAAACAGACAGACATGCGGACATTTTCCAAGAGTATGTTTTACGAACTCAGGGAGGACAAAAACGTGGAGATATGTCAAACTCTCGCTTTCGAATTTTTTTGGCGACTAAATATTTTTTTCATAATATGTGTACGAGAAAGAAAAATTAATGTAAATGATTAAATATTTATTTTTATAGTCAAATTAACATGTTGGAGTGAGTTTTTGGAAATTTTTTATGACATTTTTAATTAAAAATTAAACAGTATTTTATCTTCTTTTTTTTGTGAATTTGCTAGAGATATAACAGTAAAATTAATTTTACATCATTTTGTATTTTAAAAAATTGTGTTTTCAATTATTTATATTTGTTGCCACATAATTTTTTCGATTTTTAATTAATTTTGTAAAAATATATTTTAAGTGTTCTTCACAACAACATATTTCATTGTTGAAGTGAAACTCAACCTATTCCCATTGTTACTACTAATGTTTCATTCTGATTTCCTGCCAATAAAGCCTTCATGATCAGTGAGCAGTTGGTTTAAGTAAAAAATCATGTCACATCTTTTGGAGTCGACTCTAGATAGAAGCTTGAAAATTCGTTTTTTGGACATTCCAAAATAGTAAGCTTTTTAACATCTTACTTTATTATCCTTATGCTTCAATTATTTATCGCTTTGTCCGACTTTTGGCAATGACTGAAATTTTGTTCTGGATCATTTATGGATAGTAAAATTATATATTTCATACTTGATGGAACTGGATTTTTTGAAATATTAAGTTATATTTTGAGAATTTACACGGCAAAAAGCTAATAAACCCATTTCGCAAATTATTACCATATTGGAAAAATATAGATATTCGGAAGCAATTTCCTCTCTGAAATTGATTACCTTATTGGGAGACATAGATATTCAGAAACAATTTCATCCTTGAAGTTGATTACCTTATTGGAAGACATAGATATTCTGAAAAAAATTCATCCCAGAAATTGATTATCTTATTGGAAAATATAGATATTTGGAAATAATTTCATCCATGGAAATAATTATATTAGTGGAAGATATAGATATTCAGAAATAATATCCTACTTGGAATTGATTACTTTCTTCAGTGATATAAACATTCTCAAACAATTTCACCCTTGGAATTGATTGCCTTCTTCAGTGACACAGATATTCTCAAACAATTTCATCCTTGAAATTGATTACCTTCTTCAATGACATAGATATTCTCAAACAATTTCATTCTTGGAATTGATTACCTTCTTCAGTGACATCGATATTCTCAAACAATTTCATCCTTGGAATTGATTACCTTCTTCAGTGACATAGATATTCTCAAACAATTTCATCCTTGGAATTGATTACCTTCTTTAGTGACATAGATATTCACAAAAAATTTCATTCTTGGAATTTATTACCTTATTGGAAGACATAGATATTCCGAAGCATTTATCTATGGAATTGATTAACTTATTGGAAGACATAGTTATTATTCTGAAGCAATTTCATCTATGGAAACGACTGCCTTATAAGAAGACTGATATTCTGAAACAATTTAATCCATGGATTAGCTTATTGGAAGATACAGATATTCTGCAAGAATTTCATCCATGAAATTGTTTACCTTATTTGAAGACATAGATATTCTGCAAGGATTTCATCCATGGAATTGTTTACCTTATTTAAAGACATAGATATTCTGAAAACATTTCATCCACGGAATTGATTATCACATTGGAAGGCACAGACATTCTGAAATAAATTTCATACATTGACAATAACCTTCGCGTTGAGGAAAACTATGAATGCAATTCCAAATTGTTTAGCTTGTAAGTTGGCCACAATTGAAGAAATTTCAATTGATTATGATTTGGTATACAGAAAAGGAACATATTCATTATAATTTGACTTCAGTATTTATTCCCTTGTAAGAATTGTGATTAGTTTATGAATTAGATTTCCTTAACAGAAATATAAGTTGAAACCTCCTATGGAATGCGATGACCAATTATTATTGGCTTTTTTATTGCATATGAATGACCGCATCATTTTTAGAATATTTTCCTTATATGACAAGGTTATTTATTTATCAGTTGCACTAAATATTATTTCCCAAACACACTTCTATGAGAATCTCGAAAAATTGATATTTTTCGACATACAAACTAGAGATTTCATCATAAATAGGTCGCAAATATTGACAGCCAATTTTTATTGTGCTCTGGTTTCGTGTTTATGTTTTATGAGGAAAGTCATTATACCGTTTTTTTTATTTATTAAGTAGTTTTCTGTAATACATTTTTTTTCTTCCATGGCAAAAACTGAAATATGGGTATATATTTCAGTAGAGCAAATGCAGTAGTTTGACATTTAGAGCAAATGCAGAAGTTATATATTTGGATTATCCGAATATCCAACTACTGCATTTGCTCTAAATGCCAAAAGTAGCAAAACTACTGAATAAAAATATAATATAAGTTATAATATAAGTTTCTAATAAAATCTTCTGAACTCATATCGCTAACAGACTGACTAATAAGCTAATAAAACTAACTAATAACTAATAAAAAAATATTATTTGTGCAAATTACTGAGTAACAAATTTTGTCCTGAAAGAAAAAAAATTGAAAAGTGTAATGAATTTTTTTACATCTAAAAATATATTTATTATGAACGAATTATACTTTCAGCTTAAATTTCTCTTAAAATAAAAAAAATAATTGACCTGCTTAATATTTCTTTTAAAATACTTACTAGCTTAATTTTTTTAAAATTTTGATTGAATTTCTTTATTAATCAGGAATTTAGCAGGAGTTTGTAATTTATATAATCGCAAGCTTTTTCCAATTTCATTTGATTAGTAACCAGTGTGATATTAATTATTCATTTTTATTAATTAAGACTAAATTATTATAACTAAAGAACATGAATTGAATATATCATCTTAGAATTATTGCGAAAATAGTGATATGTTTGCTGAGATGTATGGTAAAGAAATCGTTGACTGATTGTATCAGGTTGTAATTTCTATACATAGATATTATTAATAAAATTTTAAGTTATTTACCTAATTAATTTTGATGTTTACCTATTTAAAGAACATTCTAAAGATATAAAATATAACATTTAATTAATTTTCAATTTGTTTAATGAATTCAAATCGGAGTTAATCAATGTTATTTCAATTTTTCTTACCTTTGGCATTTATTTTATTATTTGATAAAGAGGTTAAAATTGCAAAGGTAAAGAGATTAAAAATGCAAATGTAAAGGCTTTTATTATTTGGAAAAGAGGTTTAAAATTTCTGAATTTTAAAAATTCAGCAATTTTACCTTTATAAAGATAAAAATTTCATTCCTGTACAATTTTCCAAAATTTAATGGGTGATTATTTTGATACAAAGGAATTTGAAAGAATACAGTGACTTTGATCTAATGTAGTTTTATTTTTCTAGATTTTATAGGTATTTTTGGGTGAGTTTACATTTAGGAGAGTTGGTTTTAAATAATTCTAAAGATTATTTTTAAAAATAAATTTGTAGATGATAAACAGATTTTTTGTATTATAATTTAAAAAAAAAAAGATTAATTTTTTCACTGAAAATAAAATTTATAAAGCACCTTTTTATTGACTTCTTAACATTGTGTTAATTGATAAAATGAAATGAAATCGAGGCATAATAAAACATGGAACAGATTAATTTTTGTATAATACAATCAATTTTTTAATTAGTAAAAGAATGCGAAAATTTTATCTCCAACAATGTAAATGAAATTTTACATTGCTGGAGATTGCTGATTATTATTTTTTTTAATTGATTACATTCGTTAATAAATTAAAAAAATATCATAAAAATTGGCTATCACAAAATTTTATTATATGGCCAATATAATAATTAATATAATTATTATATTTATTATATGATTATATAACAACATGATTATATTATTATATAATTATATAATCATATAATTATATGAACCGGAATTATATGAACAATATAATATTTATTTTCAAATATACATTATATCATTCTTTTTTAAAATCAAATAAATTCTTTTAAAAATTTCGATTTCACTGTTAAAATTAAAAAAAAAATCAATCGCATAAT
Organism: Argiope bruennichi; assembly: GCF_947563725.1. NCBI lineage: Eukaryota > Metazoa > Arthropoda > Arachnida > Araneae > Araneidae > Argiope > Argiope bruennichi. The sequence goes on along the minus strand of NC_079159.1, from coordinate 36,593,340 downwards.
TTGAATGGAATGTTACATCAAAAGCTGTTATAATGCATCAATAGATATTCTCGCTTTCATTTTACGAGCATTTTTTTCCCATTCAATTTAAGGTCAAATCTGAACCTGACAACTCCATTCTCAGAAGTTAGTCCACCTTTGAAATGGACGAGGGGGAAAAAAATCCCTCTTCTTGTGTAAATGCAGGGTCAGACAATGCGTGCTGGAGCGAACAGAAAAAGAGAAAGAATGAAATGGGGAGTCCCAACAAAGATATCTATCGCTTTTTTTGTTGCTTGTTTATTTTTCTGTTGACATATTAAAGAATCATGAATGTAGAGCCCACTTTCACTTGTGTCTCAACACCAGCACATAGATGGATCTGTCTGCCCTCGTTACGGTATGCCTGCTTTGCCTTTTGCTCTGCGGTGAGTTTTGAATTATATTTTTTTTCATCAGGATCTTGCTTTACAATTGTTTAGGATTATTTGCGAAATACATTGACTTTGAAAATTTCTGATTCTCTCTTAGTAGCACAAAGATATAGTGAATAATTTTAACAATTACTATATGAAAGATATAATATATATGTACAATATTATTCAGTAATCATATGTACAATATTGTACAATATTATTCAATGATATATGTACTATATTGTACAATATTATTCGATTATCATATGTACTATATTGTACAATATTATTCGATTATCATATGTACTATATTGTACAATATTATTCGATTATCATATGGTACAATATTATTCGATTATCATATGTACTATATTGTACAATATTATTCGATTATCATATGTACTATATTGTACAATATTATTTAATATGCATAATATTGTACATTATTCGATAATCATATGTACTATATTGTACAATATTATTTAATATGCATAATATTGTACATTATTCGATAATCATATGTACTATATTGTACAATATTATTCGATTATCATATGGTACAATATTATTCGATTATCATATGTACTATATTGTACAATATTATTCGATTATCATATGTACTATATTGTACAATATTATTTAATATGCATAATATTGTACATTATTCGATAATCATATGTACTATATTGTACAATATTATTTAATATGCATAATATTGTACATTATTCGATAATCATATGTACTATATTGTACAATATTATTCAATAATCATATGGTACAATATTATTCGATTATCATATGTACTATATTGTACAATATTATTCGATTATCATATGTACTATATTGTACAATATTATTTAATATGCATAATATTGTACATTATTCGATAATCATATGTACTATATTGTACAATATTATTTAATATGCATAATATTGTACATTATTCGATAATCATATGTACTATATTGTACAATATTATTTAATATGCATAATATTGTACATTATTCGATTATCATATGTACTATATTGTACAATATTATTCGATTATCATATGTACTATATTGTACAATATTATTTAATATGCATAATATTGTACATTATTCGATAATCATATGTACTATATTGTACAATATTATTTAATATGCATAATATTGTACATTATTCGATAATCATATGTACTATATTGTACAATATTATTCGATTATCATATGGTACAATATTATTCGATTATCATATGTACTATATTGTACAATATTATTCGATTATCATATGTACTATATTGTACAATATTATTTAATATGCATAATATTGTACAATATTATTTAATATGCATAATATTGTACATTATTCGATTATCATATGTACTATATTGTACAATATTATTTAATATGCATAATATTGTACAATATTATTTAATATGCATAATATTGTACATTATTCGATAATCATATGTACTATATTGTACAATATTATTTAATATGCATAATATTGTACATTATTCGATAATCATATGTACTATATTGTACAATATTATTCAATAATCATATGAACAATATTGTACAATATTATTCAATAATCATATGAACAGTATTATACAATATTATTCAATAATCATATGAACAGTATTATACAATATTATTCAATAATCATACACCTGTGAAATGCCCGTAAAAATATTGTTAAGATATTATAAGATCTTTTTTGCTACTCTGTTGATTGTGGAAAACTTTGGAATGATAGCATTGATTTTCCCCACTAAAATAATATTTGCAATTTATTATTTATTTCTTTTCTTTTTTAAAAAAATATTTAATGTTGCCTGGCAAATATGTGACTTTAAAATGATTTAAATTAAAATAAAAGGAAATTTTAAAATATTTTGCATCATGCTCAGTTGATTATCTACAACCATAAATTTTTTCTTAGATTTACGTTTAATGAAATTAATTGTATCAGATTATTCAAAGCAACTAATAATGAAACATTCGTCCTAAAGGACAATTTGATATTTTTTATTGAAATGCAGGATTGTTTCATAAAGAAAAAGTTCAATGTCGTTAACTTAACAAATATTTGTCGGCAAATATTTATGCTTAATTTAAAAAAAAAATCTAAAATAAAAAAATAATCGTAAAGGTTCTGTTGCTGTTTCAATGTTGATTATTAGATAAGAAACAAAAAGAAACTTTCTAGCAAAATTTAATTGCCCATATTAATTGTCCTCACTTGTGTGAGCAACGAGCACCAAAATATGATGCTCGTATATATATCTGCACACATATTTGACTTAAATTGTTTAAAAATAGCAACGCAAAATTCTACACCTAAACAAGTAAAAGCTTGCTTAAGTGGTTTAAATAAAATTCTACTTATTGTGCAAAAAAAAACTAACTCATAAAAGTAACTAACACAAATAAACGTTAAAAATTAAAAGATACACGTTTTGAAATTAGAGAATTCTCTAAAGGAAGAAAACACAATGTATTAAATTTTGTATTTAACTAAATAGGAATATTCTAATTAAATATTTATAATTTTTTTTGATATGCTGTATTTTTTTAGATGTCATCGAAAATAATATTGCAAAAAATGTAATATTCCTCCTCGTATGAGAAGATAAAAGATTGGATTAATATTGCTGAAAAGCTATTTTGATTCCATTTACAACTATCCTTATTACCAAAAATTTTCCAATTATATTGTCACGAAGTTTTCGCAGTACTGTCGGCATTGAAATATCAAATAACAACGTTGAAATATAACAAATATCTTGTGATAACAGATATCCATTCATGACTTGTATTTAATTTCCAGAAACTCTTGTCGTGAAGAATTCGTGATTTTTTTTGTAAGGAACTGTGTAATGTGTTTTTAATTCTTATTTTATATTAATAATTGTAATATTTTCTTAATAAAAATTATAAAAATTGAATTGAAAAACTGAGTTTTAATTATTAAGTACTCTTTGATAAAATGGTTAAATTCATTTAAGCAGTCAATGTTCTGCAAATCATATTGTTTTTAATACATCTCTAAAACATTTCTCTATCACAATATTTTAAATGAAAATTGTAAAATAATGACATCTGATAAGAAAACAGTTTTTTTTATTCTAAAATTTTACCAGAACTTATATTTTCATTTCCACTCCTTTCCTTTAATTTCCAGAATTTTTTTTTCTATATTGTTCTGCATTTTTGAATTAAGAAACTGTTATTTGAAGAAAAGTTGCATTCCCAAATGGATATTTATGCATAAACCATTATGTTGCATTAATACTGCTAAGAATTACATTGAAAATGCCAAAATTTCAAATAGACGCGTGTGGGTATGTATAGTTTTAGGCTAAGTAATGGTGTATATGAAAATTATCATGAACATAATTTGCATTAATGTTGACATTATATGCGAAATATTTTCGCAATGATTTGGTTTGGAAGACAAAAAATAGGGCTGTTGGTTAGCCCTTTCGGGAGGGGAGGGCTCTATCCTAGACGAATGCACGGGACGGAGCGTTCACGAAAAGAATTATCCTACAGGGCGGGGGTTTGGCGTCGCTAAGCCTAACTTTGAAAAAAAATCACAAAAAAAATAAAGTCGTCCTAATGTCGTCATTTTTTCTACCTTTTTAGATTATTCGCTCATTCCTAATATGAACACATTCTTCCTCTGACAAACTGCGTTTTTGTTTGTCATACATAATAAACCGAAACCAGGGCTTTCCGTAAAAAAAAGAGAAGTGCGCGAAATGTATCCAAATGCTGCGCAAAATATAACAAAACTGATGGTAAAACCCAAAAAGACTACAGTTACACAGTAATAGCAAAAAAGAAGAAAGAAAAGAAGAAACGCGAATGATTCTATCAAGTGGAAAGTTACACAAATCAGCTTTGTTTATTTATATTACTTTTACCCCCTCCCCTGCAACAGCTGATGAGTAAAATACCAAAGGTAAGTTGAATATGAACAAACGGAAGGTCAGGATATCAAGATTATATTTATTTCAAAAGTTGAATATGAACAAACGGAAGGTTAGGATATCAAGATTATATTTATTTCAAAAGTAACGGACACAGGGAACCTTCTAGTGACGATTAAAAATTATTCCAGTTTAAAAGGCACATATGCATCATCGCCCCATGAGTTCGATTTCCAGAAATGCAAAGGTGGTATGTCCGGCTGTGGAAGACGTCCACTGGGGATGCATATATGACAAGCCCGTCGCGAAAGGGTTAGGATGTTGTTTTCATCATGTAACCTGGAATTAAAAGCACTTTAATTCCTAAATTACTCTGAATGAGCTTCAAAAGAGTGTATTTCTATTGCAAATAAAATTCATTGAGACTTCAAGAGCTTGTTTTGTATCTTTTGTACGACTTTTTACCAAGGTTTCAAATATTCATGCTATGTTTTATAAAAAAATTATTAATTTATGTTATCTATAGTATAGTAATATCATTTTTTAATTTTTTGGAAATGTTGAAAATTACTTGCTACAAATATATCTGAATATTTCAGAAATGAATTCGGGGCAGTTTCCGGGGAATTAAGAATTACAGGGGACCGTAAAGTAGGAGAAGGCAGTAAAAGTCGAAATTGTTTTTTATTAATTAGTTAATTATAGAAAGTCTAGAACTTTGCCACTGTGCGAATCATATAGATTGGGTAGTGTGAAATAACACCAAATTCTTTTTTATTCAATGAAATTTTCTAAAAGAGCTTTAATTTTGAAATTACATTCAGTAAAAGAAGAAAAAAAATTTTGTTCTTGAGATGTATAAAAAATGTTGGCTTAAATAGAACTGCCTCTTTTCTAAATAATATTAAATGCCTTGAACTTTCTGGAGCAATGTGAGCTTTTATAACTATGTGAAATTTATAACCATTATGTATTCCTTACATGAACAAATTATTTGGTTTCGCAATATACCATATTCTAATAATGTGAAGCCATTATAAGATACAATTCAAATTATCTCAATGTGAATATGTTGCATTTTTCTGCAAATTATTCATTTTTCTGTCATAAATCGAAGCGTCCTCTCCAACCTGCTTGGTGCAGTTCAAATTTGGTTGCAGTTTAGGTTTTTAACTGTTCTATACCGTAAATTTGAACAGAATGCATTTAAACCTTCTCAGTTGAATCCCCAAGAATCCTCAGCCTATCCCAGTTATGTGTAAGGTAGAAAATGGAGTCGGGTATAGAAGTTGTTGAATGTGATTGTTTTACTAAGCAGAACATGCAATATCAACGGATATTTTCCACTGTCTCTAATAAGTTGTTAAACATAGCATGCTCAGTTGCGTATTCCTCATCTTCCAGCAATCATATGGATTGTTGGAAGATTCGATAAGATCAGCATGTGCTAATAATGTTAACATCATCAGCACAGTTGCCATATCAATCTGTGAGCAATTTTATATGGCAACAGTGCTTTTTCACTTTAGAGATTAGTTCTATAAAATATGTTGCCTACTTAACATTTTTGTAGAAGCGAATGAGCTATGATTCATTGTCTCCGGAACACATTATACCATGTTTCTTATTATAGGACACCTCCCCCCTCAAGAACTTTTCATTTTGCTTAAGCACTAGCGGTATGTCTAAAAGTGTTCACTAGATTATTAATGAGCATTTAGGGCTGCATTCACCTAGGACTAGTAGGGTCTGGTGTTCTGAATTTATGAGCTGAATCTTCTCCAACTGCATATATATCATTAAACACAAGTGAGCCCAAACAAAGACTGTTCTGTCTTCTAATATTTCAGCATTCTTCAAGAGTGTTTGACAAATAAAAAAAAATGTAAATAGTAAATATCAGATCGAAATATATGGAAACTTTATAATCACTCTGCATGTTTTGGAAAAAGAACCAAATTTTAAAATTAGTTGATGGCGATTGCAGCAATAGGAAAGTCTTCGTTTCATTAACAGCGAGAAAAATCACTGCACCAAATCTGGTTGGGCATTAAAGAGTAATTGAAATAAAAACCATTATTGCAATTATAACTCAAAAATGTTTATATTTATCATCAAGAATCAAAATTTCATATAACAAAAATCTCTTTCGATTGAAAATTACAAAGACAATCAAGAATTAAGTTAAGATAAATATTAGAAAATGGCATTAGCAAATGTTTCAGAAGACAGAAAATTGTGATTGACATTATTTTATCAAATTATTCAATGTCGCCAATTTTTCGCCAATGTCGATATGAAAAATTTTCTTTTATCAAAATGTAACAAATTGCAATATAGAGTTAAACTTGCTTCGGCAGTACTTTTGCAATCAAGAGACAGGGATTGGAAATCAATAAAAGTTAGTATGCAAGTAATATTGCACTGTTAAATGTTATACTGCACTTATAAGTGTAAGTAATAAGTAAATAGTGTAAGTAAGTAATAAAATATTAATAAAGTTTGTAATAAGTAAAATAGTGTAAATATGTAATAAAGTATTAATAAAGTTTGTAATAAGTAAAATAGTGTAAGTAAGTAATAAAGTGTAAGTAATAAATTTCAATACTTATTAGTGTAAAAATTTATAATGTAAATGTATTATTTTTATTGAAAAATTCAATTTTGATGGGATATCAAGTTTTAGAATCTTTAAGGCGAATGAAACATTTTTGTTGCATTATCCATTTTTCTGTTTGTAAATACGATAATTGATTCCTTCGAATGGTCTCTCCGAAACATTCTCGCATACTTTCTAATTAAATTGCTATTCGCTCTTCCGTCGCATAAAAATTCTGGGCCTTGGATAAGGCCGCAAATGCCTTGCATGAAATTGGCGAACAATAGTTATAAATGCAGATTTTTACGCTAATCTAGCATTCTTACTGAATCCATCTTGCAATCTTTGTCAAATATTTTGCGATTAATCTATGGCGTATGGTTAATACACAAGTATATGAACATGAAATAAGTGTAAAGGACGTTTTTTTTTCGATAATTTTAAACCGATATTTCACATAGAAAAAAACTATAGTCTCAAGCCCTGATACCAAATACCAATACCAATAACAGATAAAATACCAATCGACTAAAATTCTTTAAGATAAGACTCTTTTTGCCAATGCACAAAAGACTAAATTAAATGAAATATGAGTAATTTTTTTTTATTTTGTTATAAAACACAAGCAATACATAAAGACACCAATGCAACAATACTAATACAACAGCAAGACACCAATTAGCAATACCAATACAACAATAAGCAGATACTTACCATAATTAAGGATTTATATCTTCAGAAATTTGTTTATTTCAAATATTAAAACAAAGTTAGAACAACGTCTAAACTGATTCTTTCTTTTTTTTTCAGAAGTATGGGAAGCTTCAGCCCAGAGACGTAAGTACAAATCGTTAAATATAAATTGTGCCGTGTACCAGCATAAGGTAATAAGTACACTTTTTTTTAATAATAGAATTCGATAATTTTCTCGAAATTTGATGAAAATACTGTATAATATATTTTAAAACTAAAATAAGATATTTTAAAGCGTTATACTGGAACTTTATGGATATTTTAATAATGAAAGTTTAAATATGATATAACTGAAGATGATTTATCAGGATTAATCATTTTTATTACACATTTTAGTTTAACATGATAATCAAGTAAAAAAAAAACGTTTAACATGCTAATCAGGTGAAACAAAATGTTTGTAAATACTAAATTGTGTAATCAATTTTCATTGATTACAAAATTTCTTATATACTGAAATTTACATTTTTTTCCTTTAGTTTTCATGATGACAATTCACCGCTTCAAGTTTTTATTATGATTGATTTATGTAATAAGATATTGGTCCCATGCGAGTGGCGCCACATGTTGAGGAACTTGAAAAATACCATAATATTCAAAATAATTAATTATAAATTCAAAACAAAAATATCGGAGAAAAATGTAATTAAATTTTTTTTTCTTGAAGATATTTTTATATTTTTAACTTTTTAAAATTTTATTATAATTGATTAATTTAATAAGACGTTGGTCTTATAAGAGTGGCATCATATGTTGGGAAACTTGAAAAGTTCCATAATATTTATCATAAATTAAAAACAAAAATATCTGAGAAAAATATAAATAAAAACTTAATAATAACTTTTTAGTATATACTAATAAAATAACTCTTTTAAAACTAATTTTGTTAAACTTATATAAATAATTATTTATTTAAAAAGATTTATTTTATACTCTCGGAAGAGTAAATATCAGTTTCCGAGAGCGGATATATGAAAGTTTTTCAGCAAATCACCGATCTGTATCTTTCGAGCACTTTGTATATATATATATATATATATATATATATATATATATATATATATATATATATATATATATATATATATATATATATATATATATATATATATATATATATATATATATATATATATATATATATATATATATATATATATATATATATATATATATATATATATATATATATGAGGAAGTAAACTGATTTATAGAAGGGGCAATAGTGCGTGCAACGTGAAGGTCGCTCACAAAATTATATTAATGATACGATAAAGAAAAAAACGGAAATGCATTCGTGATAAAGTTCGGTGCCTTTTTAGGTCAACGTTACTATATTCAACACAAACACAGAAATAGCGGTCCTCCAAAACACACGTAATTTGAAGCAAATTAAATTATGTAGTAATAATGTTCATAGATTTATTTCTATACATATTTCATTATAAAAAGGTAGATTTCCTTGCAGATTAAAACATTGAGATTGTAATTGTATGATTTATTTCTCCAGGTCTATTTTCAAGTTTTCAAATATTGAATTTTGATGTAATTCGTAATGATATGTTATGATAATGTTTAATGATATGTTATATATTTAATGATATGTTATGATAGAAAATATCTCTGTTGAGTAGGACCGTATAAAGAGCACACCTAACAAGCCAGATTGTCCATTGCTGGGTTTCTTTGTCGGTCTGTAGCACAAAGCGGGGCACCTACTCAACAGGTGTCCTGTCCCTACTCAATAAATGGCTTGCAGTACTTATTAATGAGTGGCCTCATTGTGATGGGCCTGTTCGAGGGGCTTTTACTATTAATAGAGCGCTCTGTTATTGTGTCCATCATGATGTAGAGTGGTCAGTCACCATATTGCATTTCTCTAAAAATTAAATGTGTTCCTGCATTAATTATTCAGGTCGCATGTATTTGCTAAAACATAAATTAGGATTTATTTTCAGTGAGTATATGAATAAAAGGCTTCCTTCGATGATTTTTTCTGCTGAAACTAATCTACATTTATTCATTTAAGTATCAACGTTAACAATGATGCTTAATCTCCTTTAATTTTATCACTGGCTGATGATATAAATGATTTTCTTGGATGCCACTTTTCTCTAGAAACTAATTTACCTTTATTCATTTAAGTGTGAATGTTAGCAATGATATTTATTCTCCTTTAATTTTATCACTGGCTGTTGTAAAAGATTTCCTTGGATGAAACTTTTCTCTGGAATCTAATCAACATTTATTCATTTAAGTGCTAATGTTTATAATAATGTTTAATCTCTAATTTTATCACTGGCTGATGATGTAAAATATTTCCTTGGATGACACTTTTCTCTAGAATCTAATCTACATTTGTCCATTTAAGTGTCAATGTTAACAATGATGTTTTATATCCTTTAATTTTATCACTGGCTGATGATATAAAATATTTCCTTGGATGACACTTTTCTCTAGAAACTAATCTACATTTATTCATTTAAATGTCCATGTTAACAATGATGTTTTATCTCTTTTAATTTTATCACTTCCTGATGATGTAAAATATTTCCTTGGATGACACTTTTCTCTAGAAACTAATCCGCATTTATTCATTTAAGTGTCCATGTTAACAATGATATTTAATCTCCTTTAATTTTATCACTGGCTGATGATGTAAAAGATTTCCTTGGATGACATTTTTCTCTAGAAACTAATTTACCTTTATTCATTTAAGTGTGAATGTTAGCAATAATGTTAAATCTCCTGTAATATTATCACTGGCTGATGATTAAAAATTAATTTGTTACAGTTCGAATCCAGACCTTAGAGATTTAGATGTCATTAACAGAAGATTATTTCCAGCAAATGACCTATTAAACGCAACATAAAAAGTTTATTATATGATTTATATTCAATTCTCAAATCTATTTTGACTTATAGATGAATTATTGAATTTTTCATATGTAAGACATGCTTAAATTATTTACTTATTGCCTTTGAAATATATTTTAATTATTAATTTATTTTTTATAGGAAATAAGATTCAAAAGTTTAAGCTGTAGGCGTGAACAGGATTATGGTTAATGTACTATTATTTTAAATAATTATACTATAAGTTTGAAAGATAGATCCCGTTTTAAGGGCATATTTCCAAAAGAATCTATTGGCTCTTATAATTTCTTTGTCGAATTTATTACTTGAATTATTGCTTCTCTCGATTGTTCACTCAAATAATCAAAAAACAAACGATGTCTATTGGATGATTTCTTTGATATCTACATAGGAAAGGAACAATTTACTCACATGAGCTTTTTTACTGTACCACGTGATTTTGTTTCAGTCAATTCTAAATGGATAATAAAGACACATGAAAAATATCGAAACAATTTGATTGGAAGTTGCTTTTGGAGAAAATATTCGTTCCTATATACGAAGACTTTGAATGACGAATTAAAATTGATTTAAATAAATTGCTTCTAAATATCTTGTGTGATTTCACTACATATAATGATTTAGAAGATGGAATTCTGAATGATTTTCTAAATATTTAGTTTGATTATGATACTTTTTTTTTTGCTGTTTACTAGATCATATTACGAAAAAAACTTCAATGACAGCACATCTAAATCTGTGAAGCACATTGCACATACACTGCTAGAGTCTTATACTAATTAATTATAGCATTGAAATAAAACCAAGCAGTCATTATGCAAAAATAATTTAAAATATATGGAATTATTGTTTACATTTTCCGATATACACATGGTAATCGAAGAGTTCCTGAAAACAAAAGAGAAGTCCTTAAAGTGAGAAAAACAGTTGATTCAATTGAAGCCCATCATCAAAAATAGTAGAAGAAATGAATAAATATCAAAATTCAAAACATAAATTGTGCAAGGAGGCAAATTTAAATTAAAGCTGAAACTGGGATATTTTTGTTATATTAAAAGTTAGAGCTATTTTAATAAGACAAAAAAATGCATAGATAAAAGGAAAGCCTCTTTAATAAGATATTCAATTAAACATAGATGCATCTTTGTTCTACAGAAGCATCCGGGGCTAATTAAATAATCTTCGAGCCAGCAGGAAGATGGGAAATAATATTGAATTATCACCCACTTTCGCAAAATGCCTCCCACAGGATTCACCGAATTTCCGTCATTGAAGTGGAAATAATTTGACTCTACAGCCTATGTGTCTATCTAACTACTGCACCTGAAGTTTTTCACCTACCATATACGAGGTGCCTCTCGATGAAAGAAACAAGATATGAAGAAATTCTTAAGCAAAAATGAAAATAAGAAATATAAGATATCAATAAGGTAAAAAAGAAGCATAAGAAACGATGGTAATATTCAGGCATAGAGTGAATATTTTTTGCCAAGCGTGGAATTGGATAGTTTTGTTCTATTTAATCATCTTAATTTAAGGCAAAATTATTTGATTCGACGAACAAAATTGGGAGATAACCAAATAACTTATTAAAGATAAGAAACGTCGAATGTGGCAGAGTCAAGCTTCAAATTATCTATAACTTATCTAAATTTTGGTGGGCGGATAAATCATTTTAAGGCGATTTATCTGAGTTGCAATTTTGTTATAAAACTAAAAATCCATTATAATAAAAAAAAATTGCAATTATTGTTGGAAATCTTTCCGATTAGCGAAACAAAATTAATTTCTGAAAGCAACCGATTTATTGACAAACATCAAAATGCCATCAAGATATTCTTATGAGTTTTATTGAATTTAGGATTCGAATAAGGAATAAAATAGACTGTCAAGGTGAAATAATTTAACATCAAGCTTCTTTCATGGCAATAATGAAAAATGTCATTTGAAATACACACGAAGCACAACTGCTGAAAATAGGCCTTATTTTCTCTTTTACAAATAATCTGGAAAATTTGCCTTTCCTTTTTCTAATGTTTTATTGGTATAAAGTGCAAGCAAAAATTTTTGGATTGATTGAATTAGATACAATATTGGTGAAAGCAGAAACTAAAAAGAATGTATCATACGTTTATAACAACAAATACATGCAGACGATATCAGCAAAATTAAAATCAGTTTCGTACTATTTATTCAAAAAATAAAATTCTAATTTATCAATTTTAAATAAAGAAAATATATTAAAATATTCAGTTTGATCATACATGTTAATCTTAGAGCTAATTTGATTTGAAATATGCAGAAATTATTGAAATATAGTTTGGATTGCATTAGATGATAATAAAAGATGTTGATTCAAATTTTATTCCAAATGCAAAACAAATTTCTGAAGGAATATCAATTGATTATTTTGCTGCTGTTGCGATTTGTATATGATATCTAAATGCCGCATATATAATATAAAATTTGAGTTTTTGATTGAAATAATTTCATTTTTTAAGCGAAAAGTGCTTGGACGAAATAATTTTGATCTATAATAATAATCAAAGAACAATTTTTGGCTGGTAGTATAACAAAATGCATACAAAATATTGTTTGGAAAGAGCCAATTGGACATATAATATATCACAATAACTTTCATTACAAGCACAAGATAAATTTATGAAGAATTATAAATAGTTCATTCTGCATTTATGAAAAAAATGTCAATTTTGCAACTGAAAAATGGGAAAGCATGTATTTAATTACATTTTACCCACTTGGATGAGGTAATGAATATGTTGGACAGGTTTGTTTTCACATCGAATATAAAAGATTCTTTGATTTTCTTGCTGAATTATCTTGTTGCAGAATGTCCAAAATTACAGAAACCTTGGAATGGTCAAATACTAGGAGATTGCGAAAGATATGTTGGTGCTGAGTGTATATTTGACTGCAGAGAACCCTACTATCTGATTGGCAGTAAAGTTCGAGTTTGCCGAGAAAATGGAACTTGGAGTGGACACACATCTGCATGTGGTAAGAAATAATATTCTTAAAGTGAACATAAACGGTGATAAAAAGTGTTTCAAATTACTGACAAAGTGTGTTTGATGAAGTATTTTGGGAGTAACATTTATAAAATACACTCAAATGACATATCTCCTGAATTTCTTTCAAACATATTCAAAGTTTCAGCACATCTGACAATTAGAGTTGATTTTCTTCCGTTTTGTGGCAACAATGCGCAGTTATATTGTGGAATTTTTTTCAATTTAAATTGCTCGAACTTGTGGTGGTAACATCATAAGCCAGATAACAACTTCCGGAGAAGAGTGTACACTTTTGTCTAGTGGCTTTATTACTCGGCTATGAACCCTAATGTTGCGAGTACGAACCTCAAACTTGCACATTGGTGACCCGGACGTGATACCAACAGGTCCCAGGTTCTATCCTCGAGCGTCTCATACCTCTTCAAACTGAACAATTAAAGAAAATTATCAAAAATAAAGACGATTTGATGAATCGGATGCAATAATAAAGCATTCCTTTATCTAATCTGTTTATTTTGAAATGTATTCTTCTGGTATACTCCGAAACATGTTCCACGCACACGGCATACAATAAAATTTAAAAGGCATTAGATTATTGTGTTTTGACATTACATATATCGCGTGTATATAACATCAAGAATATGAAAAATTCATTGCCAATATCCATTGATTGTTCAGATGAATGTGGAACCATTGCTCCAAGTATATTAATAAACTCTGAAGCATGTTCATTAGAGGAAAACGGTTTGAGATTACGAGAGGTATCTCTAACCGTCATAGTCATCGCATAAAACATATCAGGTGAACTTAGCTTTCACTTTTCATGTATTATTCAACCGTCGTACACGCTCACAAGCATTCATTTATTTATCGAGTTTTATTTTGTTTATGATTAACATTTAAAAGTTCATCTCTGATAACAATAATAATAATGCATATGATCCCTGAAGCATGGCAACTTAAATTCGCTTTTTAATAATTATTAAAAAGAAAATCAACATTTTTGTGAAATGATAATACTGTCACGAATATCTAAAGTAACAGATCAAAGTAACGCTATATCATATTTATTAGCTCTAAGCATTTCGTAACATTTCTGGCGAAGAAATGATCCCACTGCCTGTGGAACTCAGAATTTATACCTTTACAGAATAACCTAGAATTATAAAGAAGGTTATAGAATGTTCTGGAAGCTTCTGGAATATTAACAAAAGAATAACTAGAAATTAAAGTTTAACCTTTAAAGTAATGCTACTTGACTGGGGTTCGAATCCTTGACTTTGTGCGTTACAAGTGTGTACTTTACCTCTGAGCCACGCTGACTATGTGCAGATCTTCCTTTTGCGACATTATTCTTGAACTGAATAACTGTTTTTTAATTCAAAAGTTTGATCAAAAGATCAGAAATAGGTTTCAAAGCTAGTTCATTTTTAAGAGAAGACTAAATATATAAAACTATACAATCAGACCAGCTTAATCAAAATTTTAAATTATATCAATTAAAAGAAAATTCTTGAAATTTGTATTCAAAAAGAACAATAAAGGAAATACTTAACAAAGTAAACAAATATAGAAAGTTCTGAAGAATCTCATTAGAATTTCTTCTCAGAAATTTTAATATATCAGTAGTTTGAAGTTAATTCTTATATTTCATATGATAGTCTGATCGATAAAGACATGTTCATTTCGCATTCAAATGAAAAAAAGCTACAATATTAAAAAAGTAAAAGGTTTTATCTTTAAAACCCCTATGATTCTCCTATCATTTACAGTCTGTCGTCTTTACAATGAGATTTTGAGTTCAACAACAACAAAAAAAATCACTTCAGTAAGCAAATGTTTATGGCAAAAACAGTTGCAGAAGTTAACCATCCCTTTTTTATAGGTTTTTTTCGATGATAATAAGGAGACAAATGGTAACTCCAAAAGTATCAAGAATATTATTGCCTTACTGAAAGAAAGGAAGAAAAAATACATTCATTTCCCGCCATATGATCATTTGAATACCAGAGACACTAACTTGAACACTATATTTATGTAATGCTTATATCAACATTTTCCATACATACACTCTGAAAAAACTATTTTCAGATTTCTTCAATATTTTACATAATTTGTATGATCTTCCATTTTAATGCTTCCATTCGATTGAAAATATTGAAATTTTGAATTAGATAGCTTGGTTGAATCACGTATTTTTTAAAAGAAAATAGGATAAATAACACCAACAATATTGATAATAAATGTAAATATATATAAAATGGAAATCAATTTTTTTATTTTGTGATGACGTAAGAAGAACGTTTTATTAGCACTTTTTATCTACTAGCATTTTTATATAAAACGCTAGCGGATAATACATTCAATTCTGCAAACTGTATAAGATGATATTCCATGGTAAGCAAATTTAGTATATTACATTAAGGTATACTTATATCATTCATTCAATTACAAAATAACTGAAGCTCTGCTACTTAAGTATGCGGGTCATAGGAAAGACGGAATGATAGAGTAAAAATGTTGATGAAGCAAATGGCAAACAATGAATGCGAAGAAAATTGCATAAATCTAGCGTAAATGAAGAGTAACTTTTTAATGCAACATAATATGTACTTCTATAATTTGACTGCGCTAACATACTCTCATGACCTATTGAATGAAGAAATTACATATTTGCAATTGATGTAAGGTAACCATACTGGCTACTCCTCCCCGCCAAGTTAAAGGCATTCGGATTAAATTTAGACTGAATTGCCCCTACAGCATTGGCGGGAACTATAGTTGAGTCTTAAGGGTCATCACCAGCTACAGTACAGCACTTCCCGTCATCGATAAGAGGTATCCAAGCCCCGCCATTTCTGTATTCATTAGGATGGTGAGAATCAAGCATCATACCGGAAAATTATCATTCTCATTTCTGATGTACTTCCCGGTGGGAGTTGATGTAAGATAAATCAATTGCTTATGAATGAATAGAAGAACATGATTATAACATGAGAGGCTTCCTAAATGGTTATTTTCTCATCATTTGAAGATTGTCAATAACTGTCTATCATATGAAGATACGAGAGTATTATCTACTACAAGAAAAGATATATATAAAGTGTGCTAAAATCAGAAAAAAGAATTTGTTTTGTGGCATATTGAAAACTCTTCATCTACTATTGTGCAATGAACATAAGTTTGAATGACAGTACTAAAATGTATAGGAATTTGAATGGTAGAACTAAGATAAACAGAAATTTGAATGGTAGATAAACATAAGTTTGAATGAGAGATAAACATAAATTTCAATGGTAGAACATAGATTAATGAACATTTCTTAGTAGTATGCTTTGAGTGAGGCAGATATACGTTTTTATCATATGCAGAATATACAACGACTGAACAAAGAAATATATGTTGGACAGATTTGTAAGATAACATCTCCATAATCCCTCGAAACAATACTATTCACCAATGAGATCTCGTTTACCTTGGAAAATATTGTTAACATTTATAGCCATTCCATATGACTTTTTGAAAATTGCCTAATAATTAAATTTCATAAAGATCTAATGTGACTTTTCAATAAGAGAGGATTATGTGATAATGTTTTTGGTACAGATGAATTAAATATCTACACGTACCGCATAATCAACGATCAAGAATTTCATGAGATGCACGTTTGCTCTAATTTATGCTAAGAAACAGATGATATTTACTAACAATGTACCATATTTCCGGTACGTTTGAATTTCCAGCTATAAATAATGTTAAAAAGTTACATATGACGGATGGTAGTTGCTGGAAAGTACGACAAGGCTACTACAATTATCTGATTTTTCACCGCTTTGATTCTTTTGAGATCACTTCAAATAATATTGTATTATGTCTATGGATTTTCTAAAAGATCTCATACTGTCTACGAATCTGTGGTATTACTAACTAAATTATTTATACGCTAGATATTTTTGGAAGAATCTGGCATTCTCTCATTCGCTTGAATCGGTGGAGAAACATTCTATGATTTTACTTTATCAGTTTATAATAAAGTAACAGTTTTTTAAAATTTTATTTCCTTTTTTTATGTTTATTCCTTTCTACACCAATGTCTAATGTTTGTTAGTGCATTAATTTAAGGCTGAATCAATAATTTCCGATCATACTTTCCTTAAATTGACATTATACTTCCTGACTTGTTTTATCACAGCCCTTTTTTTTTTGGGAGGGGGTAGAGACAACATGTAAATCAAATATTGTAAGGAAATCCGATATGTAATATTTAACTCCATGAGTACGGTTGGTATCAGAATTCCAGTGCCTCAAACCCTGGGTAATTTTTCACCCTTAAAAAAAAAGAAAGAAAAAAAGAATAGATCCTTCCATATGAATGACTGATCAGGAATTAGTCCATTAGATAAAGCCCCTACTCCTGGCTTTGGACGAGTCAAATCTCATAGAACTAAAGCTGTTGAAATTCCAGCTATGTATTAAATTATGTGCTACTAAAATTAGATTTAAGAATAAACTATAATTCATCGGTAATCAGAAGAAATCCACTTTAATGCATCGATATTGTAAAACCATACACTCACAAAAGTACTGGCTGTGCAAGAATATTTTTGATTCATGTCTGTATATTTTCTTTTATTTGGTAATGATTTATATTGCCACTGACCTGTAGGTATAAATAGGAAAGTAACATGTTATTTTTAATTAATTCATTTTTATTTTTATAGAGTTAAATTATGGTTGCAACGATAACTGCCGTGGTGGTTGTGTTAATAATTGCGGTGGTTGCAACTGTGGCAGTATTACTTGTCCTGCCTTGTATCCTCCAGAAAATGGTTATGTAGAAGGCCAGTGCAACCCAGGTATTAGTGGTCAATCCTGCTTTGTCCTCTGCGATGGCGGCTATGCAGTTTCTGGAGCGAATTCGAGAATCACATGTTTGCCCAATGGTCAATGGAGTTCTTATCCGCCGTACTGCAGAAGGACTAGTGGTAGCACCAAATTCTCTTTCTCTTATATTTACACATATTATTATAATTACGAGTATACACTTAAATATATGTTTAGAAGTCTTTTAGATTTTCTTTTTGTATTATTTTTTCATTTAAACAAAATCTACCTCTTGGAATAATTTATGATATTTTATAAAAACTGATTTATGCAATTTGAAATTTGTTCTTCTGTGATACTTCTTAAAATGTTAACTAAAATTATTGCACTTATTCACATATTTTCAAAGATTACCATATTTATTCATATATTTTTGAAGATTATCATATTTATTAGCATATTTTCAAAGATTACCATATTTATTCACATATTTTCAAAGATTACTATATTTATTCACATATTTTTGAAGAGCGCCATATTTATTCCCATATTTTTAAAGATTACCATATTTATTCTTATATTTTTGAAGATTGCCATATTTATTCACATATTTTCGAGGATTACCATATTTATTCACATATTTTTAAAATGGACGTACGTTTGGAATAGGGAATCTAATAACTTTTTAAAATTTCTTACTTCACTTCTACAAACTATGCTAAAACGTTTACAAAGTACTATTAAAAATGATATATTAAATCGTTTCGATGGATTGTATATATTCAATAATTAATACTGTTAAATTGTATCATTACATTTTCGCCTTTATACAATATTTTGGAATGTCTATTTGATTTTAACACTTTTAACCTCACTTTAAACTTACATTCTCAAATATACTCTCATTTGTAAGTTCAAACAAAGAAAAATTAAAATTAAAAGCGGCAATTATTTGTAAAATGGAAATAATAATTTCCATTTTACAAATTGTCGCTATTAAATATTTTAGGAAATGCCTATGAGATCAACTGAATAATTATGATTCATTGGATTAAACAATACCGTTTCTAAGCAAATTCAGATAGTCTCAATATCAAAACATCGAACAATATAACATAAATAATATTTTTAATTTATTATTTTTTATTTTTCATATATATTATATATAAACATAATAAAACTCTATTCATTAAATAAATTTAAAATTTAAAGTTAAGATTTTATAATTAAAGTTAAGATTTATAATTAAAGTGAAATAAAATGTATCTACAATTCATTAAAATATTTTCCCATTCTTATTTTTTTTAAAAAAGATTTTGAAGTATTTTATTAACTAAGTTAATTAAATACGAGTCTGCAACTTTGAAATATGTATAGGCATTTTCAACTTTTAATGAAACAAAAGATTATTTAAATTTATTTGATTAAATATTCTACAAATAATTGATTTGATATTGTTTTGTCCATATTAATTATATTTTTTGTTACATTCTCAATTTAGTTATATTGCACGACAGAGTTTATCTGCAAAGTATACAAAAGTTAAATACATACAAGTATTTGCCATTCAGCTATTGCTGAACCAATTTATTTTTATATCTTAATTTGTTTCTATTTAAAATAATTCCTAGAAAATTTAAAAGAGCTCTGTCATTTCCGTAAATCAGTACTATTTTTTTATAGTTGAATGTTTTCTGAATTAAAGTTCCTTTTTAAACAGGCGTAAAAAAAATGATAATTTGTGATGCTGTTAACAAACTTTCAGAGAATTTTATTATAAAATTTTGTTTTTAACAATATCTTAACTATGTATTCGATTACAGGAGCCATCTGCAACACTTTCAGCATTCTGAATGGAGACACCGATTGCGTTATTGACGGCGGTCTCACTATTTGCAGAGTCAGTTGCAATCCTGGATATATGTTGGTGGGATCCTCTGTTATTACCTGCTCCCCCTCTGGCTCATGGAATGAACCGTTACCTTCCTGCCGACGTAAGGAGTAAAAGAATTTCTTTTAATAATGGTTTAATGAGAGCTAGTAAGAACACAAAAACAGAAAGACAAAATAGATGCTGTTGTAGTATTTGCCAGCGTTTCTTTAAATGGAAAAATATCTTTATTACACATTATTGGAGATAAGGTTTTCAATCAATTTTTGTTTCAATTATTTTTTTAATTCTCTATAAAACTTTATTCTTTTTGTTTTTAATACATTCAGTAAACATTTAGTCAGATTTAAAGCATTTCATTTAAAATTATTTTGCACTGTACAACAGCTTATTGAATTTATTATTAATAAAAATAATGTAAAGTAATGTTTCGATTTTTTTATTATTCTAAATATTATTTTCCATTCATTCATTATAGAAAATGCATTTACAAAATCTTAATGAAGTAGTGGGGATTTCAATTGTTTCTACTTTATAATAAGATTCTTTTCAAGGAGTGCTTTTTCATTATACATTTTGAATTTTTTTTTATTTAAAAGTAATTTATAAACTTATTTTGTATTCCTCCATATCTTTTCACTTTCAAAAATTTTGAATTTGAAAAGATTTGAATTTTGAAAAGATTTTCCGAAAATGTATTTTTTTTTTAATTCTGTGATGGCTTTCCCGTCTGAGAAATCTAGTTATTATTATTTTTCATAGATGGCAGCACAAATGCCATTATCAGGAGCTTCATTTTCAGAGAAAAGTTTCCTTACTAAAGTGGCTTCATCTTGAAATGCTTTGTATCAATTTTTTACATTTCTCGTTTTATCAAAGACACTTTATAGTTTCATGAATACAGAATATACTTATTTAAAGCGTGTTCTTCAAAAATTTAGCCATTTCATGCTAATATTAAATAGGGATATTATTCTGATAATTACACATAAAGCCCTTTTTTGCATTACATTGTTTATTTCTTTTTGTTTTCCAAAATACATTTTAGATTATTTTTTAACAATTACAACATTAGAGAGTAAATATTAAGAAATATGTTTAAAACAGAAAGCAAAAATATATATATGCTATTATTATTTGTAAATGAATGTATGAGAAAGTTACGAAATATATAATTTATTTTTAAAGAATTTTCAAACTTCTTACAAAATATGAACAAAAAGCAAATAATTTGGAAAAAAAGGAAAAAATTTTATTATAGTTTACTGAATCGACCCCTAAATATAAAATATTGGGAGAAAGATATAAAAAGTATTAACATTGAACGTTAGATATTTCGCTATTACTTTTTATATAAATTATTTTCTTTTAATCACGTAGCATTTATATTCAAATATTAAGTTGTGGTAATTTATTATACAAAATATGGAAGAGGAAATGGAAGCAAAGTAACACTTCATAACTAATTCTTTATGCTATAAAAATTAAGAATTCATAAAAGAATGAACTATCAAAGGCAACAAAATATAAAAGATAAACAATTATTTGAAGTTCCGAGTATATTTCATGCGTGTCTTAAATTTTGTTCATCAAAAGAATCATAGAAGAGTTTATTGTTTGCATAATATAATATGTTATTTTCTACTATCAGGCAGCACTCCGGAAGTCACCAATATATGCCCAACGCTCAATGCCCCAGAAGGTGGGAGGCTAGTTGGTAGCTGTACGGCAGCTAACAGTGGGGATACCTGTCAGTTGGTGTGCATAAGTGGATATAGGCCTTCAGATACAAGAGTTCTCATCTGTCAAACAAATGGCCAATGGTCCAACTCCTTGCCTAGATGCCTCTGTAAGTTTAAACGATTTGACATAATTCGTTTTTAAAAAAAATTAAATTCTTATGCATAATTTTCTATTGGGGCTACATAAGATGTACCGAATTTGAAGCCTCGCCTCAAATTATACAAAAATTTCCATAGAATCGTTATTCTTTGAGGTAGAATCTTCCAGAAATATTCATATGCAAAATCAGATCTGATACTATCACTAGAAGTGCTGCTTACTTAAAATGGTTCTCAAAGTGACCACAGTGTTTACTTAGGCATTTATGAGAATGTAACATAGTAACTAACTTCACATATTTGAACACAAGTAGTATGCAGAACAGCTGTTAAACATCCGTCAAGATTGTGGTGAAGTCGATCTCTTCCTCCATGCACCCGCGCATGTGCAAGGAATGCAAGCCGAGAGCATGTAAAAGCAATACAAGCCAAGAGCATGTGCAAGCAGTTCAGCGGAGAGGCGAAAGCGGAAATATAACGAATTTTCTTCTTTATATGAGTACGCTTGAGTTTGAAAATGCAAACTGCGAATAAAAATTATGGATTTTAATCTGAATGAATCCTTGTTGCTTTTATTTCTGAAGATGAATAGTTAGCGATTAGACAAAGGACAGTCAACAATCTTCTGATAACTATTTTTCCATAAGAGCAATGATCATTCGATAAGTCAAATTCTTCAAGAAAACAATCATTGGAATAAGGTCTGGCTGGTGCAATTCTATTTTGTGATCTGATTTTTAAAAAGCAAACAGCCAGTGTTTAAGATGATACATTATAGTTTTCTTTCACAACATTCTCAAAAATTGATTGCATATGCAATGATTTTTAGTCTGTTTCCATGCGTTACCATCATGACTGTAGCGTTTCAAAGAATTGACTGATTAATTTATAATCACATTAAACAAGAAAGTAAATGTTCAGCAAAATGATTATATTGGATGATCTTTATTTGGGGAATTAAAATTAATAATTTCAAAATTTCTTTGGAAAAAAACTTATTTGTCTACATCACAATAATTTTTGCTTTTATGAGATTCATTTATCAGATTGCCGGCATCCTTGCTTAGGGGTAGCGCATCTTCCCCGGGCTCAAATCCCGGTTCGGGTATGGTTATTCTTCGTCTGTGTTCTATCTGCGAGGTGTGTGAATGTGCCCCCTTGTAAAAAGGGATTGTGCAAGCGAATGTGTGAGTTTCATCTTCATATGAGCTAGAAGTTAGACCTCTGCCTTTGGGTGCTCAGGGATCTTTACCCTCAGAAGCTACTGCACCCCCTTTCGCGTGGTAAAGTGGACACGGCATCATCATTTATTAGATTAGTTTTTGGTTTGATGATAAAAGTATCTCTTATCATCAATTTGTAAAAAGAATCTATTATCTTAAATTATATTAATATCTTAATATCATTTATACAAGTAATGATATTTGTGGAAATATAGATGCGAAGAATACAAATTAATAAAATTCAAAATTCGTAGATATAGTCTCCCTTATTACAAATTAAATATAATCTTTAAAATGTCTTATAAATATGGTGATGCACATGTATGGAATTATTAATATTGCCTTTTTGATATGAACTGAAATTTTAACTGAATGCCTATTGGGATTAAAGCGGAAATATTTAAAACACACAAATTCATTTCCTTTAGTTTTTAAAAAATATAAGGAATTATACATAATTCTTTATATGAATAATTCAGAAAATACTTTTAAAACAATTTCGACACATTTTATTTAAAAATAATTATGTAAAACTTTATACACATCTTAGCTTAAAATAGTGTGCATTAGACTAACTATTCTCTCTTAGATATATTTCTCCCATATTTACAACTTAATAAATATTATGTTTTCCACGTACTTTGTTAGCCAGTGGATGTCCTGATATCCAAGTGCCGAATGCAGCTCTTTCAGGAACATGTGACCCAGGTGTGCCAGGACAGTCTTGCACTGTCACATGTCAAGCAGGCTACACGCTTACAGGGACATCAACTCTAGTATGCCAGACAAATGGACAGTGGTCAGGAAATATACCCACATGCTCTAGTAAGTAAATTATCATCCATGTTTTTTTGTAACTGGAGTCCACTAAATCCTGTTAATCCTCATTAAATACTTTGTTAGTTTGGTACTTTTCTGTTAGCCGGGCACCAATGTCGCCAATTGTGAACCAAACACGAATTTGGAGTAAGAAATTTGGCGGAATTCTACATTATTTGGCGATTTTTCGCTTGCGCTCGGCTAACGGATTGTGAACCAAAATGCGAATTTGGCGGAATTCTACATTATTTGGCGATTTTTCGCTTGCGCCCTACTAACGGAAAAGTACCGTTAGTTCTAATCGGTAATTAAATAGTTGGGGCATAGATTGTCAGTCTAATGATTTCTTTTTATTGCATGTGGTCGAATGAAAAAAAAAATAACTTTTTAGTTTTTATGAAAAATATTTTTTTAAGGGAACCATTTCATAGATTTCAGTAAAATATAGGTTTAGATCTGAAAAAAGTTTAATTTTGGGTGATTAACTAAGAATAATTGGTAACTTTTAGCTATCTAACATTCTTTCTTAGTTATTCGCCTAGCTAAAAATTTCACGATTAATAGTTATGTATATTATTTCTTCAACAATAATACAGTTAACTAATAATAGTGAGGATCAATTCATATGCGCTATCAGTAAAAAAAATTTTAAAATAGAAATATTTTTGAAATATTCAAAAAAGTAATATTGAAAATAGCCCCGACATAATATTAATTTCATAATCTAGTGTCTAAAAAAAATTTGTAAATATTTTTTTTACAAAAAATAATCTACGCTCTTAAAAAAACACTATTATGAAAAAGAAAATAATAATTATTCTCTCATTAAAATTAAAGAAACTTTAATATCTCTTTGAGCAATTTGAATATTTTAACTAAAAAATTTAAATAACATCTTTGTTTTATATAATTTTATTCAATTCATTCATTTCATGTTTGTGAAGATATAAATTATTTACTTCTTAATATTGATGTACTTGAAATTTTGAGAATTTGTGTTCTATGGCAAAGTTTTACTTAAATATTTTCAGAATATAATTACCAATCAATTAACACGTTGGTCGCTGTGTGACTGCCAATGATTCATATCTATCATCTAATTATCTCACCCTGACTATCGAATTAGACGACCATTTCTCTATTATAATTAAAAAGCAGCAAACATGTGGTCATCTGATTAAGATAGAAGATCTGAGTCATGAGTTTAAAGCATGACAACGAATGTGTCAACTCATTAGATTAAGTTTCGATTTGATACTAGTGGCGCCATCTTATAATGAGATTTCAAAAAAAATAATGTTAAGATTAAAAAAGATGTGCTTTAAATAAATAACTTTCTGTTGTTTAAAATACTAATAAATATACAGTCTTGAAAATTCTTTTTAATGAACTTTATTATCGTTGTCTATAACCAAAACAACCTGGAACAATTAATTTCTTTAGTCGTTTCGATAATGAGAGAAAAATTAACTTAATTCAGTTTATATCAGCGTATTGTTTTGAAGCAACATGAGACTAAATTTTGGACTAATCTCATTATTTTGAAGCTTCACTAAACACTTGGATTATTCTGCAATTTGACGTATTACATAGCGGAAGGACGATTAATCCTCAATAGATATAACGTATACTAAGCTTATTTACATGGAGGTCTTTTCACGAAATTGAGATTCGAACTCAAGATCTATCCATTATAAAGCACAAACTGCCGCCAAACCATTGATACTGTGAATGCAGGTTATAATCGCTAATTAAGATTATATTAAAACATAATTCAGCTACTATCAGTTTTATAATTTTCCTTAAAAATAATTATTCCTCAATTTCTATTATAATCAACATTTTCTTTTTTTAAAAAAATTTATTTAAATTTGAACAGATAACTTGATTATAACTTTTAGAACACTGGCTGTCTGAAAATTTGAAGCCGGCAGATTCAAAGAATTGCTTTCATTTCAGTTCGATCATGTCCTGGCCTCCAGCCTCCGAATTCAGGTGGTAATTCTGGATCTTGCAATCCCGGTGTTGTCGGTCAGTCGTGCAACTTCTATTGTAATACAGGTTACCGTCTCGTTGGACAATCGAATTTAGTTTGTGGAAGCAATGGCCAATGGTCAGGAAGTCCACCACAGTGTGCCAGTAAGTACGGCTAAATGCTTAAGCTGCTTAATGTTTTTAGTATTGATTATATTTCTCAATATATTATTCCATTAACAACGATTATTCCTTTAATTCACTTGACGAAATGTCCTTCCTTAAGTGATAAGCATTAGATTGTCCGAAAGTGCTTGAGCCTTCAATATTGAGTTAAATGGAATCGTTCACTGGGAAATGACTTTGGCGCAATCACGGAACGGAAGCTGCTTAATGTCTAATTTCTTTTATTTAATAGCAGGTGATAAAGCTCTGAAATCACGAGGGTTCAGCTTTGCTAAGAATAACAGCAAATTAAATACACCATTATGAAACTATCAACTATACTTCGTGAATATATACTATACTGGCTATATTTTGGCTTTAAAATATTAATATTAATGGTGTGTCTAGTAAAAGTATGAGTTAAAACAACAAAAAAGTAAAAATCGTCAAAATCGTAAATTAAATTTTCACTATCATGCCATATATAGATACAAATTAACAAAATAGTACAGGTATTAGTCTTTCTGAATCAAGTCTCCTCTGAAGCAGACACCTGTCTTCAGAACAAATATAGGGTTTGGATGCCATATTTTCGATATGAAGAATGGATCTATTGTAAATTTTAAAAGATTCGAATGCGGAATTTCGATGAAATTCCACTTTTTAGATATTATTGAATAAGAAAAGCACACTCTTGGGGCTATATTTTTTTCTCTGTGAACACGATAATTAAAATTGGCAAATGGTCCTCGTTCTTAGATGACAGATTTCTATCAAATGGATAAATCAATAATATTTTTTACGACGGCATCCACCCAAAAAAAAAAAAATTCAGAGAGCACTAGCAAACGATAACGCGAAAACTTAAGCAACCAAATCGAGAAAAAATGGTGTATTGTTTTTATTATATAATATTAAAATTTAAACTAATTAAAGAATTGTAATTAAAATTTTAAAATTTGGAGCACACCCATTAGTAGATTGCATGTGAATCAATATATATCTCTTCACGCGTTTGTTAATGCCATAAATAAACCCTCTTATTCTTTTAAATCATTTAAGTTCAGGAACTTCAGATTGCTGGTAGTTCAACTTTCTTATTCAAAGTAAAGAAAATATCTCTATACTTTCCTCAAAATTCACAATGAGAGATTGTGTTCTTAAGGTGCTTAAACAAAAAAAGATGATCAAAAATGACAAAAATATATTGTTACGAATCTGTGATGCTGCTTCCCAGCATAGTTGGTTCCAAAGGAGGTCCCAGAGCTTGGCGACCATTTGGAGACTTGGAAACGAATTTGGCGACTTTGGCGCCAAAATAGATTCTACCCGAAACATCGAGAATTTTCCCGATCCATCCAGTAGGAACCGAGATATGCCTCGAACGTTCCTGATTGGTTGAGAGACTTCTAGCCCCGCCTCCTGGGACCTATAAAAGGAACTGCCTGCAGCTGCCGGCGTCGACGTAAATTGAGTCGTAGTCGGAAGCGACAGAGAAGAGTAGTCGGGATTAGCACAGCAGCGACGGAGTCAAGCTAGTGCTGAACGAAGCTGTGCGCTACTGTCTGCAGTAGAGTCTTGTTGTATGCTGCACATCTCGGCTGAAGATAATCGTCTTCTATGCTGTATATAGTTGTCGTCTTTGTGCTGTCCTGTGTGTCTTCGTGTAAATAAACGTCGTTGTTTTATTTTCTACTGCCGCCTGCTGATTGAGCGTTCTCCACACGATATAACTCCCATTGTCCAAACGAACCGCAGAAATTTCGTAACAATATATTCTTACAAGTATAAATACCTGATTTGATTTATGTTTAAGAAGATGCTTTGGCCAAATCCGAAAATAGATTACTTTATATTTGATTGATTTTTCAGATGAAGGTTGTCCAGCCATAAATCCACCCGTAAACGGAGGGAATTCTGGCTCGTGTACATCGGCCACGGTAGGTCAAAGTTGCAGTTTTACGTGTGATGCTGGATTTACACTGAATGGTCAATCTACGCTCTATTGTCAAGCTGGTGGAAGATGGTCCTCTGCTGCACCAACTTGCACAGGTAATGTTATTAAATTTAAAATTTCAGATTATTTTATTTAATTTTTTTGATGTTGGGATAAAGTTTAGATTTTTTATAGAACTTTTTTATAGTTTTTTTTAAAAAAATTTTAATAGTTTTTTTATAGATTTAATTATAGAACCTTGAAAAAAGATTTAATTACAGTATCCACATGTCCACAAACACCTATATTAATTACTTAAATTATGGATTATAAATATACGTATTAAATTAAAATTTACTTAAAATTTTGCAGAATTTTCTAAAATTATTGAAAGATTGCAAAGTATGACTTTTATCAGAAATTCAGATTTAAAAGTTTGTAGGAACCTTTAAGCAGAAACTTCAAAAGAGAAAAATATTTTTTATTTAAGCTGCAAATATTCAAAAATTTCAGGTTTATATCAACAAATGTCCAAGAAATATGATCCATAAAATGTCTTAATGAATTGTTAACAATTTAAAATGAAACATTTTAGGCAAATTTACAAATGAAGTACCTCAAGGAGGCTTACTTATATAAAAAATTTTCGCCTATTATCGTCAATTTTATTACAAAATTGCCCAAAATAGGCTTCCTTCAAAACATATCAAGATTTTATAACTGCAAATTATCAGCTTACTCAAGTTAATATTCGCTGTGAACTGTCGCTTTTGTATAGGAATACCGATTAGTAGTGTACAATTCATTTGAGATGCAATGAATCTTTTATGAATATTATCACGTGCAGGAACGAGACTCTTTGTAACTTCATTACGAGAGAGATAAAAATAATATATGAATTTCTGGAATAGTTATTTAATTATTTTCTAAGTTTCCCATTTCACAAGACAAAACAAGCACGAACACTAAAAATACAATCTAATAATGAACCCCCTCTCCCCAGAAGGATCATGAAAAATATACTTTGATGTTAATACGGTAGCGCCATGTAAGAGTTATTAGGTTAGAGTTATTTAATTGCTACACACTATATTTTTTTCTGTTTTGTTCATTAAAAATGACTGAAATAGCATTTTTAAGAAATTAAAAAAAATCTATAGTTCAATTAAAAAAGTTCTATAATTCAGTCTTAAAGAAAAAAAAAGTTCTCATAATGAATTAAATTTCAAATAAATTTTTAAAAAAATCATATATTTCATGAAAACAAAATCTTTGTATTTTATAGCTCCAACAGGTTGCCCAGATCTCAATCCACCTGCATACGGTGGCCTATCTGGACAATGCAGACAAGCAACTGTTGGTCAGAGCTGTTCTTTCACCTGTCAAGCTGGGTATACTTTGGCAGGACAGGCAACGCTTTACTGTCAGGCGGGAGGTCGATGGTCTTCTGCCGTTCCCACCTGTAATAGTAAGTGTGGATTCAAGTAGTATAACATATTACAAATATTATTATCAACTGATTTTCTACAAACATTTTTATCAACTGATTATCTACAAACATTTTTATCAACTGATTATCTACAAACATTTTTATCAACTGATTATAAACAAACATTTTTATCAACTGATTATCTACAAACATTTATATTAACTTATTATCTATAAACATTCTTATCAACTGATTATCTATAAACATTCTTATCAATTGATTATCTACAAACATTTTTATCAACTGATTATCTACAAACATTTATATTAACTGATTATCTATAAACATTCTTATCAACTGATTATCTATAAACATTCTTATCAATTGATTATCTACAAACATTTTTATCAACTGATTATCTACAAACATTTTTATCAACTGATTATATACAAACATTTTTATCAACTGATTATCTACAAACATTTATATTAACTGATTATCTATAAACATTCTTATCAACTGATTATCTATAAACATTCTTATCAACTGATTATCTATAAACATTCTTATCAATTGATTATCTACAAATATTTTTATCAACTGATTATCTACAAACATTTTTATCAACTGATAGAAGTCAGTTTGAGCCTGAATGTATTCTACATCTACTACGAATTTTCCACAGAATAAGGAATGAATAATAGCAGGATCATACTTACTACCATCTAGTTGAGTAATGGACAAACTACGAGTTTACCTAATGGACAGCCACGATATAACTATCTACAAGCATTATTATCAACAACTTATTTTGAAAAATGCTCGACAGACAAAGGGTTTAGCGATTCTGAAGTTTCACAAATGATGTTTGAATCATTAGCTTACTGTCAAATATGTCTGTCTGCCTGAGTCAACATTCGGACATGAATGTATTTTAAATTTACGGCGAACTTTCCATAGAATAAAGAATGAGCAACAGAAAGTATTTTATTCACATCCATCTAATGGAGGAATGGACAAACAACGAATTCAACTACGATAAAATATACTACACACATTATTATAAATATCTTGTTCTGAACGTTTTTCAGAGACAAAGGTGTAGCAATTGTGTAATTTGACAAATAATATGTGAGTCAGTAGCTCGCAATCGAATAGGTCGTAATGAGTGAGTCAACATTCGAATAGAAGTCAGTTCCAACATGAATATATTTTAAATTTACTGAGCATTTTTAACAGAATAAGGAGTGAATAATAGTAGGCATTATGCTTACAACCATATAGTTTCAAAACAGATGCAGCCAATCAGAGGTTCTATTAGGTCCATCAAAATCTTTAAAAAAATAATAGTTGATAATTTAAGATGATACTAAAATTAGTACATCTAAGTTTTTATTGATTAACAGAAGCACTTAGAGACAAAATAAAAACTCCATTTAAACTTTACATTTAAAAAAAGATTACATTTTTTTGTCTTTATTAAAGTTTATACGCGATATTATCCAGCGAAAACTATATATATATATATATATATATATATATATATATATATATATATATATATATATATATATATATATATATATATATATATATATATATATATATATATATATATATATATATTCTGATGATGATTAGGTGTGTGTCAAAAGTGGCGTTACACCGGTAAAAGTTCATAAATAAAATTTAAAAAAATAGAATTTAAATAGCTATTAAAAGACTAGCAATTCAATTTTTTTTATATATATATAATCTTGTGTACTAGAAGATAAAAACTAAAAACAGCCAAAGAAAAAAAAAGGAAAAAAAAAGAGTAGGCATAAAAAAGAAAAAGCGGAGAAGTCTAAATAGCCCAAGCAGAAGAGTCTACATAGTATTCCAACAGCATCATTGGAACCTAAATTGTAAATAATAAAATTTATCGAAGATAGGCAATATAAATTTAGAAGAAAAAAAAATAGAACTAAATAAAAAAATATATAAATAAACAAAAAAAGTAAAAAATATAAATAAACAAATGAAAAAAATAAGTAAATAAAAAATAAACAGAAAAATAAATATATACAATGGCTTAGTCTAAGGTAGAATCCACATATATATATATATATATATATATATATATATATATATATATATATATATATATATATATATATATATATATATATATATATATATATATATATATATATATATATATATATATATTCATTTCATACAGTGATCAGAAAAATGAACTATATTACCTAAAATCTTAAAATAAGAATATTAACAGATGAGATTTTTTTTCTTTGATCTCTTATTTCATCCAAGTATATTTATGCACATATTTCCTTTACATCTAAATTCATAAATATGTTTTATATATTAAAAGATTTTGATGATGTTTCCTATAAATCGATACTTGTTTTAGGGGCAACTCCAGCTGGTTGCGCCAGTTTAATCGCTCCTAACGGTGGTTACATGTTAGGGACATGTGCTCCAGGCAGAGCCGGGGAGACTTGTGTTTTTGGATGTGATGAAGGTTTCGTTCTTAGAGGACAGAGGACTCTGACGTGTGAATCAGGCGGACAATGGTCAACAAACCCACCATACTGCCAAAGTAATTAAAAATATATAAAAATATCTACATTTACCTTTTAAGTTTAAAAATGAATACGCCTTGCCCTTGTAGAATCGGCAAAAAAATAGAAGAGTTTTTTTTCCTATTGAAAATTAAATCTTTTATCTGTTTGATTCTGAAAATAGGGTTTTATTTAAAATGATCTATTTCTTTAAAATTTGCAAAAAGTATTTTATGTTCACAATGATTCACATTCATGAAATATTTGTTTATTAAAAGAAAATAGCTAATTTTGCCTTTATACCTTAATTATAAGCTAAGACATAAGTAGTTATGAATGCCAAACAGATTTTAATAATCTGATGGAAATGTAAATTTATTCCTGAATATAAAGCCACAATTATTATTTCTGAAATTAACAATTTAATTATTTAATATGAAAAATTAATATATTAGCTTCTTATATTTATAAATTAGCTGAAGAATAAGCATCAGTATACATGTTTATAATCTCACCAATTTTAGATATGTTTTAAAATAACGTTACTTTTTAAATACTACCAATATTTTTAAGCCATTTTTAATACTACCAATATTTTTCAAGCATTCATAAGTAATCAAATTCATGATCGTAGAAATTTTAAAGCAATACAAAAGTATAATTGCTTAATGCAAAGGTAGAAAGGGATCTAAAATGAGAAATCTTCATGGAAACTAAACGTGTGATATCTGAATCTTTGAAATTTATAATTACAATTTGTCATGTTTGATAATAGATGGCAGCACAACCTTTTGTACCAATGATAATACTCTCCCACGCACTCTCCCATGATTGTATTGAATTTTAAGGATTTTTATGAAGGAAACAAAAGTAGTTTATTTTTTAGTCTTTGAAAAAATTCTCTTGTTTTATAAATATCCCAAATTCTTTTACATTAATTCTTGGATAGATTTATAAAATCGAATATCTAAAGTTGTAGACCGGAAATTTCTATATTACAAGGTGTCAGTCCACGAAAATTAGTGACACAATATTTCAGAATCTCCGCAAATTCAGCAGAAAGAATCTATGTTTGTGTTTTATATCTGCTAATAATAAATGAATTAATTGTATTTTTACTGTAACGAAGAAATTTCAATTTCAAGAGGGAAATTGGATATATAAAGAATATCTTAGGCCGATATCAGTAAACCAATGACAATAGTGAAAATATATAAATTTAAAATTATAGAAAAAAAATCTAAATTACAAACAAAAAATACTTTAACGTTGAGAAATTATTCGTTATTTCCTTCTCTTATATTTCTCTTACATGCATTTATTTTTTTAAAATATACTATGAAAAAAAAAACCCACTTATGTATGTATTGTAGAAATTACAAAATGTACACTCATGTCCAAAATTAAAGTCACAAACATAAAATCTGCGAATAATGAAAAACTATTGACTGTGTTGCCACGAAATTTGGCACAGAGGTACACTACAATGGAAGAAAGAACATAGACACATAACAACATGGAAAAGATTTTAATTGGGAATTAAGAAACAAAGTATATCAAAAAGTGTTACATTATGAAGCAGAGATAAAACATTTATCTCGGAAAAAACCTGTCTAATATGGAGTATGACCACCGTGAACTGCTATACAGGCTTCACAACGAGCTTTCATACTGTTTATGAGGGTTATGAGGGTCAATAAATTTTTGGGGCAACAAAGCCCATTCTTCCAAAAGCGCGGCTTTTAACTCTTGGAGGGTATTAGGATGGGGGTTACGCTGTGCAATGGCTCTTCCGAGACCATCCCAAACATGTTCAATAGGACTGAGATCCGGAGACCTCGAGGGCCAGTCCATACGTCGAATATCCTCTTCCTCAAGAAAATCATCAACGATTTGGGCTCTGTGTGAACGCGCACCCCGGAACAACCTCACATAGGCTTCAAGGATCTCATCCCTATAGCGATGTGCATTGACAGGACCCGTATCGAAGACGTGCAGTGGTGTACGACTGCCCAACATTATGCCACCCCAGATAAGGATTCCTCTGCCACCAAATCTGTCGATTTCTTTTAGGAAAGAGGGATGATAGCGAGCTCCTCGCTCTCTCCAGATGAAGATTCGACGAGTGTCACTCTGTGTGGTAAATATCGACTCATCACTGAAAAGAACACGCCCCCATTCTTGCTGTGCCAAAGACTGATGTGTTCGGCACCACAACAACTGACTTTTCTGTTGGATGCAGTTAAAGGGACGCACTCAACTGGTCACTGGGCATAAAGGGCCCTCTCTGCTAGACGTCTGTATACTCTTTGTCTGGATATTGTTATTCCAGACGCAGCAGCAAGGTCACAAGCAGATTGAGGAGCCGTTGTCAGCCTATGCCGTCGTGTGCTTAATGCCAAATAGCGATCCTGTGCAGGCGTCTTTGCTCTGAGACGGCCTTGGCCAGCCTTCCTGGTTACAGTACCACTTGTTTAGAATTGATTCCACACCCTGGATACCACATTCGGTGCCACTTGTAACCATCGAGTCACCTCCGCTTGAGACTGCCCAGCTTCCAGCCTATTAATGGTTCTCCATCTCAAGGAATCGTCTAAACGATTATGAGAACTCATTCTCACTGGAAACAGGTTAAATTTTTTGTTTAAATGCAATATTCACAAAATTGCAGGCAAAAATCCAAGATGCCTAAACGATCTAATTTCAGTAATTCCTCAAAATCTAATGCTAAACAACATTTTATTCCCACAACAAAGGTTAATATCGTGTTACCGGTGCTTCACAATATATAAAATATAATTTGTTTAAATTTTACTGGTAGCCATTTAGAATTACTTTGAAAAACATTTTTGTGACCTTAATTTTGGACATGAGTGTAGATCGCCTATTTAAAAGAAAGTGAGTTTTTGCTTTATTCAAATAATTTCATTTTTTCATTATTTATATATTGAAAATTAAAAATCATTGTTGTCAAAAGGATACTACATTCTCTGATACAATGTTTATACTAGTGGTAGATTCTTTCTTTTCTTAATATCCATATGCACTCGCATAACACTAACCCATGTCTGCACGTAAAATTTATGAATATCATTTTCGCAATTTATTTTTTTAACATAATGATTTTTTTTCTCTTAGGAGGAGAAACTGAAAGAGGAACTTGCCCAATTTTAACTCCCCCACCTCACGGGGAGTTCGAGGAATGTGATAATACTGCAGGGGGTCGATGCGTGGTCGTGTGCGAACAAGGCTACTTGAGGACGGGATCTCGAGTTCGAACCTGCTTGGGGGGCGGGATGTGGACCGGCTACGCACCGACGTGCACCAGAAAAGTTGGGTACACCACCACTTACACATACAAACTAGTGCCACTCTGGAGCCTCGTGTTCGGATAAGATTTAGTTGGTGGTATATTGTCTCTTTATAAATTCACTTTTGGGCATGCGATTCTATCAAAATTTTTGTTTTATAAAATTGGAACATACTATTCTATTGAAATTTTTGTTTTAGAAATTGGAACGTGCGATTCTATCAAAATTTTTGTTTTATAAAATTGGAACATGCGATTCTATCAAAATTTTTGTTTCCTAAAACAGAAACTTGCTATTCTAACAAAATTTTGGTTTTATAAAATTGGAACATGCAATTATATCAAAATTTTGATTAATGAAATTGGAACATGCGATTATAACAAAATTTTTGTTCATAAAATTGGAACATGCGATTCTATCAAAATTTTTGTTTTATAAAATTAGGGTATGCGATTTAATCAAAATGTTGTTTTTATGAAATTAGAACATGCGATTCTATCAAAATTTTTGTTTTATAAAATTAGGGTATGCGATTTAATCAAAATGTTGTTTTTATGAAATTAGAACATGCGATTCTATCAAGATTTTTGTTTTATAAAATTGGAACATGCGGTTCTATCAAAAACTTCGTTTTATAGAAATGAAGCATGCGATTCTTTCAAAATTTTTGTTTTATAAAACCATTATCGATTGAAATACCATTAAAACTTTTGTTTCATAAGACAGGATCGTGAAATTCTTTCAAAATTTTTGTTTTATCATGCAGAGACATTTGAACTTACCAAACTTAATGATCATAAGGCGGAGCGACAAATAAATCAGTATACTATATTGCAAAAACTCTTTATTTATTTTTAGCTATCCACTTTTACATAGTGCATTCAACTAATTATTTATCATTTATGTATATTCTTTAAACTATTAGTGGCATTAGAATCAATGTTATTTCTTTAATTCTCCAAGTATGCCCTTTTTACTTTCTCACATACGAAATATACTAATATATATATATATATATATATATATATATATATATATATATATATATATATATATATATATATATATATATATATATATATATATATATATATATATATATATATATATATATATATATATATATATATATATATATATAACTGTTATCTACAACAAGTATACTATATTGCAAAAACTCTTTATTTATTTTTAGCTATCCACTTTTACATAGTGCATTCAACTAATTATTTATCATTTATGTATATTCTTTAAACTATTAGTGGCATTAGAATCAATGTTATTTCTTTAATTCTCCAAGTATGCCCTTTTTACTTTCTCACATACGAAATATACTAATATATATATATATATATATATATAACTGTTATCTACAACAAGTATACTATATTGCAAAAACTCTTTATTTATTTTTAGCTATCCACTTTTACATAGTGCATTCAACTAATTATTTATCATTTATGTATATTCTTTAAACTATTAGTGGCATTAGAATCAATGTTATTTCTTTAATTCTCCAAGTATGCCCTTTTTACTTTCTCACATACGAAATATACTAATATATATATATATATATATATATATATATATATATATATATATATATATATATATATATATAACTGTTATCTACAACAAGTATACTATATTGCAAAAACTCTTTATTTATTTTTAGCTATCCACTTTTACATAGTGCATTCAACTAATTATTTATCATTTATGTATATTCTTTAAACTATTAGTGGCATTAGAATCAATGTTATTTCTTTAATTCTCCAAGTATGCCCTTTTTACTTTCTCACATACGAAATATACTAATATATATATATATATATATATATATATATATATATATATATATATATATAACTGTTATCTACAACAAGTATACTATATTGCAAAAACTCTTTATTTATTTTTAGCTATCCACTTTTACATAGTGCATTCAACTAATTATTTATCATTTATGTATATTCTTTAAACTATTAGTGGCATTAGAATCAATGTTATTTCTTTAATTCTCCAAGTATGCCCTTTTTACTTTCTCACATACGAAATATACTAATATATATATATATATATATATATATATATATATATATATATATATATATATATATATATATATATATATATATATATATATATATATATTGTAATCGAAAAAAATTTGATATTGTATTTTTGACGACTTCTCATATTTCAGACCTTTCTACGTTCGAAAAATATATTTTTGAAATTATGTCTGTCTATGAATATTATAATTGAAAAAAAAAAAAAAGATTTTGGGTGAGCGCAAGAAATTTGGGATATAGACTTGCCATTTTTTTTTTTTTTTTTCAAATCTTGAAGAAAGTCAATTCAGCACGTAACATGTCGTTAAGTACGTAAATTTCTATCTAATTTAAAATAAATTCTGTCAAGACATTTAGCATCTGTCCGTCTATATTATAATTGAAAAAAAAAAGATTTTGGGTGAGCGCAAGAAATTTGGGATATAGACTTGTCATTTTTTTTTTCAAATCTTGAAGAAAGTCAATTCAGCACGTAACATGTCGTTAAGTACGTAAATTTCTATCTAATTTAAAATAAATTCTGTCAAGACATTTAGCATCTGTCCGTCTATATTATAATTGAAAAAAAAAGATTTTGGGTTAGCGCAAGAAATTTGGGATATAGACTTGCCATCTTTTTTTTTTTTTTCAAATCTTGAAGAAAGTCAATTCAGCACGTAGCATGTCGTTAAGTACGTAAATTTCTATCTAATTTAAAATAAATTCTGTCAAGACATTTAGCATCTGTCCGTCTATATTATAATTGAAAAAAAAAAGATTTTGGGTTAGCGCAAGAAATTTGGGATATAGACTTGCCATCTTTTTTTTTTTTTTTTTTCAAATCTTGAAGAAAGTCAATTCAGCACGTAACATGTCGTTAAGTACGTAAATTTCTATCTAATTTAAAATAAATTCTGTCAAGACATTTAGCATCTGTCCGTCTATATTATAATTGAAAAAAAAAAGATTTTGGGTGAGCGCAAGAAATTTGGGATATAGACTTGTCATTTTTTTTTTCAAATCTTGAAGAAAGTCAATTCAGCACGTAACATGTCGTTAAGTACGTAAATTTCTATCTAATTTAAAATAAATTCTGTCAAGACATTTAGCATCTGTCCGTCTATATTATAATTGAAAAAAAAAAAGATTTTGGGTGAGCGCAAGAAATTTGGGATATAGACTTGTCATTTTTTTTTTCAAATCTTGAAGAAAGTCAATTCAGCACGTAACATGTCGTTAAGTACGTAAATTTCTATCTAATTTAAAATAAATTCTGTCAAGACATTTAGCATCTGTCCGTCTATATTATAATTGAAAAAAAAAAGATTTTGGGTGAGCGCAAGAAATTTGGGATATAGACTTGTCATTTTTTTTTTCAAATCTTGAAGAAAGTCAATTCAGCACGTAACATGTCGTTAAGTACGTAAATTTCTATCCAATTTAAAATAAATTCTGTCAAGACATTTAGCATCTGTCCGTCTATATTATAATTGAAAAAAAAAA
The DNA here is from genome assembly GCF_947563725.1 of Argiope bruennichi. Lineage (NCBI taxonomy): Eukaryota > Metazoa > Arthropoda > Arachnida > Araneae > Araneidae > Argiope > Argiope bruennichi. Next base: position 36,554,228 of record NC_079159.1, on the reverse strand, counting down.
AAGATTTTGGGTGAGCGCAAGAAATTTGGGATATAGACTTGTCATTTTTTTTTTTTTCAAATCTTGAAGAAAGTCAATTCAGCACGTAACATATCGTTAAGTATGTAAATTTCTATCTAATTTAGAATAAATTCTGTGAAGACATTTAACACCTGTCCGTCTGTATTTTTACATGCATGTGAATGCGAAAATTCAAAAATAGAACAACTTAGGTAAACGAAATTTATTTCACATTTTTAGGGTTAGTGATATCTGAAAGGTAATGTGTCATCAAATTTTGAATAAAATCCGTCTAAGAATTTACCGTCTGTCTGCACTTTCGCAGTCATATAAAGGCAATAACTCAAAAATACAATACCTTAAATAACTGAAAATGGTATGTTAGCTTGTTTCTAAAATTTTAGTTATAAATCAATTAGTCAAAATGGGCCTAACATGCATATTCGATTTTCTGATATTTATGTATTAACTACGCAGAAGCGATTAATATCCCCTTCCCCCAAAGAGTCAAAGGTCAATATTCCATAACTATTTTTCACCAGTGTTATGCAGTTGATGTATAAGTATCTGTTTTGTTTACTACGCTAAGAAACATACAATTCATATGCATGATACTTTGAAAAGAATAATCTGAACTCTCGCAGCATTTATTGTCTTGCTCAAGCTTCACAATTTATTCACGATAAACACATTTAATACAGGGAACGAGAAGATATTGTTACAAAATTTTTCTTCTACAACAAATACCGCTAATCAATTGTAATAGCGCAGCACATTTAATTGCTATAGTTCAGCAGCTTTCTTGCTGTCAATTTCTCCAAGACCTTTACTTGTCGGCGACACCGACTCCTCTCACACACAACTACTGACGATACACACAACTTCTTCTTCGCAGCTTCAGAGAGCTCATCTTTTATAGTTCCGGGAGGTGGGGTTAGAATCTTCAAACCAATCAGGGCGTACCTGGGTGTATCTCAGTTATTACTGGATGGATCGTGAAACTTCTCGAACTTTCGGGTATTATCCATTTAGTCGCCAAACTCGCCAAATTCATCGCCAAGTCTACAAATGGTCGCCAAGCTCAGCACGCACAATACAGATCTTACAAAAGTTTTCCAGGATGACACTATTCGTGCCGGATAGCAAAATTACAGATTTGTAACAATATTATGCAGAGACCACTCTCATTGGTTTATTCTGAGTGAACATAGATTAGACTCCCATATACATTTAATAAAGCTCTAAAATACATATTTACTAATTAATTGTGACGAAACTTGCTACGGGAGGACATCATAGACTTGACTCTCATGTCCATCGTATACATATTATCTCTTCCACGACGATTATTGCCATTAGATTACAACGATTAATCTGTTTTTTTTGTTTTTATTTTTTCGCACCCCATGGCACAATTAAGGTACTATGTGGTGTTAAAATATGGAATTTAATTCCTAAATTTTCAAAACGATAAAATATAGTCTGGACTGTCTGAAATCCTTGTAAATTTAATATATTTTTTATATTAGAATAGAAATGAAGAATCATCATTTTAGTCCTTATACACTTAATTTTAAAATTCGATTTGTAATTGGCTCAAGATAAAAAAAATCGAAATCAGTCGACCTTAATTTATGGCTGAATTTAATACTACATATAAAGAATATAATAATCATTATTTGCAAATGAACTCAAATAAAACGTCGAGATTCTCTCAAAAAAATAATATTGTCCTGCAATTTTTTTTTACAGCTAGGGACAAACATTTCCTTTATGAAATTTTGCTGCAACTAGATGATTATTTCTTTCAATGATGTTGAAGAGCTTACAAACTGAGCTGCAAAAGGTCATTTTAACATTATTTAGATAGCAACTGCAAGCCTGAATAACAATCATAAAAGTCAAATCTCCTCAACAAAGCCTGGTAAAAATGTGAAACTACCCAATTTAGGCACAATTTTTTCAAAGCCAAATTCATATTTTCTTCCTCGTTCAAGGAATTTTAAAAAAATCGCTTTTGGCAACATTTCAACATTAATAAGACATCACGAGTGATGCTCCCGAAATATTTGACAAAAATATACGTGAAAAAAACTTTCTTTTTTAGAAAGGCAATTTCGCTTCCTTTTCTTCTTCTTTTTGCTGTTGTTAAGAAAATGATAATTTGATCTCCGGTCATTGCCAATGTATCACATTTAATGTCTAAAGCAGTTGTGTGTACTTTCTTATCAGAATTGCCACTTCTGTTGAGAAATGGAACGATTTGCCCTTAGATGCTTAATTTTTTTTTTCCTGGGACATTTCTTTTTTTGAATTGAAGTGTTAAAATACAACTATATTATAAAATGTAGCTATATAAAATTATGATGTTGATTTTTTTTTGTTTGTAGCCGTAAATGTATTATTAAGGTTTATGATTTGAGAGTTACATCTTTTCTTTCGACAGTTGTTTTTTGTTTGTTTGTAAAATTGCGTTTTTTTCGAGGGAAATATTTAGATACGAATCACATACTGATTACATATGATTATTTTTCAGTCTTATCTGCATATGAACTGGTCATTTAAATAAAAATAATCATAATAAATTATTTGAAACAATCTGCTGTATTACAGCATTCATTTTATAGTTTATCTATTATTACTTATATTTTTTTTTAACTTACACTCAGTTTTACCATGGGGAAATCGCGTCCGAGATGCGCTATATGACATTGTCAGCATGAAAGCAGATAGAAAAAAAGCTCTAATAGTTAGTTACAGTTATTCTATTACGGTTAAAGGTTTTAATAGTTATTTTTTTATATAAAATAGCCTTCTTCAGGGATCTTACCTATATAAATGAATTTAAAAAGCAAAAAATATTAAATGTAAATACATAAGTAAAAAATAAAACGAAAAGCGCGGCTTGAACCTAGGACAATCACCACATGTGTCATTGGTGTTGCTCTGACTAAAGCACTGCACACACTTCGACGCGGAAGTTGAATATATTTATTCTAATAGTTATATATAAAAAAAAATTGGTGGTGTAAAATCGCGGTTTTTTAGAAAAGGCATCTATCGAGAGAAATTTAAAGAATCAAAACCTGATCTAAATATAAAATTTGATTTCTGAGATGCACGAAATAAAATTATAAGATATTTAGATAAAATCTTAAATCTATATTAAGAGAAAACTGGAAATTAAAGACATATCCGACAAATGAATTTTAACATGACCCATGAAAATATTTCCAATGAAATGGATCAGATTTGAATTTTGAATAACATTAAATAACACATATAAGAAAAAAATTTTAATGCTTTAAAATAATATGTCAATGTATAAAATTTACATTTTAAGATTATGAAGAATTCCAACGTTTATGACTTTATTTTCTCTATTCATTTAATTTCCCATCAATATTTACAGAAAATCGATTAAACTGAAACTTTGCTCGCATTTGGGTTGTATTTTGGTATTAAAAATTTATTATTAAATATGTATTTTGGGTATTAAATATGTTACTTCATATGTTCATTATTATTATGCCTGTGAATCTTATTCTAAATTCCTTTTGAAAAGCAGAAAGATATGTTGAGATATCAAGGATTGGGGTGGGAAATTTCATACGAAATGAAAGTTGCTGGAATTTGATTTTTTAGTTTGTTAATTACTTTACATTGCATTGTATTAGTACCCTAACAATAATTATATATTTTCAATACTAAACCCCAAAAATATGACATTTTGATTATTATTAAATTAATTTAAAAATAAAATTATTACTTAAAACCGTAGCTTTATAATTTTTAAATACAATTATGCATAGACTTTTCATTCATTTAAATACTAAATTTTAAATACCGTTTTTTTTCTAAGATGTGACGAATTTTCAATTTTCTTTTCAGGATTGTTGTGATTGACGTTTCCAAAGACAAAGAATCGGAATCTGATGTAAAAATTATCATTATTAAAATCTGAAAGCTGGAAAAGATGTTTTCGTTTGCTTTAGCCTCACCTCGATGGTGTTCCAGTGAGGGTGTTGACGGGAAATGATACAACAAATACTCTTAAGTAACTTTGCATTCAATGCACAAAGAAAATAAAGGATCTGTGGATATCTAATATACTTTTGATCAATCTATATAAAGCCGTATGACTTCATTGTTAAAACTTGATTTCCGCAACTACAATATTTTTGTAATATATATTTCTATTGTATTTTAATTATTCTTTGAATAAAATCATTTATTTTTTATTGTGATTATTATTGATTTTGAATAGTAACATTACTTCATATGTTCATTATAAATTTTTTAGAATCTTAAGCAAAGCGTTAAAATGCTAATAAAAAATTTGTTTCATAAGTATAGACAAAAGACAATAAACAAAATAAGAGAATAAAATAACAATAAGATTAAAATAAGTCAATAAAAGAAGCATTCTGTACATATTTACTATTTATATTGCTTTCTTTTTTTATCGAATATTTGACGGTCTTTCGTCATTTTAGTTCTTTTGTCTAATTATTTCTATAATTAATTTGGCCAGATCATTTTCTCATTTACAAGTCATATAAGTGCCTGAAGCTGAAAAAAATTGCTCCAAATATCATATTACTCTGTAGAAATACACCATACACTTTAATGAGAAAATTGGACTTCCGAGGACTGATTTAAAATCAACAAATGATTATAAAGTCATTATCCACGATCTGTAGACTCTCTCGATATTTCGATCTTAGATCTCCAATTCTCTTTCATCTGGTCAACAAAAGAAAATATTTATCTCTCGATGGTCGATTACAAATAGACAATGCACGATCCTGAAGTCAACTCATTTTTCCCCCCATCTGATCAATAATGCAGAATATAGCACTCAAGAAGACAGATTAGAAGTAGACAAAGCCTGATAATATAATTACCCACGATATTATGATTCCGAAGCCAACTCTTCAACACCTGATCAACAACAAAGTATATTTGACTCTAGAAGGTAGATTACAAGTAAGCAAAACATCATATATTTACCCATGATATTACGATTCTGAAGTTAACTCTCTTCACCTGATCAACAACAGAGTATATTTGACTCAATACAGCAGATTACAGGTAGGCAAAGCTTGATCATATCACTTGAACTACCCACGGCATTACGATTCCGAAGCCAATTCTCTTGCATCAAATCAACAATGGAGTATATTTGACTCAAGACTGCAGATAATAAGTAGACACAGCTTGCTCATTTATCTAGCTGTGATATTGCGAAGTCAATTCTCTTACATCTGATCAACAATCGAATGTATTTGACTTAAGAAGACGATTGTGTCCAAAGGGCAATCACCGGCCAAGATACTGCCCTTTCCGTGATAAGTAGACAAAGACTGATCATAACTGCTCACGATACTATGATTACAAAGCCGGCTCTCTTACATCTGATCAACAACAGAGTACGTATGACTCAAGATGGTAGATTACCATTAGAGAGAACACGAGGCCCAAATTAATTCTTTTCCACAAGGGAAACAGAGAACATTTGACTTATAAGGTAGAATACACGTAGATAAAGCTTGATTAGTTTATTCTTTCGATCTTGCGATCAACTCCTTTTCCTCAAACTAACTGTAAAGGAATAATTTTTAAGGGAAACACCATAATATAGTTGAAAATGTAAGAATAGATTATTTATTGATACATGCACAGTCAGAAATACAAGTATGCAATTTATAGGATTATTCAAATTAAACAGGTGTTTCGCACCTCTTGTGCAAAATATTCCGTTGAATCAAAGCGCCATTTTACTTATAATTTAGTCGACAGAGATGAAATGGCATTACGATGCTGTAAATTGCATACAATCAAAAAATATTGGAGATTCATCGGCACATTAATGAGTGCAGGAAGAGATTTTCCATTAAACTATAATTTTAGTCAAAATGACATTAAACTTTATGATTTCGATGTTTTCTTGTCAAATTCTTTTACTAGAATATAATAACAGGACTTTTGCTGAGCTCAACATTTTGCATGGTAAAATATTGCTCCGATATTCTCGTATTAATAGAAGCCTTGGGCAAATCATTCTAAACTTTAGAAAGATCGATACTTCTGTAACGAAACGAAAGATAGGCCATAAATCAGATGGAATGCAGAAAGAAATTGTGGCTGCAGTTGTTGAGCAAGCAATAACAAGCTCATGTGTCAGCATTAATGCATATACAGTTTAATAGAGCAAAAATTTTTCTTTCACAATAGAAAAATTGTTATAAGCATTTTTTTTAAATCAGCATTTTACTTGCACAATAATGCAATTTTCCTTCTACTGAGCAAAACATGAATTGTTTCTAAGGCGCACTGAAAAAGCTGAATGATCGGTCCACCTCGACAGTAACACTGGCGGGAACTATGGTTGCATCCTAAGGGCCATCAACGGCCACGGTGAAACACTTCTCGTGGGAAATACGTCTCATTATCGATAGGAGGTAGCCATTCCCCATCATTTTTTTACTCACCAGGGTAGCGAGAACCAACTACCATACATCCTCATTTCTGAAATGCCCCTCATTGAGACATAAATTCTATAATACGGTATATAATAGCCTAGAGTATAAACATAGTTTTGTGCAGAACATATCTAAACATTTTCTGTTTAATTTCAATCGCTTTGTTTCCATTTTGATTTTCAGTCCAATATGACATTTCATGCAACTATTAACTACTAAACTATTTGAATATATTTAACCTATTAGTTAATGCACAGACATTCCTTTGAAATATTTATTGAAAAACTTCAGATATACGATTTAGAACCCATGATGTAAAATGATGTTTATAAAGGTTCAATAAATTTAAATTAAGATAATTTGAGATGTCTTTAACCCCTTACCTGCCGAGGATAACTTGCGAGATTTGGTTCCCAGTGCCACGTATATATACGCCAGGGGCAGTTAACACATTGACTTAGGGAGACGTATATATACGTCAGCGGCAGGCAAGTGGTTAATACTCGAATGGAAGCTAACAAATATTTAATTTAAATTGAACATTAATTCGGTTCATTTACATTCAGTTTTCCGGAATCATATTATAAAAGTCTAAAAATATTAAATTGCTTTTGCTTAGAATCGAGCAACAAACTTGTCTGCTTAACTATTCAATTTATGAAATAGTTAGCTTCCATACTTAAAACTATTCAAGTCCATTAACTTTTATAACATCGAAATTTAAGTGTTTATATTAAGCTCCTCATTATATTCATAAAAAAAGAATGTTCCTCGATTAAAAAAAAGACTAAGCTTCTTACACATCAAAAACATTTAACATTATCTCTTCATTAAAGAGCTGTTTTCAGAAAAGTTTGCACTTCTGACGTATTGCAAACTAATGACCAAAATCTCCTTTGAGATAAGATAAATCCCTGGCTCGAGAAATAAGGTTAAAGAATGCAGCGTTATCGTTATTTTTACTCCGTCTTTTTACTTATGTCGAAACTGGCTTTATCTATCGAACTCTTCATAGACATGTCTTGAAGAACAGCTAATTGCAGTTTCTCCCTCGCATATTTCTTTAATGTTGCTTTTGGATTACTCTTATGTTATCAGTGTTATGTTTGGTTACTTTTATAAAAAGGTAATAGTCTTCCACAATTAACTAGTGCGCAGAGAATATTGTTATGTTTAATTTGAAATTAATATATATGGCATAGCTTAATATTAATGATCTTTTAAGCAAAGTATTGTTACGGAAAATCCTAACCCGCCCGGTTGCTATATGATGATAAAATCCAACAGGCTCTTTAAAGGATAAAAACTCTTTATTTTACACGAATATAAGGTATAAAACGAGTACAAAGTATGCTTGCAGAAATCAATAGTACGCAATCACAAAATCGCGATTAAACAGCCTCAGTAGTTTAAAGTGCTCATAGACATCTTACTGGAGACCAATACACCAAACCTAGATTTCATTTAACCACTTCCATCTCTCACGAATTGACTGACTAATGTATCTTTTGTGTTTTTATAACCTCTATGATATACATCGGATATACTAGAACAAAGGTCGGAATGGAGTTATCGCCAAGATTCTCGAATATTCGGGATCTTCTATTTTTATCGCCAAGTTGCCAAAAGTTCGCTAAGACCAGGAACATTGACTCGTCATCCATTCAAGTTTACTTTATTTGTAAATCTATTTTTCATATCAAAAGACTTATTACACAGGAGAGAAAGACTTTGCATATTACATGCACAATTTTCATGAAGAATCAGAAAAGAAAATACATTAGCGTAAAATACAGGGAAAAATTTTACCTGAATGACCTAAACATGTAAAGTTTCAATGAAAATAAGATATAATGGAATTGATTTCATTGTAAAAATTTTTTCCTTTGTTGAGAGAATCATTAAAATGAAATTATGTATAGAGAATTTTCCTATTTCAGTTAAAAGCAGTAAATATTCTTAGCAAACCTGCTAATCGTCAAAGGCGGCTATTAAGGTTTATATTATAGAAAATTAAACAATACCAATAGCAAAATATTTTATCTTAGTTTAAAAAACTTTAACGACTTATTTCTCTAGTTTGTTTATGAATTATAGAATAAGAATTAAATAAATAAAGATTATTTTAAAAGAAACAATTTTAGAGTTATCAAACTAAATATTATATGCAAAAAAATTTCAAATTTAAATGACAAGAACTTTCGAAATACTTTAATTTCTTTTTATTTAATAGTAATTAGACTCCAACAAGTTTGCTATTTTGCTGTGATATAAATTTTACAAGCTCAAAAATGAAAAAAAAAAAAAAAAAGATTTATTTATAAATCATGATAATTAAAATAAAACATTTTTATTCAAATGTAAATTATAAGGACTAAAATAAATCATTTTGTTAATTACATACCAAATATGTTAACTAAAGTAAAACCTTTTATTACTCACATGCAAACCAAGAGGACTATAATAAAACATATCTTTTTTTCACATATAAATCATGATAACTAAAATAAATCAGTAATTTTCTAATTAATTGCATATCAAATGACATTTGAATAAATTTAAAAGTATTAGGCACAATGCAAAACTTATGCTTCCTTGAATTCGGGTGGTTTACAAATTATAAATACTTGCAAATAAAATCTCTTCTTTTCAGAAAAATACACTTTGGTCGCACAAATTTTCATAATGAGCTAATATTAATTTATTTAAACATAAATTATCTCTTAATCTTCAACTTAATAGGAGCATCGAGCATAAACAACAAGATAGTCTATAATGATGTTTACAATATTTCCGAATTACATTCGTAAAATTATAAATGCTTGTAAATGAAATCCCTTTCATCAAAATAATATCTTTCGATTTCAATAATTTGAATATTGAGCTAATATTAATTTATTTAAGCATAAATTATCTCTTAATCTTCAACTTAGTAGGAGCACCGAGCATAAACAACAAGATAATCTATAATGATGTTTACAATATTTCCGAATTACATTCGTAAAATTATAAATGCTTGTAAATGAAATTCCTTTCATCAAAATAATATCTTTCGGTTTCAATAATTTCAGTATTGAGCTAATATTAATTTATTTAAACATAAATTATCTCTTAATCTTTTACCTAATAGGAGAATCGAATCTATTTGACTAGATAGTCTATAATGATGTTTACATTCATTCGAATTATGTTCGTAAAACTGTAAATACTTGTAAATGAAATCCCTTTATTCAAAATAATACTCTTTGGTTACTCACATTTCAATATATTAATTTATTTAAGTATGTTAATTATCGCTTAACTTAATATCTTTGACCAAATAGGAGCATGGAACATAAGGTAGTTAATAATGATGTTTACAATAGTTCCGAGTTATATTCGAAACTATTTAAGTTTCCGAATTATTTTCGTAAATTTTTGGGTGAACAAATTTCAATATTTAGCTAATATTAATTTATTTAAACATGAATTATATCTTAATCTTCAACTTGATAGGAACATCGAACATAAATAACAAGATAGTCTATAATGATGTTTACAATAGTTCCGAATAATATTCATAAAACTCTAAATACTTGTAAATGAAATTTTTTCTCTTCAAAATGATATCCATTTTTGATTGAACAAATTCCAATATTTAGCTAATAATAATTTAATTAAATTATCTCCTAATCTTCAACTTAAAAGAAGCATCAAATATAAATAGTAAGATATTCTATAATGATATTTATAATCTTTCCAAATTATTTCGTAAAACTATAAATACTTATGAATGAAAACCCTTCCTATCAGAATTCACAAATTTCATTATTGAGCCAATATTTATTTATTTAAACATAAATTATCACTTAATTTTCAACTTAATAGGCGCATCGAACATAAACAACAAGAGAGTTCATAATGATGTTACAATCTTTCTGCTTAATATTCATAAAACTATAAAAAGAATAATTGGATTGCAAGCAGTTCGAGATTTAAAATTACCAAGAAGTCAACAACATATACAAAATGAGAAATGCTATATTCCGTTTCGATTAAAAATTAAAGAATTCGAATTTTCCTCCTGGAGTGGCTTCAAAAGCACAATTTTCAATCTATGTTTCCCTACATTCGGATAATACGAACTCATTTAATGAACGAATATTTCCTTCAAACGAACATTTTTTTTTTTTGTCGTCAGCAGTACACAAGTGATTCGTTAACGCAATCTGCGACTTCCATTGAAGGAATCCGGCTTCATTAGTTTGGTGAGGTTCAAAAGGGGTTGCAAATGAACGGCTTTCAGTTGTACCCTCTTTGACGTGTGTTGCTTGCTTGCCGTAATGTCCAGAGTGTAGAATTTTAATATGAGAATGAAATTTTAAAAAACTGTTAAATGTTTTGAATGATTTAGGATTTATGCCATGCGATTTTATTGAGTACTAACCAATTTTAGAAAACAGAAGGTTTATTTGGAATATTATTTTTGTTTAATTTTATTAATGTTTTCATGTATTGCTGTTAGCTTGCCGTAGTATCTAAAGTGTAGAATTGTAATTTGATATTGAAAAGAAAACTGTTAAAAATTGTTTAATGATTTAGAATGTGTGCCATGCATTTTTATTTAGTTTTATACTTTTTTCAGCAGGATTATTTGGAACATCATTTATGTTTCATTTCATTTAAAGATTTTATGTACTACTAAAATTTATGATACTCCCAATATAATAATTTTAAGCGATTTTGATAGGTACTTAAATCATAATATTATGATCTCCCATAAAAAAATTTTAAAATTTTTTTCAGAAGTCCCAAGTAGATAAAAATCTTCCTCTGCCACACTCATTAAAACTGACGAAATATAAATAATCTCATCCTTTGTTAATGTCAGACATAGGACTGCACAATAATTTTCAAAGCAGCAGTGGGGAGTTTCTCCCTGACTTCATTTTTATTTTGTTTTCGGACTGTATTTCCAGATTCAATTTAGAACTAATTTTATCCTTTATAACATTTTCAGTTTTGAAAGAAAGATTTATAATGGTGATTTATTCCACCATCAACTATCATTTCATCCATATTTTTGAAACAGGCTTTTTATCCTTCATAAGCTGCTTTCTTTCGCCTTAATACCATCATTTCCATCAATTTTTTTATGTATTTTATACATCAAAAATATACCGAGTTGTCGTTTGGCATTCTGTAGGATGCCAAGAAAATGAATGGGGGTATTAATATCTATATATTTCATAAATTGCCAGCTAGTTTTCGATGTTTCAAATATTACTTAGGTGTTATATAGAATGCCGAATTTTACACTTTGCTGGTATCATTTTTTGTTATTTGGGAAATGTAATTCTTCCTAATATGCATTTTAAATTTAGCTTCATTCTAATCATTAATTTAATTGTAGATGACTTCAAACAGGCAACATTGCTTTATGGTCATTCTGCATTTTCTATTTTATTCAAAACTGAATTTAGATTATCTTAGGCAACTCTTTTTAAATATGAATAAAATCGCATTCTGTATTTTCTTAACTATAAAAATTATTTTTATAATTTCAATAATTCTAATGTAGTTGGCTTTGTTAACTCTTTTGATCAATGGGGCATTTAAATTTTTAAAATTCAGTGTTGAAAGAGAAGGTTGCTAATCTAGTCTCGTTTCTAATTAAAAACAACAACAACAACAACAAAAAACTGAATATCTCACTCCATATTAATAACATTATTTCAAAGAGGTATTAAAAATTTTCATTTTTAGGCAGTAAATAAATCATTAAAAAAAGAATAATATATAAAATTTACGAATTTTTGTAATTCTTGCTCAAATCTGGACTATTATAGCCTCATAAGCCCTGTATGTATGGACTATTGTAGCCTTATAATCCCTATATGTATGGACTATTGTAGCCTCATAAGCCCTCTATGTATGGACTATTGTAGCCCCATAAGCCCTGTATATATGGACTATTGTAGCCTCATAAGCCCTGTATATGTATGGACTATTGTAGCCTCATAAGCCCAGTATGTATGGACTACTGTAGCCTCATAAGCCCTGTATGTATGGACTATTGTAGCCTCATAAGCCCTCTATGTATGGATTATTGTAGCCTCAAAAGCCCTGTATGTATGGACTATTGTAGCCTCAGAAACCCCTCATATTGTAGCTCTGGATCTTCTATATAACTAATGGGAATGGTAGCTCCAAAATTTTCTCCAATAAATAAAACTTAATAAAATTTTTATCCTCAATCATACGTATAATTGCACACTTTATGTAAGGTTACGAATACTTTGCTTGGTGTTAGTGAACGATAATTATGAAATATAGATATTAGTCTCGAATCTAGCATTTATATTGAATCTATCGTGGAGGATATGTAATTTGATCTCCTCTTTACTACATACTGAAAACAAAATTTGCCGCGTAACTACAGTTATAATCACAATACAAAATACCGAATTTCATTGACTTAAATCATTGAATTTATGATCTATTACATTTGCATGAACGTGAAAGTACAGACTGAGAGGCGGTCGACATTTAACGACTTAGTTGAAACATTAACAATTGTCTATATTTTATATACTATACCCATGAATAAAATTTCATTAATCTAGATTTTTTTCATTTTATTGTTGCCGAGTTCACTCATATTCGTACACCCAAATAAGTGAGCTTCTTGTGGATGTCTCTTCCAAAATTCGATAGAAACCCGCACATTTGGTCGTAAGTCTATATACAAAATTTCATCTGCCTAGTTGAAATTTTTTTTTGAGTTTGATCGTGTTCAAAATTGACTTAAAGCCAAAAATGTGTTATTTGGACTCAAGGAGTTGTAATCATAAGATAAAATGCAGAACGTCTTACATAAAATGTGGAGAGTCATCAAAATCGGGAGTTTCAATTTGATGATTACAACAATTTTTCTATACTCCGATATGAGACAGTAAAAACAATTGGAAAATTTTTCATTAATTGCAAAATAAAATTTACTATATTGTATTATAGGAGTAACCATATTTTTTTTTTCTGTTTTTCCCTTTCATTTATTTGCTTTAAATTTGAAATTAGAGATATTTATTGTATTATATTATTTTCTAAATGAATAATAGCATGATTAACAACCTAAAACTATTCATTTTATCATACCGATTAAAGTTTAGAGAAAATAAACACTATTTTAAAACGTTTTCATTTATTTATATTCAGAATTTTTCTATATGTAAATTTTATAACATTTTTAATAAATATTCTGCAAATATTAAACCTTAAATGTTTTTTTAGGATTAAATACCTTCAATTTTTAAACTTTTATTTGGTACATGGTTTCTTTCATTCCTTTTTTGCGAAGATAAAATGTATTTGGTTAATTTATTTTTTGATTCAATATTCTTTATTTCATATATATCTTCTTTTTTATGCACATTTAATATTTATTATTTGCATTTTCTTTGCTATTAGGTAATATAACATAATTTATTTTGTATTTCAGATACTCTAGGCAATAAATAAATAATTAATCTAAATTAATTAAATGTTCCATCAGTATTTTAAAGATTTTACTTTAAAAAACAATTTAAGGGAATTCCTTTTATTATTTGCATTTTATTTATCATTAGGCATTATAACAAAATTTATTTTGTAGTTAATATTCTCGAAGTAATAAGTAAACAATTAAACTACACTAATTAAATTTTCCTTCAGTAGTTTAATCATTTTACCTTTTAAAAAGACAATTTAAGGGAATTCTTTTTATTATTTGCATTTTCTTTATCATTAGGCATTATAACAGAATTTATTTTGTAGTTAAGATTCTCGAAGTAATAAGTAAATAATTAAACTACACTAATTAAATTTTCCTTCAGTAGTTTAAACATTTTACCTTTTAAAAAGACAATTTAAGGGAATTCTTTTTATTATTTGCATTTTCTTTATCATTAGGCATTATAACAGAATTTATTTTGTAGTTAAGATTCTCGAAGTAATAAGTAAATAATTAAACTACACTAATTAAATTTTCCTTCAGTAGTTTAAACATTTTACCTTTTAAAAAGACAATTTAAGGGAATTCTTTTTATTATTTGCATTTTCTTTATCATTAGACATTATAACACAATTTAATTTGTAGTTAAGATTCTCGAAGCGATAAGTAAATAATTAAACTAAACTAATTAAATTTTCCCTCTGCAGTTTAAACATTTTACCTTGTAAAAAAACAATTTAAGGAAATTCTTTTTATTATTTGCATTTTCTTTATCATTAGGCATTATAACACAATTTATTTTGTAGTTAAAATTCTCGAAGAAATAAGTAAATAATTAAACTACACTAATTAAATTTTCCATCAGTAGTTTAAACATTTTACCTTTTAAAAAACAATTTAAGGGAATTCTTTTTATTATTTGCATTTTCTTTATCATTAGACATTATAACAAAATTTAATTTGTATTTAAGATTCCCGAAGCGATGAGTAAATAATTAAACTAAACTAATTAAATTTTCCATCTGTAGTTGAAACATTTTACCTTGTAAAAAAGCAATTTAAGGGAATTCTTTTTATTATTTGCATTTTCTTTGCTATTAGGTAATATAACACAATTTATTTTGTAGTTAAAATTCTCGAAGTAAGAAGTAAACAATTAAACTAAACTAATTAAATTTTCCATCTGTAGTTTAAACATTTTACCTTTTAAAAAACAATTTAAGGGAATTCTTTTTATTATTTGCCTTTTCTTTATCATTAGGCATTATAACACAATTTATTTTGTAGTTAAAATTCTCGAAGTAATAAGTAAATAATTAAATCAAACTAAGTAAATTTTCCATCTGTAGTTTAAACATTTTACCTTGTAAAAAAGCAATTTAAGGGAATTCTTTTTATTATTTGCATTTTCTTTGCTATTAGGTAATATAACACAATTTATTTTGTAGTTAAAATTCTCGAAGTAATAAGTAAATAATTAAACTAAACTAATTAAATTTTCCATCAGTAGTTTAAACATTTTACCTTTTAAAAAACAATTTAAGGGAATTCTTTTTATTATTTGCATTTTCTTTATCATTAGACATTATAACAAAATTTAATTTTTATTTAAGATTCCCGAAGCGATGAGTAAATAATTAAACTAAACTAATTAAATTTTCCATCTGTAGTTGAAAGATTTTACCTTGTAAAAAAGCAATTTAAGGGAATTCTTTTTATTATTTGCATTTTCTTTGCTATTAGGTAATATAACACAATTTATTTTGTAGTTAAAATTCTCGAAGTAAGAAGTAAACAATTAAACTAAACTAATTAAATTTTCCATCAGTAGTTTAAACATTTTACCTTTTAAAAAACAATTTAAGGGAATACTTTTTATTATTTGCATTTTCTTTATCATTAGACATTATAACAAAATTTAATTTGTAGTTAAGATTCTCGAAGCGATAAGTAAATAATTAAACTAAACTAAGTAAATTTTCCATCTGTAGTTTAAACATTTTACCTTGTAAAAAACAATTGAAGGTAATTCTTTTTATTATTTGCATTTTCTTTATCATTAGGCATTATAACACAATTTATTTTGTAGTTAAAATTCTCGAAGTAATAAGTAAATAACTAAACTACACTAATTAAATTTTCCATCTGTAGTTTAAACATTTTACCTTTTAAAAAACAATTTAAGGGAATTCTTTTTATTATTTGCATTTTCTTTATCATTAGACATTATAACATAATTTAATTTGTAGTTAAGATTCCCGAAGCGATGAGTAAATAATTAGACTAAACTAATTAAATTTTCCATCTCTAGTTTAAACATTTTACCTTGTAAAAAAGCAATTTAAGGGAATACTTTTTATTATTTGCATTTTCTTTATCATTAGGCATTATAACACAATTAATTTTGTAGTCAAAATTCTCGAAACAATAAGTAAATAATTAAACTAAACTAATTAAATTTACCATCTGTAGTTTAAACATTTTATCTTTTAAAAAACAGTTTAAGTGAAATCTTTTTATTATTTGCATTTTCTTTATCATTAGACAATTATAACAAAACTCATATTATAGTTAAGATTCTTGAAGCACTAAGTAAATAATTAAACTACACTAATTAAATTTTCCATCAGTAGTTTAAATAGTTTGACTTTAATAAAAACAATTTAAGCGAATTCTTGTCCCGAAAAGAAATCTGTTTACATCATTTATAAGCTCTTCCTCTTCTAGAAGTTATTCGATTTTTGTCGTTTTCAAAAATCTTCATACTTGGAGCTTCTTCGCCTCAAACTCCACTTTGTGTACACTTCACATTAATGAATCCCGTATAAACTGCTGAACATAAATACATTTTCGTGAAATGGATGTTATTTGCTTACTTAATGAATTTATAGGACCTGAAAACAAGGAAATGAAGTTGCCTTTGAGCTTTTAAAATAGCATGGAGAATTCTTATTTTGGAACGAAATTGAAATATCCTTTCTTTGTGTACATTAAAGCCTTCATGAAAATTATAATTCCCAGACTTGCTATAATTAAATTATTTCATTTATAATGATATAAATGAGAAAATGAGGATTTCGAATTTGGGCTAATGGTAAACATCAATTACATTTAGAATCGAAATTAGTTTAATCAAATGATATGCTCCTGTTAATAAGCGTCGTCCATGGGAGTAATTTCGATTTGGAAATCAAATTACTAGCTGAAACATGCATATTGTTAGCTCCCATCTTAAAATTTTATCATTCAACTATAAATTAAGGAACACTGAATGGATCAAATACAAATTAATTCAGCCACAAATTAACTGCAAATAAAATACTTTATCCCACCTTTGAAGATAAAAATTTAATGAGAAACTTTAAAAGTTTCTTCCATTAAAATTTTTGCAATATAAATTTCATTTCTTCAATCACTAAATTGTTGAAATGAGATGTTTTTTGAACTCTATAAATACAACATGAAAGGTGATTTCCAGTGGAATAAGTCTGAAAAATTGATATTTATATAATTATATTTTAAACTTAATATCAACAAAAGTATTTTAATAGGAAATAATCGGAATAAAGAAAAAAAAACTAATCATAATTTATGCAGTATTATCCTGAGGTAGTGCCTTTCTAAAACAGAGACTCATTTTTTCTTCTTATATATATATATATATATATATATTTCTATTGTATAAATTTCTGCTCCACTCCTAATATGGATTTCAGTAATTCATTAAAAATTTCTCAACATCTTGAATCATTTCGTTTTTTCTCCAATTTTATCAATTTATTCAGCTGAAGTAGTTTCTTTTAGTGCACTTTTTTATTTATTATTATCTTTTAATAATATTATTATTATCTAATCAAAAATAATTATGTTTATATGATTTATATTATCATGCATTATACCATACATCTTTATATATTCATTTCATATTATAAAAATGAATGCAACGTGTTATTATAAATGTAACAACGACCACCCAGAAATTATTTTCGTACCTGTTGGCATGGCATAGACATATGCATCAAATTTTTTTTAAAAAACTTTTCAATTGAGGTAATTATTCAAATTTTGAAAATAAAGAAATCAATTATATTAAAATTATAAGATTTTTTTATAACGGCCAGCTGTCTTTGATATTTATATTTAGTTACAATTTACATGTATCCTAAGGAATATTATAAAAATAATTAACTGCTCCTAGACAAAAATTCAAAGAGATATAAAGAGATATTAAATCTTAAAAACTTGATCTGATTCTTTTTTAATTCTAAAAAATGCATTGATAATTGTTTTTTTTTCTTCTTGAGAAGACATTAGAGAGGAATATACGCGATTATTGCGAAATCTGGCAAAAAATAGATATCTCTTTTCGCCAGATAATGCTACAGACATTGCAATTTACTTCAGGAAAAGCCATTCCAACATTATTAGAAAAAGCAATGCAGACTGAAAAGCAATCATAAAAGTCAAATATGTTCAACAATTCTAAAAAAAACATATTAATATATTAAACCACCCGAATTACGCTGTCACTTTTCCCCATAGTCAGCTGCATACTTTCTCCCTTTCTCAAATAATTGAACTGAAAGAGAAAGCTTTTAGCCAAGTCACAATTCTGAAAATAACAACAGAAGTCATATTTCCAGAAAATTCTAAAAGTATATTAGCCGTAAGTTTCTCTTTTGCATGCAATAACAATTTCCTTTTAGTTGTTTTAAGGCAACTAAAAGAAAAAATATATAAATTGTGAATTTGATTTTGGGCCAATAGTGATGTTAATATTTAATGTAATTCATCTTTATATTTATTCTAATTGCGAAGATAATTAGGAAACTGAATGATGTTCTCATTATTATTTCCCCATTTTCTATATGGATGCATCAACCTTCGAATCAAGTATCGTATCGTATTTGTGTTCATAAAATGAAATTAACTTTGTTAATGCATTATGCTGGTGTTAGCAAGATCAGAATCACACACACACACAAAAAAGCTAGCTTTAAATATAACTTTTATACATTTCTCAATAACAAATAAAAGATTTTTATGTTGGGATTTGACTTTGAAAAGTTCTCAATTATTAGAATTGAGATTTGCTATAACTTTTCTAGGAATTATAATTAAATTAAGACTGCAGTTCGATTGATTTGATTATTTTGATTGGCATTTAATGTAGAAAATACAGGAAGACTCTCAGAGTAAAATGTGTAAGGAAATCCAATTATCGTTTGCTCACAAAATGCTCACAAAATCCAATTATCGTTTATATTGCAATCTTTTTTATGATTTAGCGAATCTTGAATTTTATTTTGCCGTTAATCAAGTATATAATTTATGCATTTCTCAGGAGGGCCTAAAAGATTATCACGATGAATTAAAATTATTTTTAGATGAAAGTGCACTGTGGGTGTGAACTCTTATGATTCTATTAGGAATTCTGAGACAAATCTGTTATGTGATTAATTAGATTAGCGTCAATTTAGAAAGTATCCGAAAATTCTTCATGCGAAATTTCTAAATACATGTTTCCATAACTTGAAATTATTTCCTATATTGAAATTTGTTATTATCCCTATAATGATGACCATGTAGTTTAGGACGACTATTATTTAACAGTGAGAAATGACGTTTCATTGTTATATAAATGAAATTTTTGAAATTTTAGTGAAAGTTAATTTTTACTGAAAGTGTTAAGGGTTCCTCAAAAACGAATGTAATATTTCTATATCGAGATTTGAAAATTTTTATTTTATTTATAAGATTTTACAACTATTATAGTTTTGTTAGAAATTATGACCACTATAAAAATATAAAAAAGACTTTCGAAAAAAAATAATAATTTTGATCACTAAAAATGATGTAATATCTAACAATTTTAATTTTAACTCCCTTTTTCGGCATAAAACACCTGAAGCATTTTGAAGGAGGAAAGATAAGAATAAATAATAAGAATTAAAGATTAATCAATGAAAAAGCTTTTACATCATCATATACTAATAAAAATTTTATTAATTACTGCTTAAAATATAAAAGATAGCACAACTAAGTGCTAAAAGTTATCTGTGAAGTCCAAAATATGTACTACTGATCCAGTTCGAATCAGTTGATTTCATATCATGTATTAAAAATGTACAATATATAGAGACATTGGAAAAAATAAAGGAATAATTTTGAGTACCAAAAATGATTTAATGTCTAAAAATTTAAATTTTAATTCACTTTAATAATAAGTAAATTATTATTTAGTTTCACTAAATAATAATTATTATTTAGTTTCACTAAATAATAATATTCTTATTTAGTTTCACTAAATAATAATATTCTTATTTAGTTTCACTAAATAAGAATAAATAATAAGAATTAAATATTAATCAATTAAAATAATTTTTTACATCACCATACATCATTTACATCATCACATCATCATTATTTAAAATACTGTTTAAAATAGAAAGAATCGCAGAAGTAAATGGTAAAAAATTATCGTTGAAGCGTAACGACGAAATTATGAATGAAACTCATGTTTTCACACACTCACAAGAAAATATTATGCGAGCCTAAAACAAATCTCAATTTCCCTTGAATCACTAGATGGATATGTAAAACATTTAAAATCGATTTTAATTGGTCTAAAATAAATTAATTTAAGAGTTCACATGAGCAATATATTTAAAATACGAGTCTATTGGAGTAAAAATAACACATTTTTTCCATCAAATTTTCTTTTTGTTATCTACTATGGAAATTTTGGCTTTCGGAAATGTCAGCTACTACGTTTGCCTCTCTGCCACACTGTGAAACTAATGGCCCGAATTTTCTCAAAGATAAGTTCAGTCACAGCGTAAAAGATAAGGATAAACAGAAGAAGCTTCATTATTATGTTTCCACTTTTCCCTTCAGCTAATGTCAAAACTTTTGCTTATCTGCCCGATTCTTCCTAAGGCTACTTAGAAGACTAGCTGGCATTATTTAATATTTTCCTTCAAGCGGGTTCGAAAATTTGCTGCAAACCTCAAACCGAAACGTTTTATTCCCGAAACAGTTTTTATAGGTAATAAATAGTTTGGGACAATTTTTAAGTTAGAGCTCAACTTTTATTTCAGATTAAAGAGAAAGTGGGTGAAGATTCATTGAAGTAGCATATCTTTGAGTTAATATTTTGGAAGATTGCGCTATTTTGGAAAAAAAAAAGCAAAAAGAAAAGATAAAATTTTTTTATAGTTTTTGGAGCCTTTTCCAAAACCAGATGTTGTATCAAAAATTTTGATACCGAAAACATTTAATTTCAGCTTCGGAAACCATTTTGAATTAAGCCAAAAATGCATGGCTGGCAAATTTTGGATAAACATTCAATAAAATTAAACTTTTATCATAATTATATTGAAATGTCATTTTTTAATTATGGAAAACAGGTTTTAGTTACTAGAATTTACAAATATTTTACTTAGTTGTACTTTGTATGATTGAAGCATTTCTTTCATAGAAGAAAATATATGCAATGTATATAAAAATATAAAATATATAATTAAAACTTTTCGTTATTAAAAAGTTAGCAGTGGGTATTACATTTTTTTTATAATTTACAATAAAAGCATTTAGTGTGTGAATTATAAATAGTTTGTAACGAAATAATGTATTAATTTGATATCTTTTTACCAAGCATAATTCTTCATAACTATTGATAGGCATAATCAGGTCATCCTTTATTATTAACGAGATGTTTTGTGGATTTAAAAAAAATTCCTGGTGCCTCTCTGTTGTCTTATATATGTTACGGCCAAAGCCCGAAATCGGCCAGTTCGCGAATTGGCCGGCCAATTCGCGATCTGGCCAACATTGCTGTAAACTTACCGGCCAATGTCCGATCTTTTCTTAATTTCGGGCTTTGGCTGGCCAATTCGCGAAATGGCTTGGGACGATCGGCCAAAGTAGGAAGAAAGGAATCAAGAGCAGATTGTTTTACACCCTGTTAAAATTGAAGTATTTAAAAATGAGTACTTCTGTGTACTGTTTTTTTTTAAGTACAATTGTTTCAGAAACGTGTTCAAATATAAGTGACACCTCTGAGTTAAAAATAAGCTTGTAATATATAAAAATATGATCTCGTGTTATTCTGTTCTCATATTAAAGCCATAATAGAAATTATTCAGTGAACGTATATACTGTAACGACGTGATAGCGTGAAGATTAGATTTGTGCCCTTCAAAATGAACGAATTATATCGTGAGCAAAGGCGTTGCGTATCGTGTATGAATACAAAGGCAAATTGAGTATTCAATTTTCAATTACCTTTAAGGGTGATCCTTAGTCTTTTTCTGCTCCATGGACCTAATGTTAAAGATCTCAGATCACATTGTCTCCCGAAATATAGCTTCAAAAAATATGAAATTTTTTACAAAGGCAAATAGCAAAAATAAGGGCTAATTAAAACAAATATGAAGAACAAATAGTTTTGTTATTAATATCATTTAAAGACATTTCTTTGTTGGCGCCATCTGTTGAATTTCACCTACAACATGTCCTTATTTATATTTTATGCATGAATGTCATTATATTTATTTACCACTAGTCGCCTTTGGCGACCAGCCGGTTCACCAGTATTAATGATCGCTAAAATTTTCAATTAATGTAACTTGTTCTCTTAGTAACTTTTTCTGCATAATATTTTTGAGCTTCATATTTTGGTAGTTATATGATTCAGTCGTACTTTTATGTAGACCTTAACAGTTCTGTTTCATTGTACTACTTTCTCTAATGTTCTGTTAGTATCCATAAAATTTCTACTTTAAATTAAAGTGGAAATGTTAAACTGCAATCAATATGAAAACTTTTTATATTGAAGCTAACCACGTCTTTTTTTAAATATGAAAATGGAAATCAGAGTCGTTCGGTAGTGAAATTATATGTACACTGGAGAATAATTTATATAATACAGGGTGTTTATTTAGTCCCGGACCCATTTTGATGTTTAATAACTCATAAAATAATAAAGATAGATTAAAATTAATAACATAAATGGTTAAATAAACTCAAAAAGTTTTATGACCCTTGTCAATGAACTTCCACGTGTGCCCCCTTCGTCGCACGGAAAATATCAAGTAGATAGTCAATTTAGCGGTAGCGGCAAGCATGTCGGCATCCACAGAGCCTATTGCGGTTGTAATTCTGACTTTTAGGTCATCAATGTTCGACACTCTTCTCCTG
The DNA here is from genome assembly GCF_947563725.1 of Argiope bruennichi. NCBI lineage: Eukaryota > Metazoa > Arthropoda > Arachnida > Araneae > Araneidae > Argiope > Argiope bruennichi. The sequence goes on along the minus strand of NC_079159.1, from coordinate 36,531,071 downwards.
AAAACGTTGTCTTTTACAAACCCCCAAAAGAAAAAGTTCAGCGGCATTATGTCAGGTGATCTGGGTGGCCAAGGAATTGGACCTCCTCGCCCAATCCATCTTCCTGGAAAATGGTCATTCAAAGAAGTACGAACGATGGTACCCCAATGAGGTGGCGCACCATCTTGTTGCAAAAAGACATGTGGCTGAAGCTCTTCTAGTTGTGGAAATACGAAGTTTTCCAACATGTCTAAGTATACGACTGATGAGACCGTCTTTTCTGTAAAAAAAGAAAGGCCCAATGACTCGGTCGTGCATTAGTCCGCACCACACATTAACCTTTGGGGAATCCCTTTGTACCTCACGGTATTCATGGGGGTTTTCAGATCCCCATATGCGCACATTATGGCGATTAACAATGCCAGAAACATGAGAGGATGCTTCATCGGAGGACATTATGCGCTTCAGAAAATTAGCAGCATCTTCTATCCTCCTTAGCATATCTGTTGCATCCTCCTAGGCCTATCGTTCGGTTCCAAAACTTGAACAATTTGAACTTTGTATGCATGCAGTCTTATTTTTTTCTTAATAACCTTGTACACCGTCGAAATTGGCATATCCAATTCTGTTGCCGCTGATCTCACAGATATTCTAGGATTGTGTAAAAATGTCTCTCTGACACGCTCAACATCAAAATCACTTGTGCAAGGACGTCCGGAACGTTTCTTATCTGCGATACTTCTAATTTCTAGAAAATTCTTTTTCCACCGCAAGATGCTGTTTTTGGAAGGAGGATCTTTTTAGTAAATTCTTCTGAAATTTCTCTGTGCTTTCACTATTGATTTCGTTTCTATGAACCACCATAAAATATGTGCTTTCTCTTGTGGTGTATGCATTCTCCTTAATATCCGCTCGAATAAAACATCACATACCAAAGTACTACATAGAACAAACACATCAAAAGTAAACATAACATTGCAATAGTTGCCAAAAACAAAAGAGAGAAAAATGCAATTAATAAGCAGGCGATATTTAGAAAAGTACAGATATTTAGACTGGAAAATAAAATTATCTGAAATTAACCACACGCGCAGACGATATTTACAGAAGTAAAAATATTCAAACCTGAAAAGGAAAATATATGAGTTATTCCATCAATAAATGCCATAAGTTTGTTTATATCTTCATTATTTTATGAGTTATTAAACATCAAAAGGGGTCCGGGACTTTATAAACACCCTGTATATTAAAGAATTATTCAACAAAAATTTCTTTGATTCATCGTAAAATTAATTTTTTACTTTCAAAAGGACGATGCAAATAAAAATATTTTATTTTATTTCAGTCAATAAATGAACTTATGAAAAAATTATGAATTTTAAATTTTAGCACAATCGATTGGTCCCAAGAAATCATATTCTGCGAAATACTCTTGACATCTACTTTTAAATAAATAAATAAACGTTCTTATCTTCTGCAATGAATCTGACCAATTTATGAAGTTTTTATGCAACAGTTTTAGAACAATCAGCATTTTTATAATCACAGACCAATCACTGTCGAGAAACCCTGCAGAGAATTAGCGTATCTTCATTGAGACAGTCGGTGAAATAGTCTAAAATCGCCAGTTTTTATAGAAGAATGATATTAAAATTTCATAAATCAGTCAGTTTTAGCGATTGATTTAGTTGGTTGGAGTTCAACAATTTTTTTTAAAAATATTGGTGTCTCAAGAATATTTTGTTAAATATGATTCAAAGGACAGATGATCTATGAGAAAATTTAAAATTCCTGATTCATCGGAGAATTTATTGAATAAAGTTATATTAAATAAAATTATTTAGTTCCTTTAGACCATTTTGTTAGCAAATGTATGCCCCAAATTACCTGATGGTCGCTGATTAGAATGATTATCCTAAGTATATTAAAATATTTTTGCCTTGAATTAAATTGTTTTATTGAATTAATAATTTAATTAATTTTTTTTAACTTGACGTGCTCCTGCAGATTAAATTTTAGCATAATTTAATCTAAGCATAATTTATAAATTAAATTTTAAGCTCTAATTAAAAAAAAGCTTTAATTTGATGCAAAAATCGATTTTGTGCTGTAATATTTTCTGGTTATAGCGACAAAACGCCGAAATTACGCTTAGTTTTTAATTAAAATTCTAATTAAAAATTTTAAAAAATCGCTCCAGGGTGCACATTCCCGAACTCCAAGGTATATATATTCCAAATTTGATAACTGTATGTCAAACGGTTTGGACTGTAGAGCACCAACACACACACGCACGCACGCACACACACACACACACACACGCACACACACACACACACACACACACACACACACACACACACACACACACACACACATTGAGCTTTATTTATAAGTATAGATTATCACATCGGGCTTTGGACAAGGATTCCCGGCCACTTCGAGAAATGGCCAGCCAAAGTAGAAAATACAATATTAATTGCAAGTATTTCGGACTTTGGCCAAACTTCTTGGCCAGTTCGCGAACTGGCCGTACTTCGGGCTTTGGCTGTAACATATATAAACATTATAAGTGAAAAGTAATGTACATTTTTGCTATTAGAATACTTAAGTTATTTAATTTATTTATATAAGGGTGTAGTGTTTCTTTTCTTATTATGTATACATTATTAATTTCTTCAGATTCAGAGAAATTTACAGAAATTAATTGCTTGCATTCAACTGAAAATTAAATTGAATGCAACTGACAATTGTCACCCATTTTCTATAAGTTTTCCCTAGTCTAAAAGCCCTAATTATAAAGAAGAACACATTGCATCAGGCAATAATTACTTTCACCTACTGTGATTATTTGTGCTTTTCAGCATATTCGTTTTTGTTGCACAGAGCCATCTATCAATGTTTCTGGAACTTTTTTTTGCGTAATCCTTGTCTTGCGTATGCTCAATAAGTTTGGAGTCTTTACATTGAGTTGTTAGCTGTATAGAGTAGTCAGAGTTGGGGTGTTTTAATGTTAATCACCTTGTACTTAAAAGTATTATTAACATCTTGCATTCGAAATATATATTTATTCTGAATTATTCTTTTTACAACATTCTATTAAATGTTTAAAAATACAAACCATACTCTAGAATTCAAGAAATGCAGTTCAAATATTGCTCACTAATATTACAAGCAGATTTATTCTTCTATAAATAATAATATTTATTTTAATATTTTAAGTTATATCAAAAATATTTTATATATAACTTATTTATATTTTATATTTGAAACATCCGTTTTATAAAATATTCAGAATAACAGGAAACAAAAGCTTGGGAACCCAGTTTCAAATCTATCGAAAAACGTCTACCTGCTAGCTCAAAGTGTTTTCGAAATGTTCGTGTTGGTATATTCGACAAGTGCAGTTTTTCTAAAAGAATAATGATACTTTTTTCGAAAGAAAAAAAAATATATAGTGAATTTTTTATTTCACAGGTCTATTTTTTTTTTCTCTCAGTTCTTTTTCAGGAAATTTGTCGAATGTGACCAAATATACTTTTTATTATTCACTCAATTTTACTGTTTCACATTTTATTCGTTTATAATGGGATATTTATTCCAAAAACAAAATGCATTTCGCCAGATAAGTTGTTTTAAAATTTCTAGTGTTATATTCAAAATGTTTCTTATCAGAGATTGGAAGAAAGCGGTACAATTATATTGGACAGATTAAGATAATGAAAATTACATGCATTAACACATCACTTTAACTTTAACATAGCATTTTAGTTCCATTTTAGTCTCATTTTAGATTTTTAATATGTGTATCCCAGCTTTAATTTAGGTCAATTTTCTATTTTAACATTAATTTTTATTTACATTATAATAGGTGTCTTAAAATTAACCCAAGATTTGAATTTGCCACAATTCTCATTAAAGAGTTAGCAACCCTATTAAAAAACCATTTGACAGCTGATAGTTTAGGTTTAGTGAAAATGGATAGTTATGCAATAGAACAACGTGTTTTATTTGTTGAATAATATTTTAAAAATAATCAAAATCTGGCTGTAAATTACATCTCAATAATCCGTAGTTCCTCATTTGGTTCAATAGAACGCATTCTAGAGCCCTCTGAAGTGGGTAACTTATTTCTTGCTAACCTTGTAATTTCCGCTTATTGCTATTGAAGTGTCCTGATCATTCCATATTTCTGTATGTCTGCCTTCGGCTGCATTGCGTAATTAAATTATGATTACGATAAAAATCGTTTCAGCATATATATTTTTCTAATGAAAATTGCCTTTAAATAATTATTCGTATTATTATTTTTCTTTAATTGGGATAATCCTAGCAAACATGCTTCAGTGAGAAAAAATTTTTTCGTCTTCCGAATATTTTACATTTAATTTCTCGTATAACTGCAGACACTAAAATAATGCTTCGAATATTTTTATAACCACCAGAATCATTTTATAGTGTGTAATTTCTGTTTAATATCAGAAGCAAAATAATAAACAATTTTTTTAAAATCAAATTTTCAAAAATTCTGTTGAAATAAATGCATTTGAGTCTTTCATTTCATTGGTGAATTTTAAGAAATAAATGCGACATTAATTTCATAATTTAATTTTAATAGTTATTACTATAATCTAAAACTATGTTTAATGCTAATTTCCTTTTTTTCAGAGCATATCTTAGAGGTATTTTTCCTTCTATCCTAGTGAATTTACAGAGAATGACAAATACAGAAAAGCTAGTTTTCATCGATATTTAAAATAAAATTTCAATTTCATTCTTACAGGAATACAAATTATGATTTTGTTTTATTAATTTTGCGTCAAGTGCTTATATTGATCACCCTGATATATCTTGAATTCCACCTTAAAATTATTTAGTAATGTTTTAAGAACTATTGTCATTGACTTTTTGTAAGAGTTAGGTAGAGATTTCGAATTTAACAGCCTACAGCCAAACATAAAGATTTCTGTTTTTTATATCGTTGAGCCTAATTAATGATATTTTTTAATTTTTTTATTTACATATTTTAAGAGCAGAATTCTGAAGTTGCTTAATATGGAAGGATTTAAACTGATGACTTAATTTTATCTAGAAATTCGGAATGATTAACTAACACCAGTATAATACTATTCTGGTAGCATCATGATGATTGTTAAAAATACAATACTCGGAATTAGAATGATTTGTAAAGAAACGTAGACAATGTTGATGTACATTTTGAAAATAAAACATTATGCACAGTAATAAACATATTTTAGAAATCATCATTTCAAACTCATGTGAATTCATTAGATAAGAACACCGCATATTATTCTGGTAGCATCATAAAGATTCTGAAGCATCATGATGATTGTTAAAAATAAAATACTCGTAATTAGAATGATTTGTAAAGAAACGTAGACAATGTTGATGAACATTTTAAAAATAAAATATTATGCACAGTAATAAACATATTTTAGAAATCATTTTTTTAAACTCATGTGAATTACACATTAGATAAGAACACCGAATATTATTCTGGTAGCATCATGAAGATTCTGAAGCATCATGATGATTGTTAAAAATACAATACTCGTAATTAGAATGATTTGTAAAGAAACGTAGACAATGTTGATGTACATTTTGAAAATAAAACATTATGCGCAGTAATAAACATATTTTAGAAATCATCATTTCAAACTCATGTGAATTACACATTAGATAAGAACACCGCATATTATTCTGGTAGCATCATGAAGATTCTGAAGCATCATGATGATTGTTAAAAATACAATACTCGTAATTAGAATGATTTGTAAAGAAACGTAGACAATGTTGATGAACATTTTGAAAATAAAATATTATGCACAGTAATAAACATATTTTAGAAATCATTTTTTTAAACTCATGTGAATAACACATTAGATAAGAACACCGCATATTATTCTGGTAGCATCATGAAGATTCTGAAGCATCATGATGATTGTTAAAAATACAATACTCGGAATTAGAATGATTTGTAAAGAAACGTAGACAATGTTGATGTACATTTTGAAAATAAAACATTATGCACAGTAATAAACATATTTTAGAAATCATCATTTCAAACTCATGTGAATTACACATTAGATAAGAACACCGCATATTATTCTGGTAGCATCATGAAGATTCTGAAGCATCATGATGATTGTTAAAAATATAATACTCGTAATTAGAATGATTTGTAAAGCAACGTAGACAATGTTGGTGAATATTTTGAAAATAAAACATTATGCACAGTAATAAACATATTTTAGAAATCATTTTTTTAAACTCATGTGAATAACACATTAGATAAGAACACCGCATATTATTTGAAAAATCATCACTCCTATAATGAGCAGAATTCTGAAATTGCCTAATATGGAAGGATTTAAACTGATGACTAAATTTTATCTAGAAATTCGGAATGATTAACTAACACCAGTATAATACTATTCTGGTAGCATCATGAAGATTCTGAAGCATCATGATGATTGTTAAAAATACAATACTCGCAATCAGAATGATTTGTGAAGAAACGAAGACAATGTTGATGAGCATTTTGAAAATAAAACATTATGCATAGTAATAAACATATTTTAGAAATCATTTTTTTTAAACTCATGTGAATAACACATTAGATAAGAACACCGCATATTATTTGAAAAATCATCACTCCTATAATGAGCAGAATTCTGAAATTGCCTAATATGGAAGGATTTAAACTGATGACTAAATTTTATCTAGAAATTCGGAATGATTAACTAACACCAGTATAATACTATTCTGGTAGCATCATGAAGATTCTGAAGCATCATGATGATTGTTAAAAATACAATACTCGCAATCAGAATGATTTGTGAAGAAACGAAGACAATGTTGATGAGCATTTTGAAAATAAAACATTATGCATAGTAATAAACATATTTTAGAAATCATTTTTTTTAAACTCATGTGAATAACACATTAGATAAGAACACCGCATATTATTTGAAAACTCATCACTCCTATAATGAGCAGAATTCTGAAATTGCCTAATATGGAAGGATTTAAACTGATGACTAAATTTTATCTAGAAATTCGGAATGATTAACTAACACCAGTATAATACTATTCTGGTAGCATCATGAAGATTCTGAAGCATCATGATGATTGTTAAAAATACAATACTCGCAATCAGAATGATTTGTGAAGAAACGAAGACAATGTTGATGAGCATTTTGAAAATAAAACATTATGCATAGTAATAAACATATTTTAGAAATCATTTTTTTTAAACTCATGTGAATAACACATTAGATAAGAACACCGCATATTATTTGAAAAATCATCACTCCTATAATGAGCAGAATTCTGAAATTGCCTAATATGGAAGGATTTAAACTGATGACTAAATTTTATCTAGAAATTCGGAATGATTAACTAACACCAGTATAATACTATTCTGGTAGCATCATGAAGATTCTGAAGCATCATGATGATTGTTAAAAATACAATACTCGCAATCAGAATGATTTGTGAAGAAACGAAGACAATGTTGATGAGCATTTTGAAAATAAAACATTATGCATAGTAATAAACATATTTTAGAAATCATTTTTTTTAAACTCATGTGAATAACACATTAGATAAGAACACCGCATATTATTTGAAAAATCATCACTCCTATAATGAGCAGAATTCTGAAATTGCCTAATATGGAAGGATTTAAACTGATGACTAAATTTTATCTAGAAATTCGGAATGATTAACTAACACCAGTATAATACTATTCTGGTAGCATCATGAAGATTCTGAAGCATCATGATGATTGTTAAAAATACAATACTCGCAATCAGAATGATTTGTGAAGAAACGAAGACAATGTTGATGAGCATTTTGAAAATAAAACATTATGCATAGTAATAAACATATTTTAGAAATCATTTTTTTAAACTCATGTGAATAACACATTAGATAAGAACACCGCATATTATTTGAAAAATCATCACTCCTATAATGAGCAGAATTCTGAAATTGCCTAATATGGAAGGATTTAAACTGATGACTAAATTTTATCTAGAAATTCGGAATGATTAACTAACACCAGTATAATACTATTCTGGTAGCATCATGAAGATTCTGAAGCATCATGATGATTGTTAAAAATACAATACTCGCAATCAGAATGATTTGTGAAGAAACGAAGACAATGTTGATGAGCATTTTGAAAATAAAACATTATGCATAGTAATAAACATATTTTAGAAATCATTTTTTTTAAACTCATGTGAATAACACATTAGATAAGAACACCGCATATTATTTGAAAAATCATCACTCCTATAATGAGCAGAATTCTGAAATTGCCTAATATGGAAGGATTTAAACTGATGACTAAATTTTATCTAGAAATTCGGAATGATTAACTAACACCAGTATAATACTATTCTGGTAGCATCATGAAGATTCTGAAGCATCATGATGATTGTTAAAAATACAATACTCGCAATCAGAATGATTTGTGAAGAAACGAAGACAATGTTGATGAGCATTTTGAAAATAAAACATTATGCATAGTAATAAACATATTTTAGAAATCATTTTTTTTAAACTCATGTGAATAACACATTAGATAAGAACACCGCATATTATTTGAAAAATCATCACTCCTATAATGAGCAGAATTCTGAAATTGCCTAATATGGAAGGATTTAAACTGATGACTAAATTTTATCTAGAAATTCGGAATGATTAACTAACACCAGTATAATACTATTCTGGTAGCATCATGAAGATTCTGAAGCATCATGATGATTGTTAAAAATACAATACTCGCAATCAGAATGATTTGTGAAGAAACGAAGACAATGTTGATGAGCATTTTGAAAATAAAACATTATGCATAGTAATAAACATATTTTAGAAATCATTTTTTTTAAACTCATGTGAATAACACATTAGATAAGAACACCGCATATTATTTGAAAAATCATCACTCCTATAATGAGCAGAATTCTGAAATTGCCTAATATGGAAGGATTTAAACTGATGACTAAATTTTATCTAGAAATTCGGAATGATTAACTAACACCAGTATAATACTATTCTGGTAGCATCATGAAGATTCTGAAGCATCATGATGATTGTTAAAAATACAATACTCGCAATCAGAATGATTTGTGAAGAAACGAAGACAATGTTGATGAGCATTTTGAAAATAAAACATTATGCATAGTAATAAACATATTTTAGAAATCATTTTTTTTAAACTCATGTGAATAACACATTAGATAAGAACACCGCATATTATTTGAAAAATCATCACTCCTATAATGAGCAGAATTCTGAAATTGCCTAATATGGAAGGATTTAAACTGATGACTAAATTTTATCTAGAAATTCGGAATGATTAACTAACACCAGTATAATACTATTCTGGTAGCATCATGAAGATTCTGAAGCATCATGATGATTGTTAAAAATACAATACTCGCAATCAGAATGATTTGTGAAGAAACGAAGACAATGTTGATGAGCATTTTGAAAATAAAACATTATGCATAGTAATAAACATATTTTAGAAATCATTTTTTTAAACTCATGTGAATAACACATTAGATAAGAACACCGCATATTATTTGAAAAATCATCACTCCTATAATGAAGCATATACTAACCACGCCTTAAAAAGGAATGAATATTTATTTGCTTTTAGACTAATTAGATTTACGATAATTTATCTTGATGGGGGAAATATTTATTTGCTTTTAGACTGATTAGATATAAGATAATTTATCTCCAAAAATTTTATGTGGGCCCCAATGGATTTCTTGACTTTTAGATAGCTGATACACCCAGAGTGCACGAGATAAAAATACTTTCATTTATAATGTTTTTCAACTGCAAATTACTTTGGTATAATATATTTTATTGTGTTAATTAATTTTATCGTTTAAAAAGTTTTGTAATTGAAAATTGAACATCAATTCTACCAAATGATTTTTAAATATCGCCGAATGTCTGATTTCGATTTTCTCCAAATGTTATTAACTTTTCTTGCGTTAAATGCAAATTTTGTTTATAAATTCTAAAGCATATAAAAGGTTTCAAAGATATTTTGATATAGCTAAATAAAGCGTTACCTTTTCTTGGATAAAAAGAAATAAATAAAAGCCATATCAACAGTTATTTTTGATACAAATTGTCAAATGTTTGTTTTTAACATTTTCTTTCAGAATTTTTTCATATTTGTTTTGGAAACAATTTTTTGTATTCATTCTTATTCCAGTTCAATAAAAAAAATAATTATTTGTTCGAGAAAGATTTATTTTTATTATTATCTGAATATCAGAGGACATTTATGGTTTTTTTAGATATCGTTGAATCACTACTTTATAATTAATAAAAATATAAGCAAAAGATTATGTATTAAAATAAAGGAGAAATTTAAAAAATAGTAATAAGTAATTCAAAGGCTATTTCTTAGTAGAGTTTTTCCTATAAATTTCTTTGTTTAATAGATATTTTTCTTAGATTTTTAACACATTAATAATAATTGAAGGAAAAATGGCATGAAATGTAATTGGTTGTAGTTAAAATAGCAAAAATTGAATTTTTGGATAATATGTTTTCTTGAATAATTTCCTCTTGAATAATAACATGGAAGAAAGCCAAAAGTTTGATTGTTTCTAATTAATTTAATATTTGATAAATTTTAGCACTTAGGAAAGTTGACAATATTTTTTCTTTTCTCCTAAGCTATAAGTGCTCAAAAACTGATAGAATTCATCCCAACACTTAGAGGAAGATGTGGAACATGCATATATACATTTCCGTAATGACTATTATTTATTGTTAAGTCTATACACTTTTGACGACGCAATTTTTTTAGAATATTCATTTTATGGAAGTTCATTAGAGAAAAATGGCAAAAGTAAAATTTTTAATCTATGAATGAATAATTTACCCGAAATACTCATCTGTGAAAGCATAATTATTTGCAGAAAATTCCTTCAATTATATTTTTCAGTTATAATTTTCAAATTATAGTCTTTATTTTTTGGAAATATAGGAAATTATTCGTGCAAAATATATATATTTGTGACAAACTGCCTATTATTCTAACGAGGAAAATAATTGAGTTAACATGTTATAAATAATTTTATATTTTGAGATTTTGGAAAAAAAAAAATAAGGTTCAAAAGTTAATCATCATTTTCTGCAGTATTAATTTAATAATATAGGAAGCTCTAAAAAACTATGGTTTAAATGCGAATAATTTGAATTAAAAAATGCTCATTATTATTGTTTGATATTTTTGAAACAGTGTAAGATGTTGTGTAAAATGTCACAAATTATATTTCAAGAGGCCATTTTAACAGCATTAGGAAAAATGTTACATGCTGAAAGTAAAGTAAAAGTAAATTTTCTTATAAAGTTTCGAAAAGATTGTTAAAACACCCAATTTACATAATTAATTTTTTCCGAAGACAAAACTAAAATTTTCTCTATTTGGAGTATCTTAATTTAAAAAAAGAATAATTGGCAAAGTAGGAATATAATGAGGACAGGAGAAATTCATCCAGGAAAAATGTGTTTTTTAATTTTTTTTGTTTACTATTTTTATTATTTACTAAAAGAAACAATTTTGGCATTTCTTAAACATCTTGTTTTGTTACTTTAAAGAAAAATGATAATTTCATCTTCGGGACATTAGCAACGTATCACGTGAGGCCATTATTTTCTTATTATGATTTCATAGATAGAACAAATATCAAGGCTATTTTCTGCTCATAAAATGCAGTCATTTCAGATAATGTAATCAATTTTGGGCGGTAATAACATTTCAATTTGTTTTTGCTCATATTATTAATGAAGTTTTGTGAGAGTATTGTCAATGGAGTAAATATCATGAAATATAATCTAGTCAAATTTGGCGTCAAAGAAACTTCTTTTTGTGTTGATTCAAGCCAATAATGCAGTTTGATGGATGATAGATGAATACAGTTAATGGCATAAAATAGAATCATCCCTAATAATGGAATCAATTTTTGGCGTTAAGGAAGCTTTTTTTTTTTTTTTTTGATGAAACGATGAAGGGAAATTTTGTGTGGCATAGTAACAAAAAAAAAGAAAAAAGAAAGAAAGAAAAAGAATTGCACCATGAATGCAAACATTTATAAATATACCTATATTATTGTGTAAATAGTTAAAAGTCTATTAATACAAACGAATTAATTTAAGTGTAAAAACAAAATTTCTTCAGTATCAAACAAATAATTAAAGTAAAATTATTAAAGCTACATCAGTATTTTAACAGCATTCTTAAAATAATAAAAAATAATCGATTTTATTGTTTTAAGATTTTTTTTCTAAATTTATATTTTAACAGCATTCTTCAAACAAAAAAATTACTCAAATTTTATTTTTTTCAGAATGTTTTAAGATTTTTCTACATCTATATTTTAACAGCATTCTTAAAACAATAAAAAATAATCGAATTTTATTGTTTTAAGAATGTTTTTTCTACATCTATATTTTAACAGCATTCTTAAAACAGTAAAAAATAACCATATTTTATTGTTTTAAGATTTTTTTTTCTACATCTATATTTTAACAGCATTCTTAAAACAATAAAAATTAATCAAATTACTGAATTATATAAATTTAAAATTATTCTTCTATAGGAAACAACCAACAGTGTCATACAATTGGAAAACTCATCTTTCAAAAAAAGAATTAAGCAATTAAAAAAATATTTAATTTAACAAAAAAAATGGTCTTAGTTTTTAATACTCTATTTTGTTTCAAAAACTTAAGGTCTCTTCTTTATTTAGAATTAGAAATTTCCTTGAAACAAATACATTGTTACATTTTTTAACATTACCTATTAGCTACAAAGTTGCGCTGTAAAATGTAAAATGCCACTTTTGCACCTCTGTCGCACAGCGAAACTAATGGTCCAAATCTTCGCTGAGATAAGTTAAGTCCCAGTTCAAATGATAAGACTAAACAGATGGAGTTCCGTGGTTTTATTTTTCCTTCCCCATTTAACTAACGTCGAAACTTCAAGTTATCTCCCCCAAACACTCCTAGACATGCCCCCAAGGACCAACTGTCTTTATAAACCATTTTTCTCTAGGCCAGTGTTAATAATTAGTTTTAACCCCTAAAGAAAGAAATGTTTTACTTCTTTTTTGCGCTTCAGTTTTCATGGAAACATTTTTTACGTCTATTATTGATCAAAGTTTCTATCTATTTCTGGTCCTTTCCTTTTTGGCTTCTATTTTTTTATTTTGGCTACATTTGAAAAATTCAAAATTTAGTAATAATATTTCTTTATTCCTTTGTTATAAAAGGTGTCTCAAAATTAACGCAGGATTTGAATTTGCCATCATTTGTGCAATAAAATGTTGGCAAGCTTATTAAAAAACCCATTTAGGGTAGTAAAAATGGAGCCTTACACGATAGAATAACGTGTTTTCGTTGTTGAACAATATTTCAAAAAATAATGAAAGTCTGGCGATTATAGTTCGACAATTTGGGTATTGGCCCTCTACATCTAGTGATTTAACACCATTGGATTTCTTTTTATGCGATTATTTGAAATCCAAAGTCTATGCCAACAAGCCCACAAGCGCGGGTGCATTCAATGAAGAAATTCAACGCCGTATCAACAAACTTCATCCACATTTATGCAAAATAGTCATGGAAAATTTCGTTCCCAGTAAAATTGTGGAGGCCATTTGCCTTATGTGTTATTCCATATATAATTCTATCCTGTGTGCTAAAATAAGCAATAAAAATATAACAATTTAAAGAAAAAGAACTGTTTTTTATTTAATTAAAATCTTGTGTTAACACGTTGTTCTATCGTGTAACGCTCCATACTTATTAACCCTTAACTATTAGCTGTCAACTGTTTTTTTATTGCACGAATGATGCAAATTCAAATTGTGTGTTAATTTTGGGACGCCATTTATATTCTAGTTGATTTGCTTGTTTAAGTATTTCGTTTTCATTGGGAAGCTGCATCTTCAATAAACGGAAAACAAAGAATTATTTGTCAGATTTCTATTGTTTCTCAAATTATATATAAACTGAATTTAATATTATGTTTTAGCAATAAAATGAATTTTAATTTCCCCTCTGAAAATAACTTTAAGTCAAATGCAAAAATTTTATACAACGTTTTCTTCAATACTATTTAGTGCGAAATAGAATATATTTGTTCAGTTTTCGCTTATTAAATTAAAATACTTTTACAATATATTAGTTTTTAACTAACTTTCCTTTCCTTTTTAATATAATTGTAAGAATATATCGTTTGTTTCGAGTAATTAATAAAAACAATCTTAATTTAAGCTCGGCATTTGATTTTTACTAAACGCAGAAACTTTTCCATCCATACAGGTACCCCAAATGATTTGTTATAAACGGTAAAGGTAGGTGAGGCATAAGGAAATAAATGATCTTTAGAACTGAAAACTGCCCACAAGTGTTAAGAACGAGACCACAAGAGGAAGCTGCTTGATAATGAATTAGGGGCCACGGTGGCCTGGTGGTAAATTCTAGGTTTCAGAGCCGGAAGACTTGAGGCACGAGACCCGATTTCACCAAAGAACCGTCATATATGCAGATCTGGTGAACGATAAATCCGTCGGGGTCAAACATCATCCCGCTGGTGTGGTGTGGAAGCTTGGACAGGGGCTTGCCAACTCAGGTGGAGTCCTCGTTATCTAATCACTATTAAAAATTACGAGGTCCGTCACAAAATAGCCTTAATATCGCTTTAAAACGATACATTAATATAACTAAGCCAAACTAAACTTGATAGTGAATTAAACAAATAAGGCAAAGGGCAATTCATCAGATAAAGCGAACATTATAGATATGATGTAATGTAAGTGCCGTTTTGAAACAACACAAAGGACTATTTTGGGAATCAGTTAACTTTAGTTCCGATCAAATGATTAGAAATATAAATAAGCTCTTAAAGACATTTAAAAAATAAAGGCAGTAATTGATTACCAACTATTGATTAAATAATAATACTAGTAAATGATTAGACAAAATTATTGTTCCATCAGCATCAAGTTTCTCGAAACGGATTGGAGGATTTTTCCAAGAAGAAATGAGTAGTTGCGTCAATAAATAATCTAAATCATCAAAAATAATAATATTAGATTTAATAACTTGTTGCTCGTTACTATTAGTCGGAAAAATTGGGAACTGTTTTTATTTAAAATGTTCGTGGATGGAAACGAAATACTGTATAAAGAGTTAGAATATATTTTCATAAGTACATTTATTGATTTTAGCAATATGAAAGGTAGTTCTGATATTTTAACGAATTTATGATATTGCTTTCTTGCACGTTTATAATCTTGTCTTTGAAGTCTTCTGCTAAGGAAGATAGTTTTACAAGTATAATAATGACAGAATGGATCACGAACCAATGATCTCCATCTTTAACAATATACTTATAAACCTTTGGTAAATTGGCAATAAAAGCATAGGACACAAAACAGTCGAGAATCTTGCCATTAGCTCGTTTAGAATTTGAATTCCAGCGTTTGCTCTGGAAAATTCAATGCCTTGTCATGTAGATATAAAAATCGGAGAGATGAAGTCGGCAGATGTAAGCAGTTGAAAGAAGTTTTTAGCGAGAAATTCTGAGTGTTTTATGCTATTACGGTTGTTTATTAGCAATTTGATGTTAGTGTGTTGTTTATTTCTCCAAATATTTATTTGTGTAGGCTAAGTTTATGTTTTGTTAAGGCGCACTTAAGTTTTTGTGTAAAACAAAGCATAGTAATCCTATTTCACCGCAAAATCTTTCGGTGAATTTTCCATAACAATACGCTTTAGAATATTTTTTTCTGATTGGAATTGCTTGTCTCTCTCTAAAAATTTAGAAATAATCCAATAGACAGAAATCCATTTAAAATGGGGAAAAAATCAAGCATGATTTTTTAATAATATCCCTAAGGAATTATAAGTATTTCAGACCACTTTTAACATCCCAATCACTTCTTACATATGTTTACAAAAAGATTGTGAATAAATAAAAAAGCCGAAATCTCAGGGGCTTTTATTAAATCAACTAAAATAAATTGTCTAAATATGTAAACCGAGAAGTAATATATAATCCGATTATGAGATTACATGCGTTCAAGTTATTTTATATTTACACGAATAAATCCTCGCAACAGTATTAAATTCGGTGCTTAACATTCATGCTTAAAAATATAAAGAAAGTTACTCCAATAATCTTGTTTCTTGAAGATGTAAATCTCTTTTTTTTTTCAAGCAAGTGAGAAAATTTAAATCTTATCTAGAAAAATATTGATATGAGTTAGATGTGTGGTGTTACATCTTATTTTATGATCTTAGCATATTAAAATTTGAAATCTTTTTAGCACTTATATGCTCGAATTTTAATCCTATTAAATTTTTAAAAACATATTGCTAGAGATGAAATAAGTATATTTGCTTATTTACTTGAAAGAAGAAGACTTATTATTAAATTAGATAAAAAAATATATAAAAGAATTATCTATTTTACTTTCTCGTATAAAACGAGAAAGTATATTAATTGTCAAAATAAATAAATAAACTAGGAGATTTTGAAAACTCTGTCCTTTCCAGGCTACTCCGATTCCGAATAATAGATTTTTGGAACTATGTCTCTTCGTCCCTGAACGCAATAACTCAAAATCATTTTGAGTTATGAGGATGATATTTGCTACATTGTCTTCGCATAAAATCTATAGATTCTTAACAAATTCTGAATGGAATCGATTCTTTAGAAGTCTGCCAATCCAGTTGTCCGAGTATAAGAAGATAGGAGGACTGCATAACCTAAAGATAAAAAAATACATAAAATTTGGTACACAAATTTAGAATCTAATGCAAATCCATATAAAATTTTCAATTGAATCGGTCAAACGATTGACAATCTGTCGGTCAGTATTTCTGCATTCATGTAAAAGTGATTACTATTGGCATTCCTATATATATATGGAACTTCGTATGTGATCTCTTCACTTCAATGGTAGTTCGATTGTCAAATTTTAGGTTCAACTGATCGAAAAAAGTATATCAAAAATACATATTCGGGTTTATTTTTTGGTTCGGTTATACAAATAGAAATTCTATTTCCATATAGATTCGACATATACAAATTCTATTTCCTCTCACTGAAAAATAAAAACTCGTCGAAGGCTCTTTTGTAACTATTGTTCGCCAATGGAATGCGATTAACCCTCTGGTTGCGTAATTCTTTAAAACTCACTATTCAGATGCGATGTTTGCAAATTAGTTCAGCTATTTTTCAAAGAAAGTGAACTGTTACTATACGTTACATGATAATAATGTATTATGATAAAAACCTGTAATCGTAAAAATAAACACTCTAAACTGTGAAAAACGCGGGATCAACAGAAAATGGATTGATATTCAACACGCTGAAATCGCTGGATACGCAGCTGGAGGGTTAATGCACGTGATAGTTTTATTTACTGTACTATGACGCATACAACTCTCACTTGAAGGATACTGAAAATAAATATTTTAGAATCTCGTGGCCTTTACGGCTTTGCTTAAGGCCCCTAGTTTTATTTGGGAAGAGGGGAACAACATCATTATTGGAGAGTGTTCGAAAAAATTGCGGTAGAGATGATTTCAGCTGCATATTTTAAAACTTGTAAAATTGTTTGTGCTTGAGATAGATATTCTTGTTTTAAATACAAAAGTAAATCATATGTTTCATAACACTAAAAGAAACTGATTAATAGAATATTCTCTAAATATCCGAAAAAGTTAATTTAAATTATAAGGTGATATTATGTGAAATTTATGTTACAGAATATTATATCTATTGCATAACACTTAAGTGAAAACGCCGTATATGTTAATTTTGAAAATGTAAAAAAGTACTCTGGAATTTGAATGCAGGAGATTTTCTTTTTTTCGGATTTTCGTCAGAGCAAAAAACTGATCTAATATAAAAACATGAAAGCAAATAAAAATATTTTAGCTTATTAAAATTATTGTTAAATCTCATCTTACCCGTGATCTGGGCGTCTTGGGTTCGAGTCCCGCTTCGGGCACGGTTGCTCCTCCTCTGTGTTCTCTATGTGAGGTGTGTGAATGTACTCTCCCTGTAAAAAGGAGTTGTACAAGCGAATGCGACGCATGAAGCAGCTAAGTTGTACTCTTGGTACTTGTTAGCGCTGTTAAAAAAACAAGAGACGCTCACTCGGCTTAAATCGCTGACAGATAATTGTCGGCGGGCTTGTAAAGTGCCATAAGTAACAACAACATTTTCAAAAATATGAGAAAATGAATTTTTCATCAAATGAGTAAATATATGAGATTACTGAGGGATCTATAATATTTGAGAAGCAACTAGATTCAAAAGCAATGTTATAAAAGAGTACAATGTTTTGGGAGGCATCTGCATTAAATTTGGCATTTAATCCTTTTCCAGATGAAATTTTAATAAATAAATAAGTAAAAAAAGTAAAATAGAAGCAGAAATATAAATAATAATAAAAAATTAAAATAAAACTACATTAGCAGACGCTAGATAATGGAAAAACTATACTGTGAATGCCGGCTCCAAAATAAAACTACATTAGCAGACGATAGATAATGGGAAAACTATACTGTGAATGCCGGCTCCAAAATAAAACTACATTAGCAGACGATAGATAATGGAAAAACTATCCTGTGAAAGCCGATTCCAAAATAAAACTACATTAGCAGACGATAGATATTTCAAAAACTATACTGTGAAAACCGACTCCAAAATAAAAAAAAAGGATAATTTGTTGCCTACGCATTTTGAGGCTTCAACAATGTATTGCCTTCAAATCGCTTCAAAAACCTGAAGCCAAAATAACATCATGTTCTCACATGATAATAAAAAATACAATCTATTTACAAAGAGATACAACTTTTTCACTGATAGTTTGAAGTCTTATTTATTTGAATGATTAGATACCTACGAAAAATTGAGCTGATATCTGATGTCTTTAGAAGACCCTAAAAATTATACGTTTGAAAAAAATAAATTTTAAAAAGACGATCGCCTGGCTTAGGACAATTCTCTTAAAGGGTGGATTTGAAGATAAACCACTACGCTGAAAGATACATTTGTGAATTGAAAATTTGTAGATAAAATAAATGAGATGTTAGGATTCCTGAAAAATTTGAACTTTCAGAAGTGCTTAAAAATAACGGAATATATTTGTGTTTAAGGACTAGTGTGTCTAAAGAACTGAACTTGCATAAATGTATCACTTCGAAAGGTAACGGTAGAAGTTAATAGAAATATTTCGTACTTATGTTCTTTTACCAAGAGTATTGAAAAATGCCTAGTATAGTCTTGCTTCTCTGACCGGTAGAATAGGAATTGGAGACTAGTCACCTTCACCCCAGAAATTGCCTCTTATGATTACGAAGGCCAGATATGATTGTTTGGAGGGAACTGCATTTCCTGTATAAGTGTTGCAGTAACAATTGTTATTCTGTTACCCCACATTCTTCGGCTGGGCTAGGGTTGCTCGATTTGTGGTTTTGTTGTTGTTGCTTATGGCACTTGGAAGAGATATGTCTAATGACAAAGTCAGTGATTCAAACCATATTCATGCAGTATTTTCTGAGGGTGAGAACCCGAGGGCAGAAGTCTGACTTCCAGTCCAAATTAAGATGACACTCATATACTTGCACAACCCCTTTTTAAAGGGAGTCTCTTTCACATACCTAACAGATTGAGTACAGGGTAAGGAACAGCCATGCATGAACCAGGACTCGAAACCAGGACGCCCAGATCATGGGGCAGACAGGCTACTCCTAGACCAGGACCTCTGCGCGTTGGGGTTAATAATTGTATTAGGGCTTTTTCGGATACTCATGGTGAGTATGATTATAATTGCTTGAAGTTGCTTTATTTTTGTTCTGGATGTCTATATATTTCCTATAAATTTCCAAAATTTTATTGCATGATTTTCAATAAAGGGACTATCCTTTTCTCCTATTAGAAAATTATGGTGCTTTGGCAAAGTCATGAACACCAAGAGTACTAAGACTTTTACTATCCTGAGTACCGGAAAACATGATAAAGTGACAAACAATCGAAAGGCTGAGTGTTTACCACTTCCAACGGTTTGAACTCTCGCCTAAGGTGGCAGAGGCATGTGAGAATTTTAACATGAGCATGGCATCCAAGTCCACATCCTCATAATAAAAAAGGGAAAAAAAAAAACTCAAAGCAGACTATTAAATTGTCAAGATTATGTCCTATTCTTATTTTTCTTATAGAAATTTTCCAAATGCATCGAAAAATAATTTTCTCAAACGATCCTCTTTTAAATCTTGTTGTCTCACGATGGATTAACTCCCCCCCCCCCCTATATAATATACGGCAACTAAAATAAAATATTCAAAAATTAGACTATGAATTATAGGAAATATAAAATTTAAAGAATTGTAAAGGAAAAAAAAAAGGAAGAAAAAAAGTGAAAAATATATGCGGATACATTTCTTTAAAAAATCGATATGCAATTAGAGCGCTTATTGTGTCGGGATGAATTTTGAAGGTTTAATTCAGACATGAATCTAGACTTTCTTCATAGAGGCTGAAAATGAGGTTAACCAAAAAAATGGAGGAATTAATAATATAAACTATTTTTCAATGAAAAATAAAGGAATTATCACAATATTTTTGCTTCCTTTTAAACAAAGGAAGTGACATATTATGTCAATAGACAAAAGCTCATAATATGCTATTTTAAAATAAGTTGTACATTCTAAATTAGTTATCATT
The DNA here is from genome assembly GCF_947563725.1 of Argiope bruennichi. Lineage (NCBI taxonomy): Eukaryota > Metazoa > Arthropoda > Arachnida > Araneae > Araneidae > Argiope > Argiope bruennichi. The sequence goes on along the minus strand of NC_079159.1, from coordinate 36,510,277 downwards.
GAAATTTGAAACCGCTATTATGTACAACGCCAACCTGAATAAAATTCTTCGTTGAATATTTTTTTGGTGGGGGGGGGGGGCAAAATGTTTCTTATACGAATAATTTCTGATGCAGAAATGTCTGTTATTATTATTGCGAAATATATTTGATAGCAGATGCTTCTTTCTTACGTATATTATACAAGTTGCATCTAACTAGAATATTTTGGCTTTGTTAGAAACATTACAACTTGAAAGACAACCATAATAGTCAAATCTTTTCAATAACGCTCGCAAAAAGGTGAAAAGTGATCCAATCTACACAGTAACATTTTCCACCTTATTGAACCAATTTAACACTGAAAAGAAAAATCTCTTCAAGAAAAGTGATGCTACGTTAACAAAAATGTAATATCACAAGAGTTGCTTTAAAAAAAAGAGAAGTATAAAAAAAAGAGAGAAGCTTTTAGCTTGGAAAAGTAATTTTAACTTTTCCCCTTTTTATTTTCGTCGACGTAAGGAAAATGGTAATTTGATCTTGGGCCATTGGAAATGCATTATGTTTAGCGATTAATGGCGCTGCCTTTATTTTACTCATTATAATTCATAAGTGACTGAGAAATTGAGGGATTTGTTTTTAGTCAATTCACTAGTCTCTCCGTGATATATCGTCAAAATAAACACAGATATAAATTTCATTTCGTGTATTACAACGTCATCGATAAATTTAAAATATGTTTCTGAAATCATTGACGATTGGATTAAATTTTTTTCACTCTCTCTTTTATAAAAAAATACAAAAAAAAAAAAAAAGAATATTCAAGAAATTTAATCTTAAAATTTTGACGAACTACAACTTTCAGATTTCCCTGAAGCCGAATAAAATATCTTTTTGTAATTATGTTTGTTTGTCTGTGAGCACACCAGCTCGAAAATGCTTTGCACAAGCCGGATAAAATTCGGTATATGAATTTTCTGTTTGAAGTTTGATTCTTTACTTCTTTTGTATCTTATATCTCTTATCCTTATTTTGTGTCAGATTTTTGGAGATACGGCGAACCTTCTCCAGAACATTTCTAATAGAATTTTAAAGCCTGTTCGAATCATCGAAATCAATACAGCTGTAAAATTGTTTAATGAAGCAGTCTGGATTTTGTACGATGATTTGTTTGCGCTTGAGCATTGCCACCCGCTAATAAGTAAAAAAGATATTTTTATGCTATGCACGTTAGCAGTTTATATATAGGTTCCCTTAAAGTTAAGCGTAAAAATATTTTCACTCACTATTTTAATAAATTATTTAGTGTACTTATACTACAGTAAGATACAAGAAAATGATGCTGATAATTAAGATATTCTTACTCTCACTCTGTAATCAACTGATGTAATGCATTTTTGACTTTAATATTTCTTATCGCATTACATGCTGGATATTTGATTAATATTTTATTAAATATGAATAAAAATATGATGAATATGATTCATATTTTATTAAATATGAATAAAAATATGATGAATATGATTCATATTTTATTAAATATGAATAAAAATATGATGAATATGATTCATATTTTATTAAATATGAATAAAAATATGATGAATATGATTCATATTTTATTAAATATGAATAAAAATATGATGAATATGATTCATATTTTATTAAATATGATTATAAAGCTTTTTTCAACCTTCATATTTTATTAAATATGAAGATTGCAAAAAGCGTTTTATAAAAATATATTCTGTAATTATAAAGGGTGTTCCAATATTAATGCAAAAATTGAATTCGCAACCATTTGCGCAGTAAAGTGTTCGCAGCCCTTTTTAAAACCATTTGACAGCTGATATTCTAAGGATAATAAAAACTGAGCGTTACACGAGAGAACAATGTGTTAATAGAAGATTTGAATTAAATAAAAAACAATTTTTCTTTAAATTGTTAGATTTTTATTGAATTGCAAAGAACCAGGATAGGATTATGTATGGAATAACATATAGGAAAAATGGCCTCCACAGCTCTGCTGGCACATGCGCACTCATTTTGTCGAGATTTTCCAGGACCATTTTTCATAAATGTGGCTTAATTTCATTGATTCAGCGTTGTATTTCCTTCTTCAATGCACGTGTGCTTGTGGGCTTGTTGGCACAGGCATTTGACTTTAAATAATGTCATATAAAAAAATCCAATGGTGTTAAATCATACGATATAGGGGTACAATTCTCAAATTTTCGAACTGTGGTCGTCAGAATTTCCTTATTTTTGAAATATTGTTCAACAATGAAAACACGTTGAACACGTAACGTTCCATTCTTTTATCGGCTATAAAAGGGAATTAAATTTTATATAATTAAGTTTATTCCTAATATATTTCTTAGAAGTGCAAGTCCAATAAGAATTAAATTAGGAATAAGAATTTGTTCCAGTAAGATTACATATGCTTCTAACTACTAATATCTTCAAAGAGAAAATTTCTGAATTTTCATTTACGATTAAAACAAAAATCATTTTGTAAATAACTGATAAAGCAATTCAGTTTAGTGAAGCAAATAAGCATAATTTGTAGAAGAATAGCAAAACAGTTTATAAAATACAATGATATTTTTGTAATTTATTTTTTAAATTCAGGCAGTCCAAGTCTCAAGATTCTTTATATGACTTTAAGAATAAAAAGAAAGAATGACAGTAAATCATATTTTTGAAAAGCCAATTTCAAATGCAGAGAAAAACATCTGCCACCCACAACAAAGCGTTTAAAAACCATCCGCTTCAGTATATTCAGTCATTACTTTAGTCCACTTTTTCTTCGAAGATTAATAGTGCGAAGTCCATCACTCAAAAAAGCAGAAAAGAGCTGATCTCAGCGCATATTTTTCAGCAGTCACTTCTGATATTTGTCTTCTTTTTCTTTTTTTTTTTCTCAAAAGAAATTCTCTTTGTCTGAACTCTACAAAATATTAATCTTTATATTTTCCTATCGCTCCGTTTTAAAATTTATTGGATTCCCCTCCTCGGTTCCTCCCCCCCCCTAAAATATAACGTGTCTGTCGCAGATAAGTTGTTTAAAAAATTCATAACGCTATTACTTAGGCGAAAACTGCTTCCCTTCAGAATATTTTAAAAAGTGAATAGATAAAAAAAAGAAAAAAAAAATATAATAATGTCCAAAGGAAAGAGAAAAAATATTCATGTATCTGGCATTTGAAATTTCCAATATGTAAATAGGGCGCATAATATACCATAACGTACTTTGAGATTTTATTTTTAATATTGCATGTAGGAAATTGTTTTCCTTTAAAGAAATAGTTTTGATAAAATGTAGCAAGGACTAGAAATTGAATAGTTTTATGGATCATTTTAGATCCTATTGGCTCTTACTTTTTAATATCAGAAGTAAAGATGGAGCTTGGGAAATCGTAGAAATATTTTAGTAAGGCATTTAATATCAATATACTGTGATAAAAGATTGTTTTTAAAACAATAGTATGGAAGTGGTTTGTATTGTTAAATTATATATTATCTAACTTGAAAATAAATACGACATTTTAATTTTATAATATTGATATTAATAAGAAGAATAAATATTTTTGGTTATACATCTGGATATACAAATAAATGTTACATCCTTTTAGCTTGTAAAACAGAAGTTAAACCCTAATTGCACGGAATTCTCCGCTCATATTCTTCACCGCACTTTAAAAATATACTTAGTTTTAACCTCATTTTGTAAATTTATGTATATTCTGTATTTTATGAAAACATCTTGTTCTGTGGAAGTTTTGATTTTTCATATCGTTTTTTCCATTAAAGATTTTCTGAAATTTTGAAGCATTTGGTATAATAGTGATTCAATAATTAATTTCTAAACTATTCGAGATATTATACTTTCAGTTGAGAAAGAGCATTAAGTGACAAAGATAGTAATATTTTGTTTGGTTTCAGTCAAAATATGGATTTCTGAAAATATTATGAAATCTAAACTTTATACAGTCTATCGGTTCCACAAATCACGTTCAATAAATTACTTTTTAAACTCTAAATTTTAAAACTATGAATGCTGTAATTTTCTACCAAAATCTGAAAAAGTTATAACGCGTTGAATTTTATCTTAGGACAAACAACCTTGGGGACATTTTGGATCATGATTTCCGTATCTTCTTCAAGGCGGCCATTGGGGTCAATTTAAGATCGCGCAGTTTCATAAAATAAAGATATTAATATTTTCTAAACAAATTTTAGTAGCAAAAGAGTAGAACTTTTTGATTTAAAATCGACATATGACTGAATTCAAAATTCGTATTGACTCAAACTATGTAAAACATAATTCTTTACTTCATTTAGGCTTAACTTCATATTACATGTATATGCCTATTACTAAGGTTTAGAAATCAGATTCTTAGTAGATTATGATTAAAGCACATATCCTTTATATATCACCCTCTTTCCATTAAATAATTCAAAATTATTGAGTTTTAAGTAAGGGTTATAAAAAATAAAACCGAAACTTTTTTCTTCATTAATTTTCTAGAAAATATAATACTTTCTATTTATTTTATTTCATAAAGACATATAAAAATACATTGCTCTAGGTTTAGCGTTTAAAGAAAGTTAGCTTAATCTTTTAATTTCAGATTCTGTTAACATCCTGACAATACGTTGTTAAAACCCAATTTTTCTCAAAAACGCACAAAGCTTTCAAGCAACCTAAATTTTAAGTATTAAATTATTAAATATCAATATTAAGTATAAACAGTAACATTAAGTATTAAGTATGAGTAAGAATAAATATTAAAGTAACATTAAGTATAAAGCATTAAAGTAACATAAAGCATAAATTATTAAAGTAACATTAAGTATTAGTGTTACAAACCAGTAATATTGCTTCCCAGCACGGTTAGTTCAATCACTGGAAATGCCGTTTTATGATCATCTCTGTTAGGTGCCGATCGGGTGCCGCGTCAGTGATCTCAGAGTTTGGCGACAAATGTGGCAATCATTTGGCGACTTGGCGACGAATTTGGCCACTTTGGTGACAAGATAGATATTACTGGATACTTTGATAACTTTAGCAACTCAGCCAATATTAACTGAGATACGCCTGATTGGTCGAGAACCTTCTCTGCCCGCCTCCCGGTTACTATACAAGGCCAGCAGTCTCAAGCTGTTGTCAGTCATCAACCAGTCGGAGTCGTGTATCGAGTCGTCGAGAGGATAGCTAAACAACGGCGGAATAATTGAATCTATCCAGCGAAGAACAAGCGGTGTGTGGAGCTCAAGCGATTGTTAAACTGAGGTGTGTGCCGAGTCCTTGTGTTTATTGTGGAAGCAGCATCGAGTCGCGTGTGGAGTAGTGAGTCGGCAGTTGGATATATCTAAAGCGACGAGACAGTGGAGAATTGCAAGAGTGAAGCTATGCAGATTCATTCCCTCGGCTTAATTCTGTCTGGCCATTTTGTGTGCAGTGGTTGTTTTTACTACTTGTGGACTACTGTTTGTTGCAGTGTGCTGTTGTGTGTTTCCTGCTTTCGTCTCGGCTGCATATTTGTCGTCTTCGTCTGTCACTGAAGAACTGTTTATTTCATCGACTAATAAATCTAAAAAAGAAATCCGACGGAGGAGTTCCGTGGCTGTATTAAAGTAACATTAAGTATCAAATATGAGTAAGAATTAAGTATCATTAAGACTTAAGTATTAAAGTAACATTAAGAATTATATATGGGTAAGTATTAAATATTAAAGTAGCATTAAGTATTAAACGTGAGTAAGTATTAAGTATTAAAGTAACGACGCTTTCATGTATCTTTATCGTTAAAAACATTAACTTAAATTTAACATTAAAAATAGTTTGTTGACAGAATTATGATCATGAGATTATGTCTAAAAACTATTTTTAATGTTAAAATTATTAATAAATGTTAATAATGAAAATGATTAATATTGAAATGATTAATATTGAAATTTAACTCAGCCAGTAACCTGGGTGAATTCCATGATCAACAAAACTGGCTAGTAATTAATATTAAAAAAGACAACAACACATTTACAAGCCAAAAATTAAAAACTTCTCTTTCAATCACAAAATTAATGAACTCGACTTATCTACGTCTCTAAAACAGTTTACACTGTGGATTCTAAGAATTTTAGAAGCAAATTCATTTAGGAAATGAATATTTGCTATTAAGAAAGACTTCTTTGTTCTTAGAGACTCGCTAAAGTTTACCTAGCTCTATTTAGATCCAGCTTCGAAAAGGGTTCTGTTCACGACGCTTGCGGATATTCAAAAGAGTATTGTGCCTTTTAAAGCAAAGGAAGCCCTGAAACGGGAAGATAATAGTTGAGAATACGGAAACTTTTTCGGAGCTAATATATTCTGTTGGAGAATTGCTTAAGATTGTGTGGTGAGGTGCTTTAATTGTACGGAGAAATTTCGAGAGATAATAATATTTTTCTAATCATCTCTTTTAACCCTTTAAAGGGCCATTTTTTTCTAGTCATATTATGTTAAAATATTTTTAGGCTTGAACTTAGAATAAGAAAAGAGATTCATTTAGCTTATTAGATAAATTTAATTTGATTAATTAATTAATTTGGTTAATTAATAATTAATTAACAAATCAAGACACATCATTTTGTGTGAGATAAAGAACTGAAGCATCTAAGTTTCTGTCTTTCTATAAAAGTTTGTCAGAACTTATGCCAACCTACATAATTTCATACAAAGATTGATAAATTTGGTGGTAAGCATACTTCCCACGGCCCTAGGAAGGGTTAAATTTACATTTATGCTTCATGCTGATCTATTTATGATACTTAGTTTTTTGCTGGATAATCTACTTCAACAGGAATTCATTTTTCATCTGAAGTTTTTCAAAGAATTTTAATATTTCCTATTAATATTTATTTACTCACCAAAAAATTAATAATAAAATTTAAGGTTACTTAATTTTTATCTCTAAGTGTAACTATTTTGAGTATAACTTTACCGATAATGAAAGAAAATGTATGTCTTTCTATTGGCGTTCCACAGGCAGAAAGCTTCACATGGAATGTCAAATAGGCACAAGCAGGATTTGGTGGAACAGAATAAGCATCGAGGTCATTTTTCCTGAAATTCTAATGAAATACTAAATTTGACTTTTTTCCCGTAACAAATTTCAACAAATATTTATGAGAAAAAATAATTCTAAATGTTAAAAGATCGTTGATTCAAAATCAATCAATTAAATTATCTTGTAATGTTTTGGTGAAATCTGATATTTTTTTCAATATGGAATTTTATCTAATTTAAAAGCTTATTGTTACAATGAAATACTAATCACTTTTATTATTTCTTTAAATATTTATTCGATTTATTTTCTTGCATTTTATTAGTTAAAAATTTGAATAATATTTGATCATTTTAAATACGGAGTAATCAAGTGAAATTGCTCGAAAGACAAAAGGCAATTAGAATATAAGAGGGTGAATATGTTTTTAAGGGCATTATGATGTCATTTGACTAGATTCCATAAGAAATATCATTCGAACAATTAACAGAAATGGCATAATGTTATTAAAATTACAAGTTTTTATTGTATTTCAAATTTTATGTCTTAACATACTTTGTTGAAGAAATCAAGGACAACAAATTATGTAGTGGTATAATTGAAACTGCTTCCTTATGACCACCTGTTCTAACATGAAATATTTCAAAACAGTTATTATTAAAATATTAAATTATTAAATTGTAGCAACACGGACACTATAAGATTATAATTGGATGTAAAAACTTGACATCAAGAAGCAGAACTGCCATTTCATGGATCGAAGGATTTAGAGATTAATCGCTAAATTTGGCACTCTCTTAAGTTTCCTTGTCATCTCATAGTTTAGGGTTTAGAAGATATATAAATATAGGTGTCTTTTAATTATTTGCAAAGCTAGCTATTTTCAAAAGAAATGATTTAGTATAAATTCTATTAAATCTATGAGGTATCGAAAATGTTTTCCGTGAAATCTTTAGTTTCTAGTAATTAACTAATATTAGTGGGGGACAATATGTTTGTGGGGATATTAGTGGGGACTATGCCTTTGTGGGGATATTAGTGGGGACTATGTCTTTGTGGGGATATTAGTGGGGACTATGTCTTTGTGGGGATATTAGTGGGGACTATGTCTTTGTGGGGATATTAGTGGGGACTATATCTTTGTGGGGCATATTAGTGGGGATATTAGTGGGGACTATATCTTTGTGAGGATATTAGTGGGGACACATTTTTAATTAAATTTAGGCTAATTTCTTCACAGGCAAGTTGGCTACAATTGAGCATTTCTATCGAACTACCTGATAGTATTGCTGAAAAATCTGATATTTGTTTTGAAAGAGATCATGTACAATATTTACTATTTTAGAAAAATTTGCATTGCAAACTATATGTTACCGAATAATTATGATTATCAAGAAGTAATTTGATATGAAATTTTATTACTGTGAAACCTTAAAATTCAGCTATAAATACTGGGATATGTATATCATAAATTGAACAATTTTTTTTCCTGAATTTAGAAATTTGGAATTTAACCTTAAATGTTAAAAAGAACCTGCCGAAATGAAATTTGTATTAAATTTTATGAATGTCGGCAATTTGTGAAATGTTCAACAGCTTTTAGAAATCAGTTGCTTCGTCGAGATTAATGATTGCTAAAATTTTCAATTAAATATCTCATAAAGATAGTAGCATTTTAAAAGTTTTGGAATTTATTTTTAGTGAGTTATGCATTAAAATTTTTTTTCATCCATAAATCATCAATTAAAATAGTCATCATCATCAATTAAAATGTTTTTTTTTTGAAAAATGGAAGATTAAACTTTATCTAATATAAAGACTTATTTGATAAATCTAAATATTTTCATTTAAAATATAAGAACAAAAGGTAAAAATCACAAATTTTCACATTTTTTCATCTTAATGAATTACATTAATTAGATTATTTTGAATTCAGATAACGTCTTTACGAAATAAATTATTCCAGTTTCGAATTAAACTATTTAGAATTCACTTATTTCCAGTTTAACTACGAGATTAATGTTAGAAATCAAATATTTTTAATATCAGATATTTGAGTTTAAATAACTCTGATACATAATACTATATACCAATTGTAGAGCACTTAATATTTGCTCATAGTATAAAACGATATATATAGACACAAAATTTACTCACTAATAAAGGTAATATTTGTACTTTTTATGTTTAATAGTATCGAACCAAAGAAAATATGTCATTTTTCCTTAATGCTCATTTTTTCGATATCAAGAAAATAATAATTCTTTCTGGAGACTTACAAATCTACTTACGAATATGAGATATTCTTACAATTCAAAGGCGCCCTCGAGGTAGCTTGAATTATATTCACTAGCATTCTCTTCCAAACTCTTTTTGAATAAATAAGAAAATAAAAAAGCAGAGAATTGTATATACTGAAAAGAATATAGAGGCAATACAACAATAGTATGTAACAAGTTTAAATCTATGTTTTTTAAAGCTCAGCTTCGAATTCCAACACTTGGCTTAAAAATAGAGATTTTTCTTCGAAAAATAAGACTGTTCTAGAATTTTGTTTCATATTTTTAAAGTTGTATCGAAGCAACGGATTCTATACTGTTGCTGGTAATATTATTTGCAAAATTTTACGGTAACGTCAAAACATCTGTCAAAATCGGATTATATTAGTTTTGAAAACAATCTTTTGGATTCGGTGAAAATAACACCTGAGACTTCCATTTATTTATGCATTCAAAAGAGTTTTTGTTTATTTGTAGAAATGCTTAATTTTTTATACAAATAACTTTAAATCATTTTTTTTTTAGTTTTAAGCTACGAATTTTTTTTCTAGAACATCAATATGGTGTTACAAAAAAATGTGAAACAGTAAGTTTATTTAAATATTAAATGGAATAATTTAATCCAAGCTCATTTATTATTATTTATCCAGTATGCTCCGATTATAATAAATGCTGTGGCGTCAAACAAATGCATGTAAACATATAATTTTTTTTCTGGTCTCTTAACATGGTAGAAGGTAATATCAAAGAAGCTGATCATTCAGAAAACTGATTCAACCAGTGATGATGGGAATGATATTAATATCATTTAAAAATAAACAGTTTATTCAAAAAAGAGATAACCTAACGAAATTGCAGGTACTACACAAATAAGGATCAAACAGTTAAAACTTAATTTTATAGTTGTACATCTTGAAATATTCTTCAACGAAACAATATCTTATTTGTTTCCAATATTTAATCGGGTCAATATTTTGTTTTAAATCTAAAGACAATGACTATGGTATTTTCCACTTATAATTAGTGGGCATGTATATGTGAGTTTGTAAGTTTTAAACATGAATCTATCATTTTTTAAACAAAATTATAGTGCATTAAGAAAAAAAAAAGCCAATCTAAATATAAGACGGCAAAAACATCACAACTCTTGGTGGTGTATTGGTTGCCCTATCTGTTTATTGATCGTTTCAGAAAAAGATTTGAGGACATGTGTTACTTTTTCTCCAGAACTCCAATATAATTTCTTTTTATCTTTCCACTTTTTTCAGAATTCCAAGTAGAAACAATTTGGGTCTAGGTAATTGCACCTTGAAATCTTTAAACAGTTTATCTGAGAGACATACGTTTTACAGGGTTGGAAGTGTCGGGAATTCGATATGAGCCAATAAATTTTAAAAGAGAAATATAGAAGAAAAACATGATGAATATTTAGTGATATTGGGAAAAGATTGTATTCGATAAAAAAAATTAGAAAAACAGGAGTGAAAGCTAAACAAAAAAAGAAAGAAAAGAAAAAAAGAAAAGACGATTGATTTTTTTTCCTGTGAATTCCTAAAGTACTTGTATTCTATTAATGGTTGAATAATCCAAAATTGTTACTCTTTGAAGATTTTGTGTTGTTATACTCTGACCCTTTCTTTTCTGATGTTCTTTGAAAATTTTATTTTTGGTGCCAAAGTCGCTTAGTTCGTCACTCTAACGCCAATGGCCTAGTCTCATTGACTTGGCATCCATTAAAATATTAGTAAATCCCTCTGTCTTTCTTTGACATTTGCGAAGGAGCTGGTGAATTAAAAATTTCTAAAAATATTCAATTTAGAATGTTTAGATGATATCCTAACATCACTCTATGGCTTCTACGCACTAAGAAAGTAAAGAAAAATATGAACTATCCTTAAACAATAAAAATATAATATTCATTCTGAAATTACATATTTTAGATGTTTTTTATTGATTAAAACTGATTTATAAGTAAATTTTTAAAATGGAGTGGACAATTTATTAAAGAAACTGATTAAATTTAATCATTTATGATAATCAAGTTTTGGTCAGGTTTTTTTTTATCGATTTGATTTATTTGTTCTGTCAGTGCTATTGGGTGGAAATTTACTTATATACTTCTTTACAAGCGCATTACAAATATAAGATATATTATTCTAAAACAGAACGATTTTCACACAGCGGTAATCAAATTTGTAGCACCTATTTTAAAGAGATAGAACTTTCATGTAAACTATGATATGAAATGAATGTATGAATATAGATCGAAACATCAATTTTTGTTTGTTTGCATAATAATTATATTATGCGATTTTCCTTGGTCACACAAGAATGCTGCAATCAGTTTCACAATATCTAATGTAAAGAGCATTAGCAATCACTAATACTCTTTCGTAACAGAATGCATATTCTGTATAATTTAAATCTTCTTAAGTTTCGTCTTGGGTCTCCAGTTTCTTTAGATGTTTATTTTAAATGCTCCTTTGGCAAATACAGAGTAACACACAGCTATGCATGGAGAAAGTTTGCCAAAAGAGATTTGCTATCAAGATAAAAAAAAATCAATAACTGTAAATTAAGTCAGCAGAAATGTTGTTTTAGCAGATTTTATTGCACGTATACAGCTTTTTTCATATGTTGTCACTTAAGTCATTAGGACTTCAGCCCCTATTGACACTAAATCGTTGTATCGTATCTAATAAAATTGCAAATGGTATGACATTCATTTTCTTTTACATTTAGTTATTTAAAGTAATTCCCTTGATTAATAATGATTCTGGCTTCATGACAAACAAATATAGAAGAAAAAAAAATTGTCCTATATTTGTTTACCAAGTAAAGCAGGAATATAGACTTCCTAGAAGTATGTTTAAAACTTGTTTCCTTTGAATTAAGTTCCCTATATGATATCTCTTGTTGACAGAAATGCAATGATGTGAAATTCTATTTCACATCAAGTGCTGTGGAACTTGTTCACAACCACTGATATACGTTCGATGGTTATTTGCATGTTCTGGATGTGACTCTCTAATTCTTTTAATTTTTTTTTGTATCAACATTTTAGTGGAATATGTCATAGATCCTGTTTTACCACCTCATCCGCTTAGGACAGTGAATGAATGAAATATATGAAGGAAACGTTTTTCATAGTAATGAAATAGAATACAATGTCGATGGTTCCCGTGTTACCAAGGAGAGTTACATAAGAAAATTATTACTAATTCAAATAAAATTGTAGAAAATAGTGTCTGTTACTCTAACAGAATTCTGAATACAAGTAGTGTTGTCAATTAGTGAGTAAAATAAAAATATACACCAAATAAGAAATACATGCGAAATTGCAAGAAAAATTTAATTAAATGCAAAAGCACAATGCCACAACAAATCAGTTGTATTAATAATAGCATTAAAAAATGTGTCCAGTAAGACAGATACGATAATGGAGTATAGGACTCAACATCAAATCAAAAGTGTAAATAGATTAAATTTCAGAAACAAAAGCAAATGCAATGCACAATAACATAACAAACCATTTGCACGAATAAAAGGCTGAAAGAACATATGTTTTATAATAAATTTGATAATGGAACATTCTAATTTAATTTATTGATAAAAATTCATTCCTATAAATCGACATCCACTTTTTAAGTATCTGACCCCATATTATATTACTAAAAATGTTTCTACCTCTACGCTGACCTTACTATAAACTATAGAATTATTTGTGATGAGATGCATATTCTATCCCATTACATTTTGGATGCTGCAAATTTGATTTCTTAAGCGTTTGCAGTTTGTATCCATGGATAGAAATATTCTGATTGTGAAAACAAGTGACTATCGTAAATAGAATCCGGATGCATACAAAAATTCTTTTCTATTCCTACATAACATAAGAAAATCTACTTTAAAAGGTACATCAGTTCTTCATTTGAACGAAACAGCATTATTTTCGATTTTAAGCCATTTTTTCAGAAAGAAATAAAATCCGTTTTAGATTTTGGAAATTTTCAAATCTGCTTTAGATCTGCAGATTCAAATTCTTGCGAATTCTACATTTCCTAACATCCTTAGGAATTCGATATCTAATAGAAAAAAATTTGCTCACAAGAATCTTATTACCATAATATTTTTATGCAAAATTTGCATTCTAACATGCAAAAGAATCAAATTTCGGCACTGAAAAATGAATATCTCACATGATGCGACTATATGCAACTATTTTAAATCCATATTTCTGTAGCTCAGATTAAAATCTCAACGCTAGATGTAAAAAGTGTATTTGTCGTAGAAGAAAGAAGATTATCCTATAATATTTTAGATTTTGTTATATAAAAATCCAAACTTCGGTCTCCGTGTTGCAGCAAGAGTTTTTTCATATAAGTATAAAGTAATTTTAAAATATGAAATCTTATAATCCGATTACATGCTTTTTTGAAGTTTATCGTTAAAATAGTCTATATTCCTTCAGCAAATAAAAATAACAACTAGATTTGGAATTCTTTGGATATTCGTTAGATTTTTAGTTTGAAGAATTCTGAAAATTTTTGAGCAAGAAATTCTTGTATTTTCAAACAGGATTAAATCATATGATTTCTTAAGGCAGTGAAAAGCTGTCTTATTTTTTAATCATTTTAATATCAAATTATAAATTTCGGTATATGTTAATATGGGATCGATTACTCAGATGAGAACCTTTAATATCTATTCATTATTCCTAAACCATAATAAGTAATAAATTTCATACTTATTTTACAAATTTATTATTATTTTTAAAATTCTATTATAAATTTTGCCGAATTTTAATTTGGGATCGATTACTCAGATGAGAACCTTTAATATCTATTCATTATTCCTAAACCATAATAAGTAATAAATTTCATACTTATTTTACAAATTTATTATTATTTTTAAAATTCTATTATAAATTTTGCCGAATTTTAATTTGGGATCGATTACTCAGATGAGAACCTTTAATATCTATTCATTATTCCTAAACCATAATAAGTAATAAATTTCATACTTATTTTACAAATTTATTATTATTTTTAAAATTCTATTATAAATTTTGCCGAATTTTAATTTGGGATCGATTACTCAGATGAGAACCTTTAATATCTATTCATTATTCCTAAACCATAATAAGTAATAAATTTCATACTTATTTTACAAATTTATTATTATTTTTAAAATTCTATTATAAATTTTGCCGAATTTTAATTTGGGATCGATTACTCAGATGAGAACCTTTAATATCTATTCATTATTACTAAACCATAATAAGTAATAAATTTCATACTTATTTTACAAATTTATTATTATTTTTAAAATTCTATTATAAATTTTGCCGAATTTTAATTTGGGATCGATTACTCAGATGAGAACCTTTAATATCTATTCATTATTCCTAAACCATAATAAGTAATAAATTTCATACTTATTTTACAAATTTATTATTATTTTTAAAATTATATTATAAATTTTGCCGAATTTTAATATGGGATCGATTATTCAGATGAGAATCTTGAATATCTATTCCTTAATCCTAAACCCTAATAAGTAATAAATTTATAATTATTTTACAAATTTATTATTATTTTTAATATTATATTATAAATTTTGCTGAATGTTAATATGGAATCGATTACTCTGACGAGAACTTTTAATATTTATGCATTATTCTTAGATCATAATAAGTAATAAATTTCATACTTATTTTACAAATTATTTATTATTTTTAAAATTATATTATAAATGTTGCCGAATTTTAATATGGGATCGATTACTCAGATGAGAACCTTTAATATCTATTCATTATTACTAAACCATAATAAGTAATAAATTTCATACTTATTTTACAAATTTATTATTATTTTTAAAATTCTATTATAAATTTTGCCGAATTTTAATTTGGGATCGATTACTCAGATGAGAACCTTTAATATCTATTCATTATTACTAAACCCTAATAAGTAATAAATTTCATACTTATTTTACAAATTTATTATTATTTTTAAAATTATATTATAAATTTTGCCGAATTTTAATTTGGGATCGATTACTCAGATGAGAACCTTTAATATCTATTCATTATTACTAAACCATAATAAGTAATAAATTTCATACTTATTTTACAAATTTATTATTATTTTTAAAATTATATTATAAATTTTGCCGAATTTTAATTTGGGATCAATTACTCAGATGAGAACCTTTAATATCTATTCATTATTACTAAACCATAATAAGTAATAAATTTCATACTTATTTTACAAATTTATTATTATTTTTAAAATTATATTATAAATTTTGCCGAATTTTAATTTGGGATCGATTACTCAGATGAGAACCTTTAATATCTATTCATTATTACTAAACCATAATAAGTAATAAATTTCATACTTATTTTACAAATTTATTATTATTTTTAAAATTATATTATAAATTTTGCCGAATTTTAATTTGGGATCGATTACTCAGATGAGAACCTTTAATATCTATTCATTATTACTAAACCATAATAAGTAATAAATTTCATACTTATTTTACAAATTTATTATTATTTTTAAAATTATATTATAAATTTTGCCGAATTTTAATATGGGATCGATTACTCAGATGAGAACCTTTAATATCTATTCATTATTACTAAACCATAATAAGTAATAAATTTCATACTTATTTTACAAATTTATTATTATTTTTAAAATTCTATTATAAATTTTGACGAATTTTAATATAGGATCGATTACTCAGATGAGAACTTTTAATATTTATGCATTATTCCTAGATCATAATAAGTAATAAATTTATTGCTTATATTACAAATGTATTATTATTTTTAATACTATATTATAAATTTTGGCGAATGTTAAAATGGAATCTATTTCTCAGATGAGAACTTTTAATGTCCATTCATTATTCTTAAACGATAATAAGTAATAAAAAATATAATTAAAAACTACCTTTTTTTAGGTGTATTTTAAAGAACGAGAAAAGTTTATAGCATTCCAATATGTTGAAAATTTAAAATCTCTTTGATTAATTATGTTATTTAATTCAAATTGCTTGCTAATAAATCCAGGAAATTAGTATAAAATAATACAAATTGTTAATATAATATAAGAAATTAAAATATAACATTATAATGCTCAGAAAAATGATTTTGAAAATTTAATAATTTTAATAAACTTCATATCTTAAAATTTGTATATAGCTTATTTATTTATATTTATACTTATTTATTTATTCTTTATTTATATTTATTATAGTTTATTTATATATACTTATACCATTATCGTGCTCAGAAAAATGAATTTAAAATATTAATAATTTTAATAAACTTGATATTTCAAAATTTATATATAGCTTATTTATTTAAATTTATACTTATATTTATATTGTACTTATATTTATACTTATAGCATTATTGTGCTCGAAAAAATGAATTTAAAAGACTAATAATTTTAGTAAACTTGATATCTTAAAATGTATATATACCTTATTTATTTAAATTTATACTCATATTTATATATACTTATAGCATTATTGTGCTCAGAAAAATGAATTTAAAAGATTAATAATTTTAATAAGCTTGATATCTTAAAATTTATATAGCTTATTTATTTATATTTATATTATACTATATTTATACTTATTAATTTATACTTTATTTATATTTATTATAGCTTATTTGTATGTGCTTATAGCATTACTGTTCTCAGAAAAAGGAATTTAAACACTTTATAATTTCAATAAACTTGATATTTTAAAATTTATATATAGCTTATTTATTTATATTTATATTTATATTATACTTATATTTATACTTATTTATTTATTATTATTATAGCTTATTTATATATACATATAGCATTATTGTGCCTAGAAAAATGAAATTCAAATATTAATAATTTTAATAAGCTTGATATCTTAAAATTTAAATATAGCTTATTTATTTTAACTTGTATTTAACATATATTTATATTTTTATTATAGATTTATATGTATATTTATATTATTCTTAGATATATACTTATTTATCTATACTTTATTTATATTCATTACTGTTTATTTATATATAATTATAGCATTATTGGGCTCAGAAAAATGATTTCAAAAATTTAATGATTATTATAAACTTGATAACCTAAAATTCTACTAGAATATTGGAATTCTATGAAGTTAAATGTTTAAAATTTATTCTTCGATTTTTTTTTTATGTTACATTAATTCTCCATTCTGAAGAAACTAAAAAGCTATTTTTAAACTGTCATCTTATATTTTATCGACATTCAGGCTCCGAGAATTTATAACTGCAAATTTAAAAACAATACACTAGCATGCATAGAAAATTATTGATATTAGAATTTTCTGTCGCAAAGCCAAAATTTTATAAATCCAGATTATTGTTTTTCTAGAAAATTTTATCAGCATCATTTTTAATTTCATTATTTGCTAGAGTTTATTTAATCATACAATATTTATAAAATGCAAAATAGTGATTCATAACAGTGTGATCATCACGTAATTAAATAATTAAAAAGATTATAAAAACAATATTCGTCTTTCGTCATAAAAAATTATTATTAGAATTTTTAAAACGAATGTTTAATTTTATAATACATCTGAAAGATGCAGTAATTTTTTCAATACAATGCGCGTTATCTATGATAATCAGCGAAAAACAAGAGGGTTAAGTCTTACTTACGTTGAAACATCAGTATGAGAAAAACTTCATATTCTTCTCCTGTGATTACTCCTTCTCCTCAAGAAGTGAACAATTTTTAAATTTCAAATTCAGAAAATTTCTATAATTGCAAAAAAAGTTTTTTGGCTATAGTTGTGACACTTGTGTAGATGATTTTTAAAAAATGTAAATTAAACATTTTTCATGAAAATGACATGTCAATTTTCAAAGGGTAAATAGGATACATAAAAAATAAGTAATTTATTCAAATAATCGTAAATTCATCTAATGCAAAAAAAAAAAAAAAAAAAAAAAAAAAACACATTTTTCAAATCAATCAATTTTAAATCCAAATCGTGCTATTTCTCGTATCGTTGCCATTTTCTTAAAAGCATAATCCAATGTTTGAGTAAGATAATTTACTTTCATGTCCTTTTTCTTATTTGCTGAAGTTCCAAAAATCAACGAAATTTTTTCTTAAAAGCACGGTCCAATGTTTGAGTAAGATAATTTACTTTCATGTACAACCGGCGTCCTGGCATAGGGATAGCGCGCATTCACCGTGTTCTGGGCGTCCTGGGTTCGAGTCCCGGTTTGGACATGGCTGCCCTTCCGTTGTTCTATGTGTGAATGTGCCGTCCTATAAAAAGGGGTTGTGCAAGCGAATGAGTGATGCGCGAGTAGCAAAGTCGTACTCTTGGCCCTAGTTGGCGCTACTATAAAAACAAGAAACGCTCCCCCAACGGCTTAAAATCGCTTACTTCGTAACAGTGGGCTTGTGAATGGCAAGTGCCATAAGATACAACAACGTTCGTGTCCTTTTCTTATTTGCTGAAGAACCAAAAATCAATGAAATTTTGAAATATGTTTCTGAATAGATGCTATGTTTTTTGCTTGCAATCATTTTAAATTGGCAGTATTTAATTCCGCTTTTCAGAATTCTGAGGACTGCTTAATCCCGATTATACTTATGAGATTATTTATTACTGTATAATACATTCAGATACGCGAAGTCGCTTATTTCAGATTAAAATATCAGAGAAGGAAGGATCAAAATGATAACTAATTGCTTAATCTCTGACAAATTGGCTGAAATATGACGTCAAGACTATACTATCCATTTATGCTCTAGATAAGTCGATTATGATTTCGAAAGGCTTTGTTATCTGTTAATGAATATAAATGTTCGCAAACCATGAGTTCTGGTACCTTTTGGTTCATATCTTGCAATCAAAATTTTAAGATAGCAATTTACTGTATCTTATAATCTCTGCGGCTTTCATTGGAAATCTATTTAAACGCATTTTGATTGCATATTATACATATACATATATAGAAATAATTGTAAGTTCAAAAATATAAGTGATGATAGATAAACTGTAAAATGAATGCTGTAAGATTGTTTCGAATAACATGTTAAAATTGTTAACATGTCAAATGCATTAACGATTTCTTTATTTAAATAACCAGTTCATATGTAGGTAGGATTGAAAAATATTCGTATGTAATCAGTATGTAATTCGTATCCAAATATTTTTTTCTGAAAAAAACACGATTTTACAAAAATCTGCCCAGAGAAACTCGGTCTCACAGATATTATATAATATGTACCTAATAAAAAGTATGCTTAGAATTGAAAATCCATTATTTAAATTTTTATTTTTATAATAAATTATCAATTTATATTTACAGGTTGTTATTGACCCTTAAAATGAGTGTATTTCCTTACTTGCATTAAAAGTGTTAAAAAGTTTTTTTAAAAATAAACCTTAGAATTATGTTCACTGTTTCCACGTTTCAAAATTAAAATCTCGGATTTTAAAAAATAAATTCTGTTTCTACGACTTTGAGATAATTTCAATTTCGCATTCATTACTGTCAAAATCTGATAATATTATCGGGGATAATTTAATTTTTATAAATGCGATTTCACTTCTCATTTACTGCAAGGAAAGTCCTCTTACTGAAACAAAAGAAATAATTAAGGACAAATCGCTTATAATCTCAGACGCCATCATAAATAATAAGAAAATAAACCCATCTGCAGTCAGCATTAAATGAGAGATATTGCCAATGATCTGAGATCAAATTATCATTAATCCTCGCAAGAGAGGAAAAATAAGCGTGACATTCTTTCTTAAGCAAAAAGGATTATCTTTTTATAAATTTCAGCTTTTTTACGTTATAAAACACATTTTTTAAGTTGCGAAATTGTCGTTATTAGAAAAAGGAATTTTTTTCGATACTATAATTTGATTGAAGGGGAAAAAAGTGAAGCTGCTTAAAAAAAAGAAGGAATTTCGTAAACTGGTTAGTGTAGCTAATAACTTATAATATTCAAATAGGTTTTCTTTAATCTGTATCTTATTTTTATTATATCTGTAATGTAATTTCTTAATCTGTTATATAATATATTTCTTATAATCTGTAATGAAGAGTTGTTTTCACTTAAGAAAAGTGTTACATATATTCCTTTAAACAATTTATAGGAGTGTTTACATTAAGACTAAAACTATGTTTCTAAAAAATTTATTTGTAAAATTACTTTTATAAAAAGGAAATTAAAAGAATTTGGAAAAAGAAGGGAAATTGGGAAGAAAAATATTACTTTTAAATTAGGTGAAAATATAAATTTATAAACTCTGTCCAAACAAAACTTAAAAAAAAAAAAACAAGTATCACTTATGCATTAAATGCAGAAATGGATTTTGGGCAGTCGCAGAATTAAATATTCTGCTGATAACATAACGATGAAAAAAATTATTAAGCTAAATAAACTGGTAAAAATAAAAGCGAAACGGAAACTGAATTAGTTTAGATTTTAGCTTACATATAAGATTATAGAATTCAATTAGATAAATAAAAAAACTTTTTCTAGCTTCTCAGTTAAAAAAAAACTGTTCTATTTCTGCTAATCAGAAAATAGGACTGTTTTTTTTATTCAAATTAAATTACAAACCATGAATAATAAGTTAAACAAATATTAAATATCTCATATAAAAAATTCTACATCAGTTTAGATAATTAACATTACTATTAAGACGAAGTTCGATTATATTCTGTTCTTACAGCAGAATGAAATTTATATCTGAATATACGTAGAATACAGACATTTTTTTGGCTTTCTAAGCTGTGAAGAATGGCTTAGATATGAACTAAACGTGAGTAAATTTCTCTATGGAATCAGCTGCGTTTCTTTCTTTGCGTATATTTGTTTGTTTTGTATAGTCCGAGTAACACAGTATAATTTTGCCATCGATCAATATTTAATATCTAATTATTTTCTCACTTTCCCCTACCATACCATGCAATGTATTCACTGGTAGAGTACATTATTAAAAAGTATGAGAGAATATTTTGGGGAAACATCTCCAGCTGGTTTATTTATAAGTGCTGACAATGGTCTCGCTGATAATCAACTAGTTAGTTAATTTACTCTGTATTATTGAAAATCTAAAGTGCTCGAATCGATAAAAAGTGAAGAATAAAAAAAAGTACTTTTTGATGAAGATTTCTTTATTCTGGTTAATATAATGGCGATTTTAAAGTTATATTGCACGACGTGAAACGATAAAGTCAATAACGAAATTTCTCTAACAATTTCCACTAGCTGAGTTTGGGGTTTTCAAAAGCTATTATAAGTGAACGAATTTGAGGAAAAAAAGGAAGCTGTTCTCAAATCTATGTCTTACCTAGTGCTTTAATTATAAGTAAAAAATTTAGGAAGGAAAGATCAAGAAATTCCTAACTGCTTCGATGAGTGCGATGTACGTTTTCAAATTAAAAGTGCATAAATCGCGTTTTTATTTTTGTTTAAAAAGATGCCATCTTGAGTAAAATGAATCATAACATTTAACATTAGTAAATTTCCTCTCCTACTGGGGGCACCTCAAAAAGGAGGATGAGAGACCTCCTCTATGGTAGTTTGTTCTCACCACCCTGGGGAGTATAGAAAAAGGTAGGGGTTGGCTACTTCTAATCGATGAATGGACGTACTTCTAACGGGACGGGTTGTACCGTGGCCGGTAATTCCCCTTAAGCTCCGTTCCGACAGCCAGTTGTCTTTACGGACATGATCTTAATTCTGTCCTCTGACCCATTGTAGGACCACTTTCGCTGTGGGCGTTGATTGGAAGCTTCCCGCTATCGGTAAAATGAACATACGTCAAAGAACACAGGGAAACTACAAGTCAGGGGAAAGAGGGCAAAATGCGCACGGGCCGTCCGAGCGAGGCTTCAGGACTCAACCACTGTTTCAGCCATATTGCTGTCACAATGGTCCCTTCATTCGGTTTTATCCGTGTGTCTTAAGGCGAGTCGGTGTCGTCAATTTGTAATTTGTAAATTTCATAATTTAATCTTATGTTACTCGTTTGCCAATAACAATTACATCTGACGAGGAATAAAATTTCTGACATATTACTATGATATGTCTGTATAAAATTAATGTATTTTTCAATTTATTTGTTAGTATTTATTTGTGTGGATGGAAAAAAGTATATCATTATAAATGTACGCAATTGTCAAATTTTATAATAAAGAAATGGATTCCAATGGCAGTATAATAAATTGAATATAAAATAGTTTAACCTGAAAATTTTCGAAACATAAGGAGAACTATCTATTCAATAAAAACTTTTAAAGCCAAATTTAATTGGCAAACATGCCGATTTTTATCTATTCTATCTGAAATTCATCAATTATCAATACAAAAATATTATATGTCCACATTTATTATGCACTCAAAAAATAATGACATGAAATTTAAAACCGAAAAAATATTTGGTTTAATTTTAACATCGTCTAAAAACATTTGATACCGATAAACAAAATTCCACAAAGACTAAGATACTGAATAAAAGCGTCCTTTCTTCGGAAATCTCAGTTAAGTATCACAATCAGTGTAAAGAAAAACATGAAGAAGTAACAACAAACAATTACACTTGAAGGCCTGTCTAGACCGATAAGTGAGAGCTCCGACATTAATTTAAGAACAAAATGACGATAATGCAATGTAGCCACATCTCTTCAGTCTTATCTTAGGGCTGAAATTATCCGTTAAATGATTTGGGGCATTAGTTTGATGGTAAGGCAGAAGTGATAACTGACTTGTTTAGATTTTGGATTTCAGCACTTTAGCAAGAGATAATGCAAACTCGTTGATGCTTAGCTTGGGATGGTAAAGTGATGGTTCTATGTAATAATAGCCTTTAAATTATGTGAAATAGAATGAGAAGATTTAAATGGGAACTCCTTCCTTTGTTTTTATCAGAGAAAATGGTCTGGAATTGTTTTATTTCACTATTTAAAAATTATAGTATTTTGAATTTATATTAAAAGAGGGAATTGATTGTAAAAGTGGAAAAAATGTAGATTAATATTCGATATATCTTTAATGTTATGGATACAATACAGAAAAAAAAATGAATCTAATTTAAGTATATTAGTATATTTCATGTCATTAACAATTTCATATTGCAATGATTAATTTATATTGACAAAATATGCATTTGAGTTTGATGTTTATTTTCGTTGGACCCAGTGCCGGTCATAAAATTTAAACATTTTATAAATGTCACTTATTTTGAAATATATTAATTAAAGAAAAGCTTTGATGGTTAGTAAGATTCAGAACAACATAAGTTAAAATAATGTATTCGTTTTAGTTAATAATTAACTGTTAATTATTAATTAAGATTGTATAGTTACGAATTAATCGTAATTGCTTCAGTTGGATTAATTATCAATCATTGGTTAATCGGATTAATTTTTTTGTCAGTCTATGATTTCATGAAATGCGATAATCTGTAAAAGTTCAAATGCAATTACAAAATGAAAATAGAATATTTCTAAAGACAAACTTTGATTTTTGTCTTTTTTCAAGATATTGCTAGTTTTGCGTGATTTCAAAAGCTGCAAAGTATTTTCTAGCATTTAT
Source organism: Argiope bruennichi (assembly GCF_947563725.1). Taxonomy (NCBI): domain Eukaryota; kingdom Metazoa; phylum Arthropoda; class Arachnida; order Araneae; family Araneidae; genus Argiope; species Argiope bruennichi. The sequence continues at coordinate 36,486,348 of NC_079159.1, read as the reverse complement.
AAAATAAATGAATCAGGATTTCAAAATTAAATTAATTTCCTGTAGTATAATTTTATTATTTTTTCAGGATTTTATTAAGAATCCTTGATTTGAAAAAGTATCGAAAATATGAATTGACATAGGTTGAAACTTATATAACGTTGATTTTCCGCCAAATGTACTATTTTAAGAACGAATGACATAGTTTGATTACAAAACTAACCAAAAAATATTAATTAATGCATTATCATGACTTTATCGATGCCTTACGGAGATTATTCAACTAGTTGGTAGAGCCTTTTTAGATAATAAGGGAGAATTGTTTAGAACCTGGAATGTATCTGGTTTGAACCGATATGGATTCTATTCACTATTTAAATCATAAAGCAGCCAGCTTACGTAAGAAAGATATAATGAAAAAGGAATAACCTTTAGAAAAAAACTACTTTATAATTCCAGTTAGAAAATAACTTATATTAACTATCATTTTTAGAAACGAATAAATAAACTAATAATATTACCCACGTTTTAAACTAAATAGCAAAATAAGTTTTTTCATCTTAATAGAGCAAAACAAGGAACAAGGAAGATAAGATTGCTAAAAATAAGACATTGTAACTTCCATAAAATTTATCTATACATTTTTGACATAAAAATCATGATTTTCTTTTCTTTGCTAAAACAAATTACATTACTATTCTTACAAAAAGCGATTAACTGTATTTATTATAAATTCTGAAAAGAAATAATTAATATTTTTTGGACTCCAGACATTTAATAAATAGCTTTTCTACTTGTCAATAATTTTATTCGATTTCTATTGAGGAATAAAAAAATGGTTCAGTATTTCAAATAGGAAAAAAATATTCACAATCAGTGCATCTTTGGCTCTAAGAAAATTTCATTTTGATATCAAAATCCATAGCTTAATTGTTTTAGAAAATTGCTTTTTAGAACAAAAATTCAGTTTTTACATTTAAGTAGAAGATAGATCTCTTACTGAAACAGGATAAATAAATATATAAATAAATAATGATAAGTTAATAAATAAATATGTATATAAAAAATGATAAGTAAATGAATAAGTAGATAAATAAAGATATGATGACGATTTATTATTTCCTATAAACACGAATTAAAAGAAAAAAAAAAGTGAAATTCCGCTTTTCTTAAGAACAACAAAAAAAGACTTTTTAAATAAGTTTTGTCATCATTTCCTCACCTTATTTAGAGAGCATCTCTCGTGATGCCTTATTAATGTTGAGATTTTTTTCATTTCACAAAAGTATTTTTTAATGCGAAATTACTTGGAAAGAGAAAAAATATCGCAAATGAAATTAAGGAAAAAAAAAAATGGTAGAATAAATTGAGTGTTTAATATTCTTTGCAACATGCTGTTAAATAGATTTGATTTTTAAAAGATTGTTAAGTAGTTACTTAAAATGATCTCTATAAATATTGTTTATAAAGTCATAGACAAAATATTACAAGCAGAAAATTCCCAATATTAGAATTATTTCATGAATTTAGAATTATTTTATTTATTTTTTCGAATTATTTTATTTATTTTTTATTTTTATTTTATTTATTTTTATTTTATTTATTTTTTAGAATTATTTTATTTATTTTTTAGAATTATTTTACTTATTTTTTAGAATTATTTTATTTATTTTTTAGAATTATTTTATTTATTTTTATTTTATTTATTTTTTAGAATTATTTTATTTCTTTTTTAGAATTATTTTATTTCTTTTTTAGAATTATTTTATTTCTTTTTTAGAATTATTTTATTTATTTTTTGGAATTATTTTATTTCTTTTTATTTTATTTCTTTTTTAGAATTATTTTATTTATTTTTTAGAATTATTTTATTTCTTTTTTAGAATTATTTTATTTATTTTTTAGAATTATTTTATTTCTTTTTTAGAATTATTTTATTTCTTTTTTAGAATTATTTTATTTATTTTTTAGAATTATTTTATTTATTTTTATTTTATTTATTTTTTGGAATTATTTTATTTATTTTTATTTTATTTATTTTTTAGAATTATTTTATTTATTTTTTAGAATTATTTTATTTATTTTTATTTTATTTATTTTTTAGAATTATTTTATTTATTTTTATTTTATTTATTTTTTAGAATTATTTTATTATATTTTTTAGAGGAAAATTTGGTATTAAGGAGTATATTTACAAAAGAAAAACGTGAGAACGTTTTATATTGCATACGTTTTTTACATGCTTAGTGCTAATTCAATAGGTAGGAGCCTCGATCTTATGCTACCGGATATGGTCTACCAATTTCAGTTTCTTTAAACTTTAAATGCCGAGGGTTGACTTTAAACGACATACACAAATTTGTCTTCTTTTATATTTTTAGAAAAATAACGAAGCTATTGCTATATGTTTGGAGATGTTAATTCCTCTTGTTGCTAACAGAATGCATAATGGAAACTTTATTAAATCAATTTATAACTTTTCCTTGACAGCATGTCTTATGGAAAATTTAATAAGTTAATGTTTTTCGCTTGTAACTGCATTTTCTTTTTGTTTAGTTCGAATGCCATAAATGCCATACATTTTCACGAATGTTCAACTAAAGGTTTGTACTTGAAAAAAGTAAGGTATTTAAGTCTCTATTTATTATAAGTAGCATATTTTTTATACCAATCGACAGACAGTGCTGTAGAATGGAAACAATATATTTTTTACCATGTATCTATCATATTTGAAACAAAACATGATTTGCAAAAAAGAAGAAAACATCATATTTGAAACTAAATAGGATTTCTTAAAGTAACTTTTCAAATATTTATTCGAGAAATAAAAATCAGAAAACATTTTTAAATTTAATTTTTTAATTTTAAATAATTAGCATTGAGGATTAAGATACCGAGCAGTAAATAAAAATGCAAATAATTTTTTAAATTCCTGTGATTATCAGATAGAGTTGGTATTTTTAATTACATCTGCATGTTAGCGTTACCTCTAACATTTTATAAAATAATTAAATTTGAAGCTACTAATTGCTTTAACAGACATGTTAAAGAAAACTCCATGTTATAGAAACATGGAGTTAAAGAAAACTTTCTTTAACTCCATGTTAAAGAAAATACACAAATTAACAATGAATGACACATGTTGAGATATTTAAATATTTGATTATAAATATTGCTTCAAATGACATCTTTATCCAACAAATATTAAATTATTACTGACTCAATTTCATTAATGAGATCATTGGCAAAACATGGCTTTTAATAACATTTCTGTTTCACTCAGCTACTCTTTAACAGAACAGTTTTCAAATTTCTCTTGATACCATGTCTTAGTCGGTCTTAGAAAGTCTTATTGGGACAGGATGGTTTGATGTTAAGATCTCGGCTTCGGTTCTGTAGGGTTCTAGATTCAAGAACCTATTTCACCAAAAAAACGACGTCGCATGTACGTTAAATCTGTCAGGGCCAAATGCCCTCCTCCTGTTGGTGTGGTGAGGAAATTAGGAATGGAAGTATGCCAGGTCTGGTGTCGTATTCGTCATCTTTTCGTGGCTCAAAATTACGAGTGTTGATGTGTTGCTTTAAAAAAAGCTCAATTGTTTAGCTCAAAAAAAGCTCAAAGTTATTAATTGTTTAGCTCAAAAATAGCTCAGTTATTTAGTTAGTCAACATATTTTGATTTAAGTAAATAAAGCTCAAAATTTTACTGATTATAATAACATTACAAGAACCATTATCCATTTTGAGTTGGACGCACATTCTTTCTATATTTATAAAATATTTACGTGCGTGTCTTTACTTTTCCAGATAAATCTATCGCACCTACAACTATGAACTTTTACACAGCAATTGTAATGATGTCTCAATCCACCTTGATGCTAGAAAAGAAAATTAAAGATTTTATGTTATTTTGGAAGAATTTTGCGCGCAATCCTAATACTGTTTCTAATAATTGAAAAAAAAAAAAACTCCAAATTCAGCAAATAATTGACCTTTTAAAGAAATTACTTTTTTACCCATGATTGAATTGATTGACTATTAAAAACATTTTAGGTCCTAAACTGAAATTCACTGATTTGATAAACAGCGCGATTAGGAAAATAAGAATTATGAACATCAATATTATATAATCAGATTTTAATAGCATCGATTGCCGAATTCTTTCTAGTTTTATTTTCTCTCTTTGCTGTTTTTTGCTTGCATCTTTTTTGTTTGAGTAATTTATTTCGGTTTTTATCGTCTGCAGAATATTTTCCTGTATTATTTAATCTCGTTCTTGTTTTTAGTGCATATTTTTTTCAGTGATTTGTTTTGGTTTTTATCGTCTGCAGTTCACTTAGAGCAAACGAAAATAAATAAATGAATAAATGAAGAATAAAACAAAATAGAAGAATAGAAAACAGACGCATAGAATCAACATTATGTTTCTCTTATTTTATTTTCATAATTTTATTTTATCAACGTTTTGATTTCGCTATCATTTATTATATCGCGAGCGATGCCGTGCTCATGTAAAATAAACTTATACTTTGTATGCTTTTTTTTTTCATTTTAAAATTAAATGTATTACATTTACACGTCATATATGCAAGGAGTAAAAGCATTAGGTTTCTTTTCTATTAAATTTTATAATTAAAATGCAAATTTAAAGATTCAGAAACATCTTAAAGGATTTGGATCTAAACTCTAACTAGTTAGATTTTATTTATAGCACAAGGTAGCTCTGCTCTTAATACTGCCCTTCCGCTGTGGTCCATTGGTCATGTGTATAAACTGTATAGCTAAGATAAAATAGGAGTATGTTTTTAGTTATTTATTTTTCAGTGAAAAATAATTAGAAACGCATAACTGAAAAAATATCAAATCCTTTTGATTATAGATTTACTTATAAATAAATATAATTTCTTATAATATCAAATATCTTGCATACGATTTCCGTAATGAAAATATCTGTTATATATTCAATTGTAAAAGTGAAGCATAATCAAAATATAAACGTTTACATTCACTACATTTACAGACGATAAAAACCAATTCATTCGAATAAAAGCACTAAACAGAACGAGATGCTAATCATATGCACACTATTATGACTATGAGCCATCGATTAAAAAACTATGAGCCATTGATGACTATAGCCATCGACAAAGAAAGAATCCGCGTTTTCACCACCAGTAGGAGCATGTATACCTTGAATTTGTTTTAATGTATGCATACAAATTTTAATATGAAATGAATTTTTTTTATTACTGATTAACATTTTATTTAGTTTCATTTCATTATGACTTCCCATTTGAAAGTAAGGCTAGGTCTATTTTAGCACGCATATCGTAATTTTGAAATCTTATTAGAGGATGAGGGGGCATCTGAGCAGAAATTCAACTTCCAAATTTTCGTCTCACGCCAGTGGAAGAACATTTTACCCAAGGCACGGACAGATTTAGCTTGAACCAAACCCGCATATACGATAGATCCGTCGTGTATGCGATTTAATCTGTGTTTATAGGAACATATTTAAATAGTTAAATTATGAAACAAAAGTGTCAGAATTGTATAACATAATCTTTACTTAATTCTAAAAAAAAATTACTACCAAAAATTCATTTATGTGTTGAAATAAAGATTAAATTTAAATAACCAGAATAAACGTTCTTTCCTGATTAGTACTAGATGTTGCTTAATTTTTTGAATGCAGTAAAATATTACTCAGATACCGGAAAAATACTTTTGGACATCTTGTAATAATAGGTTTAAAGAGATTTAAAAAACCGGTCTTGAGCAACTAACTGGTTCATAGGCAGTATTAATTGTAATTACTTTCAATTAAATCTAATTTGCATAATTTCTTACAAATAATTACCTCAAATGAAATATTTTAATCATCAAGATGTGACATTCAAATCCATACTATTTTAATTGCGTTAAACCTGTTGTAAAGTCTTGATCCAATAAAAGGTAGCGTTATGATCAAATTCTTTATTTACAGCTTTATTTAAATAAAATTACAGTGCATCATCTAGGTTAAATAAGTTCTAGGTTAAATGATTCTTATCCGACACAACAAGGATAGTTCCTCGAATATTTTCGGAGAAACTCTCAAGGAAACAGCTAGCCGACTCTTTAGCGTTCTCGCAAACAGGCCGTAGCTCCAGGGATCCACTGAATCTTCGCAGGTGGAATTTCCGTCGGACACTCCGCTCTCTGCCTCAGTGTCCATGATTTCTCTCCTCTCTTCCAATCTCCTCGCACTTTTAACCTGTTCCCACCCTCATTCACATCGGACCATTTTCCCGGTTATCCAATAATCGTTCAGCAACAACTTCACTGGTCTACCGTCGACCGTGGGAATCCGTTGGGGAGCCACCCTCCACAATGTAAAGAATGCAAGTTTACAACTATTTCAAATACAATGCAGGTGGGGTCCCTTATCTGGACTCGCACTAATTGACCAGATGTCCTTACTTTAAAGGGGTTGACCACCTGGCACTTCTGTAAGCACTGCGGTAGGGCGTCGCCATTGCTGATACTGCTGTCTGGATGCTAATTATGGAGCGTGGGAAAAGAAACGTCACCATGGTCAAGCAGGGAAGAAGCTGAATCATTACACTGTTCTTTTCATTAAGTATATGAACTTAACTAATGGATTAAGGTCACATAACATCATAGAACTAATAAAACCACACCTTACCAGATATTCCATTTTTTAACTTTCACGTACTGTATTCTTACTTTCTTGATATTCTTCTAAATTACCTGAATATTAAAAATAATTCTTTTTCCGAAATTTTGGAATAATGGAAGAGAAATACGTTGGTAAATAGTTGATGAAAATTGAAATAGATTTGAATTTCAGAACAATAATATATTGTAAAAATTAGGTAAACCAATATTTTAAAAATTGCGTAAGTTCAGAAAAAATTTCCAGGAAAATTAAATTAATAGCATTCAGATTTTTTTTTAAATTTTAAAATGATGTCGAAATCATTTTTGTGCTATAATAAGGACGAAAGTTATGCTAAAAAAAACCTACACAATTTTGCTTTATTTTTAATTAATTAAAATGTAAAAAAACGTGTCCTCAATTGCATTTTCCCACCTTTTATCCGATTTTGTACCAAATTTGATAAGTCCAATGGTTTATCTTGTAGAACGCAACACACCCACAGATTCATATTATTACACAGGCTAGTTCATTTTTATTGGCAGCAGAGACACCTATTTTACGAAGTGCAGCTTTCAACGCCATTTTTTTCTTTTCGAAAAGTGTTATTTCACTCTTTTTAACTATAAAACAAAGATAAAAAAAACTCTTATATAAAATGACGTTGAGTTTAATATAAAACTTTTTTTTGTAATAAGTTTATCAAATCCTATATATTAATAGTGTTTAACCTGTATATTATACATATTATTAAATCTAACATGTAAGAGAGGATCACATTCAATAAAAGACTATTAGATGCAATGTAACTGCAGGTAGACAGATTGAAACCATATTTCTGCAGCCAGATTCAAATATAAATATTTGCTTTAAAAACATTTTTTTGTTTTGAAGGAACAAGATTATTCTGGGAACTTGGATTACGCTTCTAAGGCTGAAATCCAAGCATTGGATGTAATGTTGTTACGACAGTTCTTTCGTGTAAGTATAAAGTAATTTCAAAACATGTAGCTTCATAATCGGATTATATGCTTTTTGAAGTTCATCGTTAAAATAATCTGTTTTACTTGGGCGAAAACAACACCTGAGACTTGAAGTGCTTTATTCATTTTTAAAGTTTCTTCTTTGGAATATTTGTATTCTTTGTTTGCCATGTATAAAGGAGATGCTCCAATATTTCTCGTGTCCTGATATAGTTAAAATCTTTTTAATTTTTAAGTGAAGCAGCGTATTTTATTCGTCAAAATATATTCGGAACATGATATGCATTGTGGGGAAATATTTTAGAATTATATTTCTAGATCATGTTCACATTTAATTTGTTAAAATGTAAGCATAGTAATAAAATTACAATATTAAAGTTGTTTTAAACATTAATTATAAATTATATTTTCATATTTGTGAAATCTTAAAACACAAATAATTATATTTCGTAGCGATGTAGAGAAATTACAATTGCAACCCTATTAAAAAAACCATTTGACAGCTGATAGTTTAGGGTAGTAAAAATAGAGTGTCATATGATAGAACAACGTGTTTTCATTGTTGAACAATATTTCAAAAATAATGAAAATCTGGCTGCCGCAGTTCGAAAATTTGTGAAGTGGCCCCTTAGATCGTGTCAGTTAACACCGTTGGATTCCTTTTTATGATGTTATTTTTTAAGTAGAAGGTGTATGCCAATAAGTTCACAAGTACGCGTGCACTGAAAGAGGAAATTCAAAGCTGTATCAACGAAATTCAGCCACATTTATGCAAAATGGTCATGGAGAATTTCGACAAAAAAAAATGCGTGCTTTTAAAGCCGAAGAGGCCATTTGCCTTATGTGTTATTTTAAACATAACACTATCATATGTATTTTACAATTCAATAAAAATATAACAATTTAAAGAGAAAAACTGTGTTCTTTATTTAATTCAAAACTTGCGTTAACACTTTGTTCCATCTTGTAACGCTCCATTTTTACTAACCTTGAAGTAACTTGAAGTAAACTATCAGCTGTCAAATGTTTTTTAAAAATAGGATTGACAACCTTTTACTGCACGTATGGTGAAAAATTCCAATCTTGTGCAAATTTTGGGGCACTCTTCATTATTTGCTATCTATCGATAGCTTAGAGGCAACTTTATTTCAAAACACACACACACACACACACAAAAAAAAAAAATGATGAATTTAATCAAACAATTTTTAAAAATACATTTTTATTCGTTTACCATTTTTAGGGTAGATTCCTGAAAGAAGACTACCTATTTTGATTTTAATTATTTTCCATGTCTCAATATTTAATTTGTAGTAATTTATCGCAATATTCTGGATGATTGAAATATTCATTTTTCAAAAGCACCAAGTAGTGTTAAATTCTCATACGGACTCAAAATTTATGAATATAGTATACTGTCAGTGCAAATATAAAAATGTACTAAATTTTATGCCTATAGCACGCTAAGAAATGATTGAATAAATCTACAATTATTATAAATAAAGCTTTAAATCTGCATCTTCACAAATAAGAAACAGAAAAATTCCTAACAGTAAGCGTATTAAACTTTTTTTTTATTTCAATTATCTTTATTTATTAATTTTAATATTTTTCCCAAACTTACTACCAGCTGGTGCCACTGGCACGAGATCAAAATTTAATTAAATTAATGATTAACAGAAAATTAAATTCAAAGAATATAAAAATACAGATTTATTAAGAATTTATAAATATAAAGAATTTTAATTCTTTAGCATATCCGTAAATGAGCAAAAATTCAATTAGGAAGTCCCTATCTTACAAACAAGAAACACATCCAATGAAATAAAAATGTGTAAAAATAAGAAATTTCATTTCAGTGTTTTAACTTCTCTGCTTACGAATCGATCATTTAGAAACAGTGCAAGTATATACATTTTTGTATGCATATTTATACATAATACAGTATTGAAAAACGATGCTTCCGTGTGCATTTTTTTGCTTTTTGAAGACTACTAAAAAATAGAAATAGCGGTAGATATTGCCTGTGTAAGTACATTGTGAATTTTTTAAACGACTTATCTCGAAATTTTATGTTTTGTATGAGCCGAGGGAGAAGAGAATGAATTTTAAAACAGAAAGGTCGAGGGAATAGGGTGATGAATATTTGGTGGCATTTGGAACAGCTCTTAGAAAAGAAACAAAAGTGACAGCTGAAAAATATTTTTCGAATTTTGCACTTTTCTTTTCTGTGAGTGATGGACTAAATGCCATTAATCTTCTAGAAGAATGATACTTTTAAATGTTTTGATGTCAATAGCGGCTGTTTTCAGTTGGATTTCAAATTCTTTTCTGAAACTTGATTAATGCCCTATGTTAATGCCCAGTTTGTTTTAAAATTCTTATCATTTTTTTATAATTTGACTAAAATTTAAAACTGAATATGTTGTAAATCGATATGAATATCATTCAGTGAGTATAAGAAATACAATTAAAATTCGCTATAATTGGTATTAAACATATACATCAAAATTGCGTTACGTCTGCTGATGCAAACTATTTATTCTTTTATTTTTGAAGGTTAAATTAAATTACGTATAATGTAATAACATCTTACATTGCACATATTTTAAGTTGTCTTGGTGAAATTATAGTCTATGTCATCTTACATAAAATATAATTTTAAGTTGTCTTGAGTTCAGATTGTCGCACAAATAATGAGAATTCTCAAAATGTTTTAGAAGAATTTTTGAATAATAGAAAAATAAACCCTCTTGAAATTCAATTCAAAACTCTTTTAGGAGAGTTGATACCTTTAAAAGCTATTTCTCAAACAGGTGACGACGTTTTCATGGTCTTATAGTAAGATTTCTATTTTCTAAAATTTAGCAAAGACAGCACCTACAGTACCAGGTCGAATTTTATTTTCCTATAGAGTTATACATGACTTAATATAATTAACATAAATAATTCGGCAACCATTTGAGCCTTAAAGGAAAAAGGAAAATGTTATAGAGTAGTCTTAATTAAATTTATTTTTAAAAATTCCGGAAGTATTTTTAAGTCTTAGACTAGTTTTATGATTACAACAGTGGATATTAATTACTTTTAGGTAGATTCCTATAGGGAGACTACTATTGCACTGGTCCTCATGACCAGACTTCATAAAAATTTCCTCAATTCTTCACCGATCATTGCCCCCTAGAACCCAAAATCACTTTGTAAAAGAATAACTAGAGTAATTTTGTTTGGATTTTAACTAGCTTGGAACATGTTGTAAGAAACGTAAAAATATCGGACGAGTTCGTAAATGACCCATCTCAAAGGGTATGAAAATGATGGGTGATTGAAATTTTCATTTCGCTATAACTTTCTTAATACTGAAGATAGAAAAATAAATCCAATTACTCAAATTGACTTCTCATTAGAACTAACATCTTTTATAGTTAGTGTTTCGATAACTTCAATATCTTAGAAGTTAGAGCTGAAAAATGAGCCATACCTAATAAGCCCTAATTTTGATTGTTACTAACATCATCAATTTATGTTGCCATAGTAACTTAAATGTAAAAGAATCTACCTTTGCCTTTCAACTAGCCGAAAGATTTTTTTTTGTTTGCTTTAAGTGAGGTAAGTTACTTTTTATGCTTTTATGATGCCCGTTATTAGTATGAGTCATATAAAACGATTTCAATGCTGTTAGTTTTATATCAAACATATATTTCAAATTTCAATATAAAACAAGATCTAGATGGAATAATGTATTTTGAGCATATCTTAATAAAAAGGTAAATGATAATTTCTTGTACTCGAATAAAATGATAAAATAAATTAACCCTTTAAAGGGCCAATTTTTTTCTAGTCATATTATGTTAAAATATTTTTAGGCTTGAAATTAGAATAAGAAAAGGGATTCTTTTAACTTATTAGATAAATTTAATTTGATTAATTTATTTATTTGGTTAATTAATAATTAAGTAACAAATCAAGACACATCATTTTGTGTGAGATAAAGAACTGAAGCATTGAAGTTTATGCCTTTCTAAAAAAAATATGTCAGAACTGATGCCAACATACATAATTTCATACAAAGATTGATAAATTTGGCGGGAAGCATACTTCCAACTGCCCTAGAAAGGGTTAAAAGAAGTCTAACTCGATGTTAGAGAATTACTTCTTTAACTCGATTCAAAAGCTTTTGTATATTGAAATACATCAAGAGGTTAGCAGAAAAATTTTCTGGGTTATAGAGAAAGCAAACATTTTCCCTGGGTAAATTTCAAGTTATTTCTAAAAGACTTGAAATTTACTCAGGGCAAACTCTATTTTTCTCTTCTTTAATACTCTATTTCTATTTATTTCTACTTGAGAATAACATTCACCATCATTTTGTATCTTTTCTTTCAAAAAGACTATATTCCCATTGCAAAGAAGTTACAAAAACAAGTTAGTACAGTTAAGTTTTAAAAAAGTGTTTAACCAAAAGCAAAAAAGAAGTTGTTTTGCTTACAATCTGGCCAAAAATATCTCACATCTATAAACAAGTTCCCACGAAGACAAAATCAAAGAAAAACTATTTTATTTCCTCGGATGTCACAATTAATTATCAACAGCAACCGAAAGAAAACGCCAAAAGCAAACAGAAAGCACCAAGTCCTGGTGATACGTTAAAATAGAGCCGAGATGGGTGTTCCAACGCTAGTTAAAGAGGAAAGCAAAAAAGGAAAAACAAAATGATAAAGCCCCTTTGCTTAAGACTTATCTTTTGAGCTGGGATTTAACTTATCTGTGGAAAGATTTGGACCGTTAGTTTCGTACAGCGATTGAGGTGCGAATGTGGAAGATTACGTTTCTTCAAGACAGCAATTTAACCAAGAGGTTAAAAAAGTATTTGACACCAGTTTTTTTCTATGGAAGAGTTTGCTATTTCTTGGAAATGATTATTTACTTTATTTTTAGATTATTAAGAGCAATTAATCTAATCTCTATTCATTGCTTTTATAGAAGTAGATTTCTTGTATATTTTTCTAACCTTCCTTAAAGAATAAAAAAAATGTGAAAAAAAAAACCCGATTTTTTTCTTTTTTTTTTCTGAGACAGAAATTATAAACTTCTAAAACCACAAGGTCTGTGACGTATATTTTTAGAGATAATACTTTAACTGTTCTAATTAAAAAATTCACATGGATATAGTATTTTTTTTTTTTTAGCTTTTCTTCTATTAGGTTGTTAGTAGTTGATTCATTATGTTTTTCTAATTTATTCCACATGCTGGCATTCATATTTTGAATTGTTCTTTTTTTTTTTTTTTTTTTTTTTTTAAAGGACCACCTGTGATTATTTTTTCTTCAGGACGACCACTAATGAAACAACGCTTCGTCCCCAGATTTCACCTTTCAAGCAAGTAATAAAAAAATATCATTTGGAACTGGATGTGATAATCATTCAATATTCTGCCAACTCAAATATTTGACATTAAAGCTACAATCTTCAGACCAAATATTATTTTATGTGAAATGTTTGCCGTTCAAGATGTGTCTATCGGTTAGATGAGCTGTTTGTTCTACAGTAGTTTCATGTAATATTGGCCTTCATATAATACATATAATATTCATGTATACACACAAAAGATTGCAACGGATTGAATTGAGCGAGTATAGAACCTGTGACCTTGTGGTTTGCAGTCCACTAACATGACCATGATGCAAAAGCAATTGCTTGGGCAGCTTAGCTTTTAACTGGTTTATAAGCTTTCATCACAGACTCTCCCTCCAGTGAGTCGGAGGTGAGACGAACGATATGGCTGTTGAGTGGTGATGTATTAGCTGTTGAGTCTAATGCACCTGTATTCATTTGAGTAACGCCAAGCGTTATGGCGAGAGTGTGTGGTTGCTGTTGCTGCGTCAAATGAATCTGATGATTTTGGTTTGCTGTGGGTAAATGGCGCCACAACAACTGTACGAAGGTTGAATGTTCAGCGTCCGAGGTCACCAATATAAAGGATTGAATTGAGCGAGGATAGAACCTGTGACCTTGTGGTTCGCAGCCCAGTAACATGAACATGATACAAAAGCAATTGCTCGTGTAGCGTAGCTGTTAACTGGTTTATAAGCTTTCACCACAAGTTCTTCATGTTGGTAAATTTACCATGCCAGTAGTGCAAAGAAGAAAGAGCCTTTAATATTTCTTGAGTTTCAACAATTCCTATTCTTTTAAACAGAAAGTCGCATCTATTGTCTATGTCTGAACTTCTCATCCTCATTTTTGAGGTGCCCCCCCCATCCCGCAGAGGGAGAGATTTTTATCAACAAAAATAAAGGACAGATTGTTGATTGTCCGCCATGCTTTCGGAATTTTAGTAAAAATATCAGCGCTATCAGTTACTTGAAATGTAGTGTCAGAAACGAGATATAAGAAATGTGATAACAGAGAAATTGCTTCACAGCGCAATATTTCTGAAGTTATGATAAAAATGAAAAAGCATCAAAAGTACATATAAGATATTCGGAATGGATCGAGTGCTAAATATCCTTTTATATAAAGCAGTGAAAAAGAAGAAAAACTGAAGGGAAAATATATAACGCTTTCTGATCAATAATATTTTTCTTTCCTCTCATTACATAATTTTGTCCCTTTTATTTCCTAATATACAAAGTATACAAGGAGAGAATATACAATTGTCGAAACTTTCAAACTCGAGAATTTGACAAATCGCCATGCCCACACTTTTCTTATTAAAAATAAAAATATTTAATGAAGACATTATGGGTCGATGGATTCAGGCTGAGATTTTTAAAGAGAAAAATTGAAAGGAGAAAATTATAGAGAATAATTTAATAATAATAATGCACATAATTTTACGTCTATTTTTTTTATTTTCAAGTATTATTATTTTATTTGAAAAGTAACAGAAAATTATCATCGCAACTTATGGACATCCCTATTGAATTTAATGATTCAATAAAGATGAATCTAATGATTTATCTTTATTCGACTTTAATCCATTAATTCGACATTATTGAATCATTAGATTCTATAATGTCGTTATCAGATGGATTAGGAAAACAAATAGTTTCTTCTTTCACAATTCAAAATATTTCATTATCGATAAAATGTGTAAAAGAAGAGAAATTCTAGAATTTCTCAAGAGAAATTCTAGGTTTTCAGTTAAGAAAAGTTAAGCGATATATACCACTTATTTCTAGGCATTGAATTGTTGGAATTTTAGAAGCGTATGTTTTAATACGCGATGTATGATTGCCATATACCTACAGTGCGCGAAAAAAGTATAAGGACAACGTGTAATTGCTTGAAAATATGCTTTATTTCCATTTTACCTAAATGAAACTCTTTATATTTCTTACTTCTGCAGCATAATTTTGTGATAACACTTATATAACATAAAAAACATAATTTAGCTTCAAAATATTGATTATAAAAAATTTAACATTAAAGGAAATACGGAAAAAATTATAAGGACATGTTATAAAATACTTAAAAAATGTTTCAATAATGAAGAAAACTACCTTTTTTTTCAATCACTTGAATAAGCCGAGAGGTCATAGATCCTGAAAGATCTTTTAAAATGTCCACAGATATTTTTTCCCAAGCGTCTTTGATAGCGACGACAAGATCTTGTGTACATTGATACTGTGTGCCGTTTTTATAAACTTCTCGGGCTAGAAGTCCCCATAAGTTTTCGATTGGATTAAGATAGAGACTTCTCGCCGGCCAATCAAGTAAATTTACAGCATTAGCTTCAAACCAGAGTTTTGCACTCGTAGAAACGTGTATCGAAGCATTATCCTGCTGAAAAATATAGTCAGTCCCCTGAAGTAATTAGTGGCGCTTCAGGTAACATACTTTCTCCTAACATATCAACATACCTGTCCGAATTCATTTTACGGTTGATAAATACAATTGGAGTGGTTCCATTTGCCGCAAAAGCGCTCCATACCATAACCGAGCCACCACCATATTGACGCCTGGAAAACACTTCCTTCATCTTTCGCTGATCATGCCAAAAATAACGAAACCATCAGTTCCATAAAGAATAAACTTTTTTTTGCCCGAAAAAATTACATCAGCCCACTTTTGACCAAGAGAAATGTATTTTTTGGCAAAGAAACTCTTCTTTTCTTATGATGATTTGTAAGAGGGGGGCGTGACACTAATTTCCCATAAGAAACTTGAGGATGTTTACTCAAAACATTTTGAACAGTCCTTGTTGAATATGGTAAACTCAAATTTTGTCTAACTTCATTTGCGGTTTCTCTTTTCTCGCAAGCTCTCCTTACAATCATTTTTTTTTTGTCGACGAGTGAGAATTTCTGGTCTCCCAGTTCGCTTTTTCATATCATACATCCCAGGATTTTTTAGAAAATTATAAACCACCGTTTTAGATCTCTTGATTCTTTTTGAAATATCCTATCCATTTAATCCACATTCTCGAAAAGCAACAATTTTTCCTTTTTCAGAGTCAGAAAGTTGAGTTCCTTTGGGCATCGTTTAAAAATTCACGCTGAAAGTCGCCGAGTGGGAAATTCTTTTCGTAAATGAATCTTTTAACTCGGAATTGTCATTTTATGCTTTCAAATATGCAAATTTTTAAATAATTAATGGAGAAAAAGCAATGTCCTTATACTTTTTTCCGTTTTCATTTAGGTTTAAAAATCAAAATTTAAATTTTAGCAGATTTAAAATTGAAAATTTTAATTACTTTACGCATAAAATATTTTAGTTTTACTTCTATTTTTGCTGCAAAAATTTGCATACGATGCTGTAAACAAGGCTTCTAGATTTGGCAATTTTTCGCGTGTCCTTATAATTTTTTCGGGCACTGTATTACCATACAACATTGAAACTCATTATGTCACTGATATTTGTATTTCAAAATTCTTCTGCTTTGGCGTGACATCTTGCGACATATCCTTAAAGTAAGAAAGAACAGTCATCTATATCTATATCTATCTATCTATCTATCTATCTATCTATATATATATATATATATATATATATATATATATATATATATATATATATATATATATATATATACACAGTTGCAGAATTCTGTTATTCCTGTATATATATATATACAGGGTGGTAAAAAAAAACTTCCCCTATATATGAAACCCTAGGGCCTATCCTCTCAACCAATCAAACCAAAATTTCAGACATGGTTGTTTGAAGTTATGCGCTGGAGATTGTGATGATTCTAAACAACGCAGAACTCACGGTTACGGTTACTGTGAGGGAATTTTGAAATTTTCGAATGACAACACCCACTTTTTCCTTGCGCAAATTGATCAGCTTATTGAAAAACCACAAATAGCTTTGGAACGATTAGCGTGTGACTAAAATTGCCGCCTTAAAGCATATGCAAAGAAGGGCATTATAAAGGAATAATGAGAACACACAGAGGAAAGAGAAAAGAAGTTTTTATTGGAATGTAAAGTTATAATTACAGGTTTTCAACGTGTTCATCTTCGCAGGCGACAACGCATTGCATTCGGGAGATTGTGAACAACAATGCCGAACGTAACATGAAAGGAAGAATCTGCGTAACTTCACGTGTTATCACATCTTGCAATTCTGACACAGTTGCAGAATTCCGTTATTCCTGAATTGCAGCAACGAAATGTCATTAGGGACATTGTATGGATGCAAGATGGGGCTCCTCCACACGTCGCCCAATGTGTTCGACCAGTGCTGCAATAACACTTTGGTGATAGAGTCATCTCTAGTAACTTTGCAGTTTCGTGGCCACCGCGATCCCCAGACTTACTCCTATGGATTTCTGGTTCTCAGGTTATCTGAAATCTAAGGTGTACACGCCAGGCCCATGAGATGTGTCAGAATTCGAAGATGTGATAACACGTGAAGTTATGCAGAATCCTCCTTTCAGGTTATGTTCGGCATTGTTGTTCACAATCTCCCGAATGCAATGCGTTGTTGCCTACGAAGATGAACACGTTGAAAACCTGAAATTATAACTTTACATTCCAATAAAAACTTCTTTTCTCTTTCCTCTCTGTGTTCTCATTATTCCTTTATAATACCCTTCTTTGCATATGCTTTAGGCGGCAATTTTAGTCACACGCTAATAGTCCCAACGCCATTTATGGGTTTTCAATACGCTGATCAATTTGCGCAAGGAAAAAGTGGGTGTTGTCATTCGAAAATTTCAAAATTATCTCACTGTAACCGTAACCGTGAGTTCTGCGTTGTTTAGAATCATCACAATCTCCAGCGCATACCTTCAAACAAACATGTCTGAAATTTTGGTTCGATTGGTTGAGCGAATAGGCCGCTAGGGTTTCATATATAGGGGTTTTTTTTTGACCACCCTGTATGAGATAATAAAGCTGAAGAACTACTGAATTTTATATCTTAAAAAATTCATATTTGTCAATTCTTTAAGATTGAAATTTTCCCAAAATACTTCTTTAAAATTCGAGTTACGACAGTCATTTCGATTTTAAATATTCGAACCAATAGAATGTATAATGTTCCAAAAACATATTCAACTTAAAACCATCACGGCATTTAAACAAAACTTTTTCCTTGAGAGGAAAAAAAAAAGGCCTTATTTCAAAACAAGAATAAAGAATCAAAATAAAATCTCCACGATGTATTAGCCATAGTATCAACATATTGATCGAAAGCATGCATAAGTGATTTTTTTTTCTTTCTTGTGTATTTTTTATCTTTCCGCTTTCTTCAAAACTCCGAGTTGAAACAGTTTGTGGTTGAGTAATAACGTTATGAATTTTTTAAGGGGCTTATCTGAGAGGCGCACGCTTTGTTTAGGGGAAAGAGAATCCAATATGAGTCAATAAATTTTAAAACAGGAACGTATGGGGAATATTTTGATGAATATTCAGTCGGATTCAGAGAAGTTCTTTAAAGAGATATGCGAGTAAAAGAACAGTAGAGACAGCCGGAAAATATGCGGTGTATTTTTTTTTTATGTAAAAGATGGATTTGACAGCATCGTTCTCCGAGAGAAATAGTATTTGCGTAATGGTTGAATATATTGAAATGATAAGGCTTAAAGTAAATTCCTGTAAATGGCATCTGATTTCTGCTGAATTTTAGATTGCTTTTGAATTCATATTTTTGCCGCCTTATCAATATTGATCTAATCTTTTATTATTTCAGAAAAATCGAATTAAATATTTTTTTAAAATTTTTTCTTTGGAATTTCTTCTTTCTAATTTTTAAAAAAAAGTTAAAGATTTGATCTGTTGTAAGAGCTGGACTATAAACACGTTATGTTTTTCTCAAATATTTAAATTATATTCCACGAATTTTATTTAAAGCTTCCTCTTTTAATGACATGTTAAAAAATATGCTACATATAAAGTCACATTTATGTAATGGTAGAATATACCAAAATGAAAAGGCTCTAACTAAATTCCTGTGCATGGTATCTGATTTCTGATGAATTTGAAAAAGCTTTTGGAATTCATTCTTCCGTTGTCATCTCAATATTGATCTTATTTTTTATTATTTTATAAAAATGAAATTATCTATTCTTTTAATATGAATAATTTTAAAAATTTAAAGAGTTAATATTCTATAAGTACTGGATTAGAAATATATTATAATAATCCTGAATATTGGATTTATATTCAACGAATTTGGCGATAAGCATTCTCTTATAATTGCTAAAATAACATATTGAAAAATATGCTATATATATGTAGCATGTTTTAGCAGTTGCATAGCCGTAAAGAAAAACCTTTTGGTATTTTAACTTTAATTTATTTCATCCCGGGAGGCATAATTTATGCTGATAAAAAGCGGTAAGAGATGCGTCAATCTGCATAGCGACAGAGGAGTAAAAGAGACAGAAGACTTTTCTTTTCAGGGATTGTACTATGAGATTTCTTTGGAGATTTATAAGGAGTTTATAGAGAATTCGGAGTTTTTTAAAGAGATATGTGAGTAAAAGAACAGTAGAGAGAGCGTAAGCAAATGTGAGTAAAAGAACGCAGAGACAGCGTGAGTAAATGTGAGTAAAGGAACAGTAGAGACAGCGTGAGTAAATATGAGTAAAGGAACAGTAGCGACAGCGTGAGTAAATGTGAGTAAAGGAACAGTAGAGACAGCGTGAGTAAATGAGAGTAAAAGAACGCAGAGACACGTGAGTAAATGTGAGTAAAGGAACAGTAGAGACAGCTTGAGTAAATGCGAGTAAAAGAACGCAGAGACAGCATGAGTTAAAGTGAGTAAAGGAACAGTAGAGACAGAGTGAGTAAATGTGAGTAAAAGAACTGAAAGACAGTGTGAGTAAAAGAACAGTAGAGACAACTGGAAAATATGAGTTGGCTTTTTTTTTCCGTCTATGTAAGTGATGGACTTGACAGCATCGTTCTATGAAGAAAGTAGTATTTGTATAATGCTTGTGCAACGAAATGAGAAGACTTTAAATAAATTCCTGTAAATGGTATCTGATTTCTGATGAATTTTAGATTGCTTTTCGAAGTCATTCAACTCAATATTAATCTAGCTTTTCTTTGCGTGATGATAAAATTTTCCACCATAACATTTAGTAAACAAACAAATTGTACTCAAAAATGGTGTACTGTAAATTGGGTGTTGCTGGTAGCATTTTTCAGAACTATTGCATAATAAGGAACGTAACTATAAAAAAATTAAATGTCACAATCATTATGGTGGGGTTGAGCTTGTCATTCCATTCTTTGTTCTGGTTGGAAAAAGCATGCAATGTTTTTGAATATTTTTTCATAATTAATCTGAAATTTTTTACTAATAAAAGCAATAATTAGAAGAGATGGACATTGAAGATTTTGTTCTGAGCTTAACATGTAAATTTGCATGACGATGAATATTTCAACCATATTCTTTTTTAAAAATTATTTTATGTTATAATTTTATACTAGAATTTTTTCAAACATTTTCCCTTTAATCTAGAGCATGAATTATATCACTCTAATTTATTTCTCAAAAAAGAAAAAAAAAATCATGCAAAGAAGCGTTAATAATTTATTTTTATATGAAAATAAAATTTAATACTCTTTTCGTGAGAATAATTTTAAAAATTTAAAGACTAAATTTTCTGTGACTAGAAAAACTTTATATTGAATATTTAATTTGTATTCAAGGAATTTTGTGGAACGCTTTCTCTTGTAATGGCTAACATGACCTGCTGAAAAATATGCTGCCTATATGTAGCATATTTTAGCAGCTGCCTGGCCGAAAAAAAGTACTTTTGGCACTTTAACTGCGATTTATTTCATCCAGGGATGCATAATTTATGCAGATATAAAGTGGTAAGAGATGCGTCAGTCTACATCTCGACACAAGTGTAAAAGGAAATTTTTTCCCTTCTGTGATTTTTAAAATGAGATTTTTACAAGGATTTTTTTGCCACGTTTCGAAAGGGAGTCAGGTTTCTTTAAAAGAATGTTGTAAGCATCATGGATTTTTATCCCTTCACTCGGAGAGTGAAGAAATTTTGAAGACAGCAGTTTTACAGAGCTCGTGTTAAAGATAAATAATCAAAATGTGGGAATTGGATCAGGAAAAAAAAGAGAACATTATAGAATGAAGTTAATATGAACTAAATTAAAACTGTAATTTGGAAATTAATTAGGTTCTAAATTAGAGTATCAAATATCATTAGATGCATACATTAATTACCAATAAATATTTCGACACACATGAAAATGAGGATATCAGCTGTCCTGATCTATGTCACGCGTTTTGTATTTAAATATCTTGTAGGAAACAGCATTGGCATTAGCCGCATACAAGATGCCATGAAATTCAGTGCTGTCTGACTTCGAGAAAGTCGTGATTGCCGGAAATCGTAGAAATGATCTATCCTTAAAGGATATATCTAGTGAGTAAAATATTCCAAAATCAACAGTGGCTTTTGTGATTAAGAAGTTGAATGTGAGAGGTGATTGGAATCTGCTTCGACCCGGAAGACACACGAGACTAAGCGATAAAGACCGACGAGTGCAGTCGAGAGAAATTCGGAGAAACCGAACCAAACTGATGGCCTGCATACTCCAGGAGATCCAACAAGCATCTGGGATTGTTGCTTCGATAAATAACATCCACAAGAAAGCCCATTTGCTTGGTTCCCATGATTGTAATGCCGCCCATAAGCCTTTGATTACAAAATCCCATCGCATTTGCTTGGTTGATGTGGTGGAATGTACGTCGAAATTGGACTGTAGATGAGTGAAAATAGGTTCTTTTGAGTGATGAATCAAGTTTCAATTTCTACCAGTCGGATGGCAGAATCACGGTTAGGAGTATGCATGGAGAACGCCTTTTTTTCAGAATGCATTATGCCTACACTAAAGTTTGGCGGAGTTGGAGTGTTTTTCGTGGTATGGACTGGGACATTGGATTCCGATTCTCGGTAAGCTCATTGCCGATTCCTATTCCACTGTTCTATATAACACTATGCTTCTTACACTGTGGAAATTTTACGTGTTGGATCATTGTTATTTCCAGGATGATAACGCCACATGTCATGTTGCGAGGTCTACCATACATTGTTATGGTGACTATGGGGTGAACCGATCGAACTAGCCTGCCCAGAATCCAGACTTGAATTCTTAAAAAATGTCTGGAATGCATTGGATCGCCAAATTAAGGAATGCAGCAACCGTCCAAAATCGGGGAAATAATTTGCATGTCTTCTAAAAGCCGAGTGGAAGAACATACCACTCTCCATCATCCAAGCACTTGTAGAAAGTATGCCCCAGAGGGGTAAGGTTGTAAATGCTTCAGGCGCAGGTTCTACCAACTATGGAATATGAATACATTGCTTTTATCTCGTTTATCACATGTGTCCAATTACTTTTGGTAGATAGTGTATGAATTAATTTAAAATAATAACGGAAGTATAAACTATTATGAGTAATATTTGTTAAAATATTGCTTAAATATGTATTTTGTTGTAAAATATATAAAACTAGAAATAAGACTGAATACATAAAACAAATACTTTTCGAACTTTCCTGAAAATTATACAAGGATATGAAAAATGAAAGTTTTATAATGGAAGTACACAGTATTTTAAATCTTGACATTGCATTAAATGCGAATTAAATTGTAAAAATATTCAAGTCAAAACTCTAAATCCATTATATTAAAAGAGTATCTGACTCAATTTCGAAGGAATTGAAGTCCTTATGAATATACAATAGTTTTCTGTCTTATTCCATGACAGAATCAAAATTGCAGCAACAGCTTTATATTTGAGATAGTATCTATGATGATTGCATTAGAATAGGTTTAGACATTAGAATAAAAAAATTTTTAAAAAATTGCAAATTGATAATATAAGACTTGAGTGCTATTAAAAGCGTAGAAAAAAATAAAATAGATGTTAAACATGGTTTATGATTAAATTTCTTAATTATTTCGAATTATATATTATTATAACCTTTCAAATAGATTCAAACTTTAGCATGATAAACATGAAATTATTTTGTTAATTATCAGATAAATAATTCAATCACATTATTCAAAATGTAACCATAAATATGATATTGATATTTATTATTGCAATTCAAAAATTAAATTTGCGTATGTGTTAGAATTTCTAAGAGACGATTGAGAAATAAATGTTTTCAGAAATTTTTGTAAAGTAATGAATTACATTTAAATTAATTTATAATTTTAAATAATTGTTTTTTCTTATTTTTAATATGTCATACAATTTTCTTCACATTTTAAATAGTTAGCAAGAAATCGTTTTAAAACTTAAATAAAAAGAATTTTTTCCTAAATAAAATACTATTTCCAATGCCCCATGTTTACTAAAAATAGGAAAGCATTGAGAAGAAAATAATTCAGCGGAAAATTAATAACAAAAATGTATAAAAACTTCTTAATAATATCGCTTATTCTTTTTATAGGTATATATATTTTATTTTATTTATCGTTTATTCTTTAATGGCAGCACCTTAACAACGGGAATATTAAATTGCTGAACCTCAAATAAAAGAAACAATGACCCACGTTATTGGCCTTTTATTAGTTTCCGGATCGTTTAACAGCCAACAGCGTAAAATCAGGAATCAAGCGTCGGTCATGAAAATGAAATACCCGGTAAGTCACGAAGAAGAAGAATTGTTCCCTTAACAGAACTAAGGTACTATTAAGAGAGAATTCATTCTTTGGAACCATGGAAGCAAATATGAAGCTTAAAATGGCTTTCATTTTGAAATTTTTTAAAGATTTGTGAATAAAAATAGTGAAATTCTAGTTTAACGTTTTATATTTGTACATATTATTTATTTGTACGTATCCTGCTTTCGCTCTCGTGCGCAGAGCACATAGATAGAAAATAGTGTAATCCGTCAAAAATTCAAACCCAATAATTTGCGAAACCCCAAGTTTCAGAACTGAACAAGTCCGCAAAATACATTTTTGGCAATATGTGCGTCTGTATGTCTGAACACGATAACTCAAAAACGCTTCCTATTTAGACGGGTGCAATTTATTATAAGAAATTACGACCAAATTCTAAAATGTTTATCAAATTTTGAGCAAAATCCACTAAGAGGAAGTTGGTTTGGCTATCTGCATACAAGAATACATGATGATTGCAAAATACGTTGGATAAATAAAATGAAGATCTGTATTAAGTTTTAGACAGAATCTGACAGCAGGTTGACCATCTGTCGGTCTGTACTTAAATATGCATGTAAATGCAATAACTCAAAAGCTAAATGACTTAAATAAATGAAATTTGTAATATGATTTTATGACTAATATTAAAGTTCTATGCTAAATTTTATTTTAATTTCTCGATAAAAGCACATCCAATATACATATGCGATTTTCTCATATTTGTGCCAGAAAATAAAATATGTATTACCAGTGATAAATCGCCGATGATCGCAGGCTTTATTCTCGATAGTTCTGCTTGCGTCCTGGCATAAGGGTAGCGCGTCTTCTAGGCATCCTGAGTTCGAGACCCGGCTCGGACATGGATGTTCCTCTGTGTTCTATCTATGAGGTGTGAAAAAGGATTGTGAAAACGAAAGTGACGCATGAAGTACCTAAGTCGTACTATTGACCCTAATTGGCTTTACTGAAAAAACAAGAGAAGCTTACTCGGCTTAAATCGCTGACAGATAACTGTTAGCGGGCTTGTGAAGTGCCGTAAGTCACAACACAGCAACGATAAATCTTGTGTGAAATCTCGTATTTCAATGTCATACAAGGTGATCAACGCTTTGCTGCATTACTCATGAATGAGGTTTTATGAGGGAAGAAAGATCACACCATAATTAGAGAGTATGCAAGAAATGTTTTGAGGGACCACTCCAGTTGATTATTATTCTATTATCAGTAAAATAAATCACTTGATATTGCATTTTTTCAAAAAATTAATTATGATGCGTTGAACAGTGTTCCGTTGTAAATATATATAATATTCTACAGATTTTTAACTCATTCTAAGTTTTGGAGCATTTATAAGTGATAATATAGAAAAAAATAAGATGGACTTAACAGATAGAAAAATTCGTTTTAAATTGAAAGATTGTATAAATATTTACATAAAATGTACAAATTTCAGAAAACTCTAAAGCATTCAAAAAAATTTTTTTCTAAAGTTTTCCTCGTTTAAAATTATCATCTTGCAATATAAATAAATCCTAACGTCGACAGAGTCTTAAAAATAATTAAATATAAAAATGAGCATATGTAAAAAAGTTAAGTCTCTTCTGCGCTTCAAAAAAAAGAGTCTATGTTTTGCTTTCAATAAAAGCAAAAAGTATTTGTCTCGAATAAATAAGTAGACTAAAAGATAGACGATAAAGAAGATGAACTATGCAGAAAAACGACTTTCGTTCTTCGAAGGGAGCTTCTAATTATCAACAATGTATGAAAGAAAAATGCGAAAAACAAATAGCAAATAAATTTCTTCGTAAGTGTCTCAAGACCAAGCTGAGTAGATGCGTGGGAGTTCCAATAGTAGTTAAAAGGTGAAGCTGAAAACGATGAAGCATATGCCTTATCTTTTGACTTGAGATTTATCTTATCTATGTGAAGATTTGAACCATTAGTTTCACATTACAGTGACAGAGGTGCAAAATAATCTTTTTTTTTTTGCAAGTCAGCACTTTACCCAATAGCTAATGGCAAATAAATGTGACGGAAAAAAGTATTACTTTCTTTTTTTTCGATGCACTTACTGGATCTTTGTAATGACTGTTTACCTGACTTCTAGAATAGAAGAAACAATTAATCTAAACTCTATTAACAGGCTTCAGATTAGTAAATGTCCTGGAATTTTCCCACGCATTCCATGAAAAAGAAAAAAATAAATGAAAAAAAATAAATGAAAAATTCAGTTTATATTGAAGATAAACATTAATTTAAAGGTATCTTACGATATATATATATATATATACTAGTCCTTTGGCGACCAGCCGGTTCGCCAAACTTAATGTTTGTTAAAATTTTAATAATTAAATATTTTATGCAATTCCTACTTTAATAGCTTTTTCATCAAAATATTTTAAAACTTCAAATTTTGATAGTCATATAACTCACTCATAATATTATAAACGCCTTCAGTCATAACGTAATATGTATCTCTCTAATTTTCTGTTAGTTCCCGTATAATTTATACCATAAATTAAAGTGGAAAGGATTGATCTGCAATTAATATAATAATATTTTTTACTGAAACAAAGTATTTTTTTGTAATATGATTACTGAAAACAGTCACTGAGCGTTTAAACTTTATGGGCACTAAAGAATATCTTTCCTAATTTATGTAATATTTCAAGAATTTGTCAACAAAATATTCTCAAATTTATCATGACCAGAACGATTCATTAACAATGTTTAATTTTAAATGCATCAAACACTAAGAAAATAAAACGAATCGTTTAAAATAATCGGTTGAAAACAGGTTAAAAAAAAACTACTTAAAAAACGATGTACTTAAAACTATAAGCGTATACAAAAAATATATAACTAACATAAATACAATTTAATTACAAAAACATGCAACTAACCTAAAAATAATTTAAATCATCCGTTGATAATGGTTGTCAACAATCAGAACACAATGATCATGCGTGAATTTTCAACGCCAGTTACGGTAACGGAAATGCGTGAGTTTTTCTACGCCAGTTGGGGTAACGCTATGCAGATTAGAAATTTTTTCTTTCCTTTATTCTGTTTTATTTTAATTCAAAAGTACTTCAGAATGAATCTGAAAGATCGATTCATTAACAATGTTTAATTTAAATGCATCAAACATTAAGAAAATAAATAGAATCGTTTCAAATAATCAGCCTAAAAATCTTAAGCCTAGCTTCATGACTGTTGGGAAAAAAAACTGAAGCCGTACTCATTTGGCGGTGGGCAAAATGAAGAGATTTTTTGGCGGGAAAGTTAGTTTTTAATTAATAATTAAAATTCTAATTAAAAATTCAAAAAAAGGGCTATCCTATCTTTTAAGTTAGATCAAACTGCACATGGTGTGCAAATTTGATTAAAATCGGTTAAGTAGTTTAGGAGTCCATCGCGGACAAACAACGTGACACGTAATTTATATATATTAAGATTATAAATTAGTAATTTTAAATAAGCCTTAATTTAGAAAGTTCAACAGTCTGCAACTAAAGTTTTTTTTAAAAAAAATACACGAGTAAATAAAGAAATTATAAGAACACTTTTGTTATTCATTAGTGGCCTTTGTTGAACAGCTGGTGCATTGGGGATATTGGTTATATTTAATTGATGTTAAATCGTTTAGATATATTTTTATATAGTACATGATTTCATTAAATTGTCAGACATTAAAATTGACTTAATTATATTATCTTACTAATGTTCTCTCTATTTTGTACGCGGACTATTCTTCCATAGTTCACGATTCATTCTCAAGGAACCATAACGGTATTAAAATTTAAATCTGGTTCATCTGTCTCTTAAATTTCACAGTATTCTAAATTGGGAGAATGTAAATATTTTGGACGCTATTGCAGAAAAACGCTAAAATCCATCCTAATTTTTAATTAATTACATGCTCCTAATCATCATTGTCATTAATTAGCCGCCTTAAGCGACTAGCTGGATCATCAAGATTAATGCCTGTTAAACCTTTTAATTAAATATATTACCTAACATAGTTTAAATGGCTTCTTTAACAAGATATCTTTAAACTTCAAAATTGATAGATATACAATTTATACATGGAAACTTTGCACCATTCTGTTAATCTTACTGTGTATTTCCCTTGATTTGAACCATTAGTTTTGCATTACAGTGGTGGAGGTGCAAAAGAAAAAGGGTTCTTTTTTGCAAGGCAGCATTTGAACCAATAGATAATGGCAAATACATTTGATGATAAAAAGCTTCTTTTTTCGATGAACATGCTGGATCTTTGTAATGACTATTTATCTGACTTCTAGAATAGAAGAAGCAATTAATCTAAACTCTATTAACAGGTTTTAGACAAGTAAATGTCCTGGAATTTTCCCACGCATTCCATAGAAAAAGAAATAAATTGAAAAAATGAATAAAAGCTTAGTATTTACGGAAAATAAACATTAGTTAAAGATTTTTGTATTTTTATACATAAATGCCCCGCAGTTTGTGTTGGATGTTTTCAGAAATGAACTTTATAAATTAGGACTAATAAATAAGCATTAATTTATAAAGTTCAATTGTTAGAACCAAAAATTTTCAAATAAATAAATAAAACATGAGTAAGTAAAAAAGGGTATAAAAATACTTTTAATACTCATTGGTGGTCTTTGATAACCAGCTGGTACATTGAGAATATTGGTTATATATTTTGAAGTTAAATCGTTTAAATATATTTTTATATCCATGATTCCACTAAATTGTCAGATAACAAAGTTGTGTTTAAGTTTATTGCCTTACCTATGCTCTCTTTATTATGTACGTGGACTATTTTTCCAAATCTCATGGGATCATAACGGTATTAAAAACGTAAATGCCTGATTTATCTAGTTCGTAAATTTCGCAGTGTTGTATCTTTGAGAGATTATAAGCATTTTCGTTAAAATATTTAAATATTTCTTTAAATATTTAAGTAAAACAAAATTTTTACTTAATTAAAATTTCAAAAATTCACTCTGCTGAGCTCATTTTTATTCTCTAAGTTATATCTGTGCTAACTGCTCTAATTATGGGACAAAAAGGCTAGCTTGTAGAGCGCCAACACACACGCACACATTCAGCGTTATTATTAATTAGCCGTCTTAGGCAATCAGTTTTTTCACCAAAATTTATGGCCTCTAGACTTATTATCTAACTTGGTCTTAATGATTTCTTTAATGAGATATCTTTAAGCTTCAAATTTTGATAGATATAAAATTTATACTTGGAAGCCTTACGTTATTCTATTAATTTTACTATGTTTTCCCTTGATTTTCATCTGCTCCCCGAAAATATATTAAAAACGGATTCACTTTAACAATGTAACCTAATGCCTAATCTAAACAATGCGAAATTTGGCCTTTTTACCTCCATGTTAAAAGTATTTTAAAAATAAAGTAAAATCTTTTACAGATCCACCAGATTTGATTGAATAATCGCTTGCTTTTCTGGAATTTGATTTAGTAACAATGACTTGTCTTGCGAATGGTTAATGATTCTGTTTATAAAACAGAAACCGAAAAATATCTGCAATTTTAATGACTTCTCTCGGCAATTTTATTTTTCAAGAATTCTCAAAGGGTTTTGTTTGGATTAGCATTTATGACACGTTTAATTCTTCCTATTCTTACCAGAAAAAATTGTTAAAAACATATTTTTAAAAAATTGATTAAATAAAAAAAAAGAGTATTTATACCACAAACTCACTGGTATCATTGATTTTTTTAAATTTCAAGATAAGGTTAAAAGCAATTTTTATACTGTAATAATCGGAAGTTATCATAGAAATATTCCAAACATTTTGTTTAATCTTTCATTCAATTTCTATTTAAAAATTTTAAAAAGAGCTCATTCCCACTTTTCATAGAATTTGAATTTTGATAGCCCTAGGTCAAACTTCAAATACTCTAGTATGTATAGTGACAATACACACAGAAACCCACATTCATTCACCAATTTGACAAGGAACTAATTTTAATCATCTATTGCTTGTCAAATACATCATATTTAATTCTTTATCAATTAAAGGCTTTTTGAACCATGCATAACAAATCGGCCGAAATACGCCAAACTGGCAATATAAAGGTTAAAGAGAAATTATTGAAACATAATTTGAAATATATATTTTTATATTTCAGTAGATGTTGTTTCAATGTTACTAAATTTCTCTATTAAGTAATATGTTACAGATTAAATTGTTTTAAAACATATAGACTGTTGGCAACGTTTTCAGAAATCTGTAACGAAGACAAAAATTCATGAATATTTTCCTCCAGTTCTTATATTTCATTTCAGAAATAAAGGAAAATTTCGAATTTGATCTATTATGTAACAAAAAGGAGAGAAAAGTAATCATGCCGATAAACTGATTGAAAAAAAATGAGAAAAAAAGAATAAGTGAGATTCAAAAATCATTTTATGATGGTATTTAAGATTCATTTTATCTTTTTTTTTAATTAAAAAAAAAAAGTTCTACTCTCCAAGAATATGTAACACGTTGTAACTTAATTTTATACATTTAGCTTTATGCACCATGTTTTCATATATTCTTCATATCTGATGCTCTTTTAATTTCACTAATTGTATATAATGCATTTTGATAACGAATAATATGGATTGTGAAGCCTCCTGGAAATATTTCCTAAACGTTTCAGATCCAAAGACTAAATTCTACTCCAAAGTAGGAAATTATCACTAGAACTTTCTCTGTCTGAGAGATTTTACTTTCAAATCTCATATTCCTCTTTTCATCAATTGTCAAGTTTTATTTCCAACTTTGCTGAGCTTTCACATTAATGCGAGTTTCAGATAATCGATAAATCGCATATTTCCTTTGAAAACAAAATCCCCTGGTTTAACTAAAATCATTTCCCTATCCGCTTTAGGTGCATTTTATTGACTCGTCGATTTCCTTCTCCTTTAAGCTTTAATCTGTTCCATTCCTTTAGTTATTTCACTGTCTTCCATTTCCAGCACCAACTTTCTATTAACGGTAAATTCAAGATCGTTGTTATTATACCTAAGCTTTTACATGCCAAGAGTCATCACCTCGTTGCTGCTGCTTTGGTTGTCTGTTTCCAATTCCTATATAGTATACCATCGATGGTATAGTGTAATGAGAAAGTCCCTATTAGATAACCATTTCGAATTAGTTCTAATCCCTTCCCTTGAGCGCTGTCAGTCCCATCATTCTCTTGATACGAATTTTGATGCTAATTCATGAAATCATTTTGGTAGTGGCCCAATGCATATGTTCCTGATTTTCTGTATTGATTTTGGGATTTATATTTTTACTTTAGTTGAAATACTTTATCTATTTGCTAATTTGTAGCAAAATAAAAAATATGAGAAATATTTAACGAAAAACTTACAATCAGCATATTGATTTGCTGTAAGTGATTTCTTGAATTGCTCATGGACATATAAGGTATGTGATTACGATCGGGATGAATTTTTTTGAAAAACTTTTGAAAGCAATTATATTTTCGAATGCTATGTTAAAAAAAAAAGATTGACTAAACATCTATGAAACAAAAATATACCTGTTAAGTTGTAAAAGTTATTTTTAAAATTCGAAAAAAGGGGTATTTTTTGACTAAAAAGAGGTATAAAGCAAATATCTTCATAGCTTTGAAATTTATCAAATAATTTGTTTATAAGTTAGCAGATAGCTTTAGAAATATATTATATAGCTACCGAATAAAAAAATAAACAGTATTTTTTATCCATTCTGTAAATATTGGAATTCGGCTGATAAATAACACGAAATTTTCAGTTTTTTTCTCATTGTGAAGTGCTAAAACAACTATAAAATATTTCGTAATGAATAGCTTACTTATTCTCTAGTTCAGCAATTGTAGAATATACCGAGAAATTATTATACAAATGTTTAACAAAAGATATATATTAGATTTTAAATTTTGGCTTTTTGTAAGAAAACTCTGTCAAAGATTAGAGATGAGAAAATAGCGTATTATTGCTTATTAACATAAATATTGAAGCGTCTGGAAATGCGAATATAAAAATCAATGCAAATCTCAAAAATATGCGAATATAAAAATCTGCAAATCTCTTGTTCAAATAACTTGTCAAACATAAAAAAATGTTCAATAAAAAAATCGTAGTTTCGCAAAAATTTGACTTTTAAGCGTAGCAAACCTACTTTAAAGATAAAGAAAAATATTGAGGAAAAGATATCATACAAAATTTTGGAAAAAAAAATTGAGAAACAAGATAATTACTCGAATAAGATGTAGATACATTCATAAATACAGAAGAAGCATCTTTCATAATAATTGTTGGTAAAAAAATATAAATCTTATATTAATGAAGATATTTATTGCGTGTATCTTGGAATTAGGAAAGAAATTTCTTGTTAATGCTTAGTAGTGTTCGCTATTTCCTGTTGAATTAATTTAGCCCCCCCCCTTCTCCGAGGGATAGATTATTTTCCTTATATTTTGCATTCTTCCTCAAAGTCATTACTTTATTACTTATCTTCTTGACAGCCACATCCCTTTTTAGTTTCTTTACTGAACTATTAAGGTAAAGGGATTATCGAATTTACATTCTGTCATTAACATGGGAGAAGTAATCCAATATCTCTGATCGGCTTGGTTGGAGAGTCTTCATTTATTTATTTTTTCTTTTACATATTTTAAATTAAGTTACTACCACTAATTTATAAAGTCATAAATTCATTCCTACAATATTATGCTCCTGGTGAATTTGAGATAAATATGCGTGGAAGTGATAAAACTTGAAATTTGTTTAATAAAGGGAAAATAAATTAAGGGAAAGAAATATTTAAATTTATTGAAACATTTTAGAAAGTGAAAATAAGAGTAAAAAATGCAAAGACAAAGTTGTAATTCGACTAATATTTTACATAAGTTTTTTTACAGAATCCATTTTTACTGATAGTTGTAATTTTTCTTTGTATATTAAATAATTCTTTAAAATTTTCATGACTTTGAAATATTATTCCCTACATTTAACCTGAATGTCTTTAAAAAATATACTGAAAAATATTCAAGATTTTGTATTAAATTTTTTACGTAAAGATTTATTTTAAAATATTTTTCTTCTGAGATATTAAACTAATAGTGGCGGCTGTACCTCTGTTTGAAAGTTATGAAACACTTAGATTCCACTTTTCCATGTGAAAACCGTTCTTTATTCTACAGTGTCATCTGTTTTCGGCAACCACTATGACCAGTCGAAATTGAAAAGCCCTCCAGCAGTTTCTTCATTTTAAGTTCTATATTTACCTCTTTCTATTTCACTCATCCAAAAGTTTATACCCAATTCTATTTTTTAGGAAAGAATAAGAAAATGCTCCAGAATTATTCAGGAATTCGAATTGAGGAAATAAGTGAGTATTTTCATTGCTTTGATTTTTTTTTTTTTTTTTTTTTTTTTTTGCACATTGCATAAGGAATGAAGGAATTTGAAAAAACGTGAAAAAATTCATTTCAGTTGAAGAAAAATTTATTTTAGGATTTTATTGTTTAATGAAACGCCATCTTAGTTATGGATTTAGACTGTTCAATAAAAAATTTTCATAAATTAATAAATTATAAATATAAATATTTATTATCCGATTTTGATGGCTTTCTGAAATTACTTTCCATTATATGCATTTATTCCACTTTTTCCAAGTCTTTAAACATAATGCTGAAATCTATTTTTTGACAGGTTGAAGCATATTTCAATGAGGCTTCAACCTTTCCTTTTCGCAGCTTTTACGACTCATGACAAAGACATTTTTCTTGAAAATGTTTTTCTTAAATTCGAGAAAATAAAGAATCACATGGTACTAAATCAGGGCTGTATGGATGCTGAAGAACATATGTGACGTTGGTTTTTGAAAGTTAATGATGAATAGAAAATTTATTGCACACAAATGATGATGATTTCAATGAGGAATGTATGAATGAAAATCAATAAAATGTTTATCCCTCACATTTACAGCAGCTTTTTTATGTTTATTTCCTGTTAGAGCAGTAACTGAAGAGTCATGCCCACCCTTTTTGAAATCGATTGTCTTTCTTCTTTAAACATTTTTTCATATCCCAGCGTTTCGAAAGGAAAAAATAGATACCATGCAAGCTTCCTCTAACTTTAACAAAGCGTAAACAAAATTTCCATGTGTTTGATACTGTAAGATGATCCATGACGTGTAAATCCGTTTTTGTCACAGGTGACAGCGAAAAACGCATACTTGGCTTGCTGACATGATAACAATGGTAACGTCATGAACTTTAAACATGCTCCGACTGTTCTTCACTTTTTCTTTAACACATACAATGCGATATAATTTTACTTGATTTGTTTAACTACTTTAAGTATCTACGATCTTTACTGAATTCCTCCTCAATTTTATAGATAATACCTAGCGTTCAGCCATTATTTATTACATTTTCAAGTGTCCATCAAAAGTTTATATTCCTTTTCTATTTTGAACAGTTCTATTCTTTTTCTATTTTCTAGCATTTAGTTCGTATTAGTTTTCTATATAGAAACATATTCTGGAAATGATCTATTAATTTCTTTTCTTGAAAAAATATAAATAATCATCTGCTGAAGAGTCAAATTCTGGTCACGGAGTTTTAATTTTAAATTAGACTTCACAAAAAAAATAAATTCAGTCTATACCTAGTTTGTGGTGTCTATTCAATATTATATCAGGTTAAATATTATACAACTAATTAAATATGAAATAAATATGAAAATTCGCTTTACCATAACCCAAATGATGTGTATTCAGTATTTTTGTCTGTTATATAATTTATTTAGGTTATGAAAATATTGTTGTTGTATAAATGGTATTTTTGTATAAATGGTATTTTTCATACCGGGTGTTTCAAAAATGACCGGCATATTTCAAAAATCAATAAAAACTGAACACCGTTTGTTGCAATATGCTTGGGAGAACAGTAAATTTTCAGGCAGACAAATTTGCGAAATTAGTTACAATTTTGAACAACAGATGGCGCTGCAGTCTAAAAAAAATCTAAAGTACGATATTTTCCAAATATCCACCATGCGTAGCAATAACATGGCGTAGTCTCAGAATGAAATGAGCAGAAACCCGTGTAAACGTCTCAGGCGGGATGGCTTCACATGCAGAACAGACGTATTGCTTCAGTTGTTCAATTGTTTCTTGATTGTGGCAGTTCACCTGATCTTTCAAGTGTCCCCACAGATAGAAGTCGCAGGGGTTCATGCCTAGCGATTTCAAAAATTTTCAAACAGATCCTTTATTGTATCGCTTTTCAGCTCTTTGGTTACATTAAACTTTCGTTGAAAACTTCGTCTTGTTGCAACAACACTGTGTTCTACGTGGTGGAATTCCAACACCAGAAAAATCCTTTGTTCTAAGGAATAAACCATTTTTTCACAACAAACTTTCTGAACAGCACACGTTTAAAGCAGAAAGACAACTACAGAATGGCGAACTCAGACTGCGTTTTCTTCTATATCTTTCAAATCGCCTGCATCGCCATCTGTTGTTGTAAATTGTAACTAATTTCGAAAGTTTGTCTGCCTGAAAATTTACTGTCCCAAGCATATTGCAACAAACGGTATATTTCTATCGCTGCCCGTTTAGTTTTTATTGATTTTTGAAATATACCGGTCATTTTTGAAACACCCGGTATTAATAAATACATTGTACCATGGTAGAGAAAGAAAGAATATCACGCCTGTTTTCTTATGAATTAAACAATTTATACCCTTTTTGGCATTAGAGGAACTGATGATTTTCGAATTGTTATTTACTTTCCAGATGTTATCTGCAGTTTTGAAACCTATTTCCTTTATTAGTAATTAAATACAGGTTCCCAAACTCTACAAGGGTTTTGAAATTATAATAAAAGTAGAAAAAAATTTGTTATAATTTCAAAAAAAAAATTACATTCAAAAGATAGGCAATACTTGAAAAATAATTGATTCTATAAAGTCAATTCGATGAAGACATTTATTTATTTCATTGTAATAAATAAAAAATTAAACATTACGTTATTACAATCAGATGAAAACGAGAAAACGTATGATAAATATGAATAAAAGTAAGAAAAGTTATTTCGTATGAAAATGGAATCCCTTTATTTTTTCATATAATTTTATCCTTTTTGGAACTATCTCTAATGGTGTCTTATTGTCTTTGATATTTCGCCATTTTGTCAGAACCTCATTTTCTGTCTGTGAAAAATGTTTTCCATAAGAAAGAAAATATTTAGTTTATTTCGGCATAAGAATGACTCAATAAATTGGGTATTCTTTCCTACTACTTGTAAAAGATAAGCCATTTATGATTTTCTTTCAACTAATAACCCAATTTCGAATGTTGATATCTTTAAATATGCATTGTTGATTCTTGAAATCTACTACATGCTCAAAATGTTTTTAGTTGTGAGCAAAATCACAAATAAAAGCTTCATGTTTTTCATCTGTTTGACGTTGTGAGAATATCTGTTTTGTCCAGAATATTTTCAGAGAACTTTAGCTCAATTTCATAAAATTTCAAACATTTCTTTTCCATAAAAGCATTCCGAGATCTAGTTCATTATTTATGAAATGCTAAGAGTCTAACTGCAAAGTAATGTATTTAAAGGATCACTAACTTCTTATCCTTCAAGCTTATTTAATGTCCTAACGAAGTGAATTTATCAAATTAGGAAGTTGAATTTCAGACAGGTATTTCTATTTTAAAGTAAAAAGAGCTAGAGGTTCTTGTATGTATGCAAATCAGTTTCATATTCAAATTTTCTAATTAATTATTACTATTTCGATTAAATATGAAAAAGCCTGCAATTATATTCATAAGTTAGGCACATTATTTTTCTGTGATGGCCTAAAAATGATATCCTATTAGAAATCTTAAATTGCCAAAATTCCAGTATTACCAAAGTCTTCACAAATCATAATCTATACCATTTAATTTGTTACTAATTATTTTATATAAATATTACATATTTACTTATTAATAATTATATTAACTGAATAAGTTGATGGATTTTGCATCATTAAATATTAAATTAAATATATTCACTGAAATTAAAATGGATATCAAGGATAGAAATGATAAATAATTGTATTAAGAAAATTACTATTAGTCTTTGAATATAATCATTTGTATGTACAAGGCATTTTTTTTCTTAGACCGAATTTTCTAAACCTGGTGTTTTATAACCTTTAATTTTACTAAAATTTATTTCAGAATTGTCATAATTATATTATTATTTAGTGATTTAAATTATTAATTAATTCCAATTGCACATTCTAAAAGAATGTCCAAATAATTACTACTAAACTCACAATGACCAGAAAGATTTAAGCTCAGATTCCTAAAGTAAAAGCAGAATTTGAGGAAAGCTACTTACATAGGGACATGCAATAATAATTTAATTTAACATACAAAACATTTTATTTTCAGTGTATCATTCATCGTTCAATAGAAGATCATCAAATAAAGTATTAATTATGGAACATCAATGGACTTGTCAAGTATTTAAAGTAATAGCCATGATATCTTACTTCTCACCTGACTGATTAATAGAAGTCTTTTGCAAATCAGTTACGGAAGGAAACACTTTCCCTCACCATAGTTAAATATAACACTTGATCATTAACAAACATTATAAACTTATTATTATATAACTCGGTCATTAACATTGGGACAAACTAATAAAATGATATATGACATGGCGTACTTTACATATGATTGAGCCAAATAATTCCTATTAATCTAAGCATTTTAGTTTTGTAATTTTAGAGATAAGAGATCTGAATCCTTGGTGAACAAAATGCTATTAAATTATTATGCTATTTTGGCATGATATCTCATCCCTGTTCACATTTCGAAACTGTAATATTAGGAATGGAATGGAATCCGCGATATCTGCAAGTAAGGAAAACGCTATGGTTCATGCACTATTCTCTAAAAAAAATTTACAGGTTTTTATAGCTTATTTTTCACACTGTATTAAGATTGCATACCTTTATAAAACTTTTCTGTATTACGATTAGCCTTTCGGTATCAAAATAACGAGTTTAGGGAACCAGTAAAGAAGTGTATCATGAAAAACATTTTTTTTAAATTCAAAATATAAATTCTAATTTAAATTCTAAAAAGGTTTTCACTATACTCACATATTTAACAAAATTTTTAGGCAAGTTTTAAAAATATTCAAGTCTCCTGGAATAGTACTAAAGTTTTAGTTAAAATTATCATATTAAAAAAAAAAACAACAGAAAAACAGAAAGAAATTATTTTCAGACATAAAAATGTAAAATCTAGAATGTTATACAACAGTATATATATATATATATATATATATATATATATATATATATATATATATATATATATATATATATATATATATATATATATATATATATATACATGTGTGTGTGTGTGTGTGTGTGTCATTTAAAAGTTCGATATACTGAAACCTATAAGTTTTTTTTCTAACAAAATATATAAAACTATTTCAAAATTGAAATGCCTTTACTGAACCTATCTTATCTTTCATTTTTTGAAATTGAATTTTGAATTTTTTATATATATATACATATATTTCCTTTTAAAATGTAAAATTAGAAAGTTGATTGTCGTTATAAACAATCAGATCTGTAATGAGAAATATAAGTCTCCGGGTATATCTGTACAAACCATGTGTCTTATTTTAATTTTGAAATGATCCTTAAAAATTTATACAAATTCTTTTATTTACTGTCTATACTGTAGTACAGGTTTTAGAAGCAGCGGAAAAATTTATTTTGAGATATGATAAATAGCTACATTCAGGTGCAAGTCATGTGGATTAACTTTTACATTTGAAATATGTGTCATAAGATATATCTTTTTTTCTTCAAAACATGATTCCAAAATCATATTCAGTATAGTAGTTAAAATACTTTGAAGCTGAGCTTAAGTTATTATTCAATCAACTCAAACAAGAAGGGCTTTTAAGGTACACTCAGTTAATTTCTTTTAACGCATGTTGTTTGACGCAAGAAAAATTAATGGATGTTCTGCAAGCAAAAGCAGACAAAGGAAATTAAAAGCAAAAAGAGTTTTCAAACCTCCATTAGTTAATTTTGAAGCGGACGATTTTGTTAATTGGCAATCAATATCGGTAAAGGACTTATCTCTCATATCTAACTAAAATAAACAAGAGTTGGATTTGATCCTTGAAATAGAGACTAAAGACATAAAGGAGGTAAAAATACCTTTGCACGTATAAAAAGTAGAAAAATTATAAAATTCAAGTTTCTCTGTACTTTTGGGATTTAAAACAACAAAAAGACTTTCATTCAAACAAGATCAATAGACAGAAAGTAAAGGAATAATCTCTGAAATAAAATGCTATCGTACATCTCCACTTAGAACAATTCAATAATAAACATAAAAATAGACTTTAGATTCCATAAAAGTGAAGCATATAATATTTTTGAATTTTGAATACTATTTGCAAGATTTTTATTCTGTAAAATTCTTTTTAATCTAGTTTTATTTCACTTATTGCTTATAGAAAAAAATATAAGCTTAATTTTAGAAAATTAGTAAGTGTGGTTTTAGTAAAGATATTATTTTAATTTTAATTTACTTTTATATGTGCACTTACAAGAAATTTTTAATAAAAATTTGAATGTAATTGACTAAATCGTCAACAACTGTAATCATCAATTGTAAAAATCTATCTTTTTAATATTGAGCCAAAATACCTAAATTCATTGTGACATATATATATATATATATATATATATATATATATATATATATATATATATATATATATATATATATATATACACACAAAAGTATTAGAATCAAGTTAATAGGAAAAACAAGAAAACCAAATAAAAATTAAACCAAAAAAATTATAAAAAATATATAAAAGAATCCGCCCTGAAGACTTTTTCAAGCGTCACCCTCAGGCAGGGATTCAAAGAAAGGGATTTTTTCTGTGAGGAAATGCAGACATTTGTCTAATAATTATTCCTCGTGACCCGAAAATCCCCTGAAATTATGCCCAAGAGATATACCATTTTAACAGAAAGGAAAATACAAAACAACAAATTAGAAGAAAATAACCACTACAAAGTAAAAATACAATAACAAAAATAACAATAAAAACAAAAAATAGCACTAAAGGAAAAAACGAAAAGGCCAGAATTTACCATCAACAGTCAAGGAAATTTTAAGCTATCGATTGTGATTCCCCCGCTTTTTAAAAACACTAACGGTAAATTAGGTAAACAAATGTAGGCTCCCATATATATATATATATATATATATATATATATATATATATATATATATATATATATATATATATATATATAGGGTGGTCATAATTAAACATCCTCTATAAACAGCATCCTACTACGCAAACGGGTGAACGGATTGCAACGAAATTTGGTGTATAGACTATACAAGAGATGCATTCACGGAATTTTGAAAAAAAAAAAAAAAAAAAAAAAAAAAAAAAAAAAAACAGTTCCAAAAAAGTCCACCAGAGGGCGCCTTTTCAGGAAAAACATTAATTTTTAGCACAATAAACGACCAAAAAGGAAAACAAAAACTATATTAGCAATCCAGAACAAGAATTATGAGTAATAAAAAGTAAAACTGGGAAAAGCTGTCATTCTAGGAAAAAATATCGAGATTTGCTTGCTTGCGAAGAAGAGGAAGCTTTATGCAAAACATGTTAGGGTAAGAACCGTTAGCAGTCGTTGTCATGTTTTATGTCGATGTTTCCGGCTATAATGATGAAGGTATCTTGTTGTGACGTTGAATGACTTAAAGAACTCCATAATGCTTCATGTGGGAAGCATCACTCCTGATCAGTTACGATCAGCTGTTCAAAACACTGTCCATCGACTTGAAATTTTGCAGGTGAATGAGGGTGGTCGAATGGAGCACTGTTCCCTACATCGTCCTGGACACGATTAACCCTTAACTGGGGAGGTGAAAGTTTAGGCCTTAATTGGGGAGGTGCGGTCTACGAGACCGTATCTCATTTACACTCAAATTAAATTTTCTAATGAATGTATTAGTATGAAAAACTGCCAATATATTTTGCAGATATATGTTTTAGAAATTTTTCAAAATATATTATTATTGAAAAAAGTAAATGCG
The DNA here is from genome assembly GCF_947563725.1 of Argiope bruennichi. Lineage (NCBI taxonomy): Eukaryota > Metazoa > Arthropoda > Arachnida > Araneae > Araneidae > Argiope > Argiope bruennichi. Next base: position 36,445,445 of record NC_079159.1, on the reverse strand, counting down.
TTGGAGTATACATTTTCTTCTCAAATTACATGTTGCAATAAATAATATTCTAGAAAAAGCATATTACTTTTTACTTTTTAAATCATATTTATTTTTACAGTATATGAAGGTACATAAAAGATAATATAATGTAAAATTCAAAAATTATATAAAAAAAATTGACAATGAGTAATATTGGCTCTTTTTTTATTGGCTTGTGTGACTTTCATAGCACTATTTTCTAGGGCATTTTAAACATACAGGTTAAGAAATAGTATAAAAATCAACCTATAAATTCTGTATATATATATTTTATAAATTTTTCAAAATACATTGTCACTAGAAAAATTAATTATGTTTGAGCATACATATCAGAATCAGTTGAATGCGAACTTTCATCGAGAAACTCTTCTTTACAATTATCGTTATCACTAAAATCACTTTCTGCTTCATTTAAAAGTGTCTTGAGCACTACTTCATAATAGGATCAGTAAATTGGATGATATTTCGGGGCCCAAGTTTTAGCGCCATCTGCTAAGCCTTGTTTATCAATGGGACACTTACAGGGAGGTGCGGTCTTAGAGACCGCGCTCAAAGAAATAATTGATTTATTTTAAAAAGCAAATGCTGAAATCTGTTGAAATAGTGCTCGTGTATTGAAGGTCACAAAACAGGAAGCTACAAGGTCAATCCATTCAATTGAGCTAAAAATAGAATAGGGGTGACCGAAAATCCATCATTAGGGTCTCACAGACCGCACATCCCTAGTTAAGGGTTAATAACGGCTCCTCTTGTGCGATTTCGTCCTAATCTGTTCTCGTTTCTGCAAACTGAACTGTTGTTGTTGTTCCCTTCTCAAGCAGCGTACAGTTATTTATTTTCCTTAACTTTATTTAATGTGATTCGTGACAAGGAGATCAGAAACTAGTCAATAAATTTTAATATTGTTTCTGTATTCCGTTTCGGTCTTTTATCGTGTTAAATTTAATGGGGTTTTTTTCTGGAAAAGGAGCATTTCTGTGGACATTTTGAAACTACATTTTTTTTTTTCCGAAATTCTGTGAGCGCATCTCGTGTATAGTCTATATACTATACACGTTGCAATCCGTTCAGCCGTTTGAGTAGTAGGATGCTGTTTATAGGGGAAATTTAATTATAACAACCCTGAATATATGATATAGATATGATATTTTTACTGCCAATTTACTAACTAAACTTTACTTTTTGGTGCTTAAAAATAAAAACTTTCTTTCTGTTTTGATTTTGTTAAAATGGAAATTCTTCGTTTTTGAAAAAAAAGTAACGTCAGGAGACCAAAGCATTTTTCAATTTTATTAATTATTTTTAGTAGATATATGATCATAGTGATAAATTTAACATTTTTCAAATTCTGAATTTAAAAAAAAATTCATAATAATTCTATTGCGAAATGATCAATTATTATATTCAAGTTATCTCTATATTTATATAAAACTATTACTTTAAGAGAAACTAATTACTATTAAACTAAATTATTAAACTACTATGAAACTATTACCTTTTTACCATGCAGGATCAGCTCTATTCTTAATATATTATTCAATCTACATAGTATATTAAGTGCCTTATCTATTAACGTTACGGAAAAGATGTATGCAGAGACAATTTTTTTCTTGAACATTTTTCCTTCTTACTTCCGTTTTCTTCCTCCATCTAAACTCCTCGTAATAGTCGTGTTCTGAGTAATAACATTTTGAATTTTTTAAACTGCTAATCTGAGAGGAGCATGTTTTGTTTAGTGGACGAGGAATCTTATATAAGCTAATAAATTTTTAAACTGCATCTCAAGTGCATTAGTGTGGTCGAAAGAACTCTTTAATAAGAAATGTGAGTAAAACTCAGCAATGAAAGATGGGGAAAATGTACTGAGATGTGTGATTTTTAGAATATTGTGTCAGTCTTTATGCAAGACACCAAAATCTTCAAGAAACTCTGTACTTATGCAATGCACTAAATACATGGGAATTGAATTTTTTTTTCTAATGATTTCTTGTGTATAACAGCTGTTTTTCTTTGGAATCCGATTAGCTATTTTGAAGAATTCTTTTTCCTCATTTAAGAATTTCTATTAATCTTCATTTGTCTATTTAAAAAGGAGGATTTAACGAATTTTTTTCAATTCTTCAATTTTTAAAAATTGTATGAATTTTTTTTTTCTGTGAGAATAGGATTTCTAGAAATATACGATAATAATTATATAATTTTCATTTATTTTCAGTAAATACTTTCTTTTGAAGTGTACATATATACAATGTTACAAATTTGTAATTTCCTTTCTCAACAGGGTTAGTTCAATAACTGGAAAGACCGTTTTACGGTGAACTCTGTTGCATACAAATCGGATGCCGAATCAGTGACCCCAGAGCGCTTGGTAACAAACTTGGCGATCATTTGGAAACGAATTTTTCTACTTTGGGGACAAAATAGATAATACTGGAAACTTCCAGAATTTTTATGATAGAGCCAATAGAAATCGAGATATGCCTGATTGTTCCAGAACCTTCTCTACCCGGCACCGAGAATTATAAAAGGCCGGTAATCTAAGTTGAAGACAGTCGTGTATTGCAACGTGTACAAAATCGTGGAAAGAGACGGTGGGATATTTGGATCAGTCCGGTGAAGAGCACGCGTTGTGTGGAACTCAAGCAATTCAACTATGTGTCGGGTCCTGGTGCTTATTGTGGAAGCAGCATCAAGTCTTGTGTGAAGTAGCCAGTCTGTTGTAGGGCGTCAGCAGTTGGATACAGCTAAAGCAAAGAGACAGTGGAGAATTGAAAGCGTCTGAGGAGACCGTAGAGAGTAGCTACGAAGATTCTCTTCTCCTGCTGAATTCTATCTGGCCGCTTTTTGTGCTGTGGTTGTTATTACTACCGATTACTACTTGTTGTCTACTGTTTGTTGTAGTGTGCTGCTGTGTATTGTGTGTGTACATATCGGTTGTATATTTGTCATCTTTGTATTCATTTCTTCTTGTTTAATAAAAGTTGTCATTCGTTACTAAAGGACTGTTTCTTCATCGACCAACAAATTGAAAGAGCCCCGAAATCATAATAATAAAATATTCGATTCACAGCCCCAAATACTCGTTCGAATTTGAACATTTTTAATTTCTTTTGAACGTTTATCACATTTCAATATTTTATCAATAGTTCCTTGCTCTCAGAAAATTCACAGATACAAGACATTACTATGTATTTACAATTTAGACTGTTAAGTTACTAGACCCAGTATACCAATTTTGCTTGTTGTTATTTCGTAAAAGCTTATTTCCCCTTATATATATCCAGATTCTACTTGCTCTTACGCTCTATTTTTATATATCACACAAAAACAAAATGACAGAGTCTCCAATCTTAACAAATGGATCGAATTTGCATGAGCAGCAACCTAAACAGGAGAATGCGCTATGCATATGGCACAAATGTAATTCAGTTCTATTTTCTATGAAGATGCAATTCGTCAATGTGAAAAGAGTAATAAAATTAATTCTATGATATTGTTAAACTGCGGCGTGTCATCGAAGATCTTGTGTATTTTGTTATAAACTTTTATGCAAACAAAATCATTTCTAGTTTCCGATATCAATTGCTTTTTAAGTTTTCAAGAAATTGGTTAGAATTTAGAAGAAAATAAGAATTTTACTTTAGCAATTAATATTTTAAAGGCATGGGGTTTTAAATATCTATAACGCCTTAGATGAAATTGAGATATTAAAATATGGAAATATATAGACTAAATCTTTAAATCCAAGATGTTAAAAGTCTTCCTGCACCAATTATTTGATGATTCTCACGTTGTGAGTATTTTTAAGAAAATGTATCAAATCACCCTATTTATATCCGTAATAGGAAGTGGAAATTCAATACTGGAAGGCCGAATTTGTTTATCGACTTGAAAAGTCTAGAAAAATCGACTTGATTAAGATTTAACTTTTTACAATAAAAATGTGAATGGCATCAAATAATTAAAGACAGTTTCTTGTTAATTAAAAGCAAGATAATATATATAAAAGGAATATTTTTTAAAAATGTAGAAAATTAAAAAGATTCTTATTAATTTATTCAGATTAAAACTTTTAATTAGCTTTCAATCACTTTTTATTAACCATTTTTCAAATTATAACGAAAAGGTTAATTAAGAATTTCTTAAAAATTTTGTTAATTAAATTATTTAAAAAGAATTTATTCTCCAATCATATAAATGAAGCAATTTTTTTTATTCTGTCAGACAAGGATTATCTGAACTGCAATTCAAAGATTTTATTAAAATCTAGGAAGCTATTGGGCACCATATGTCTCGAAATTTCTATATAAAGTAATCAAAAATAAAATTTGAATAAAAATTTCAAATTTTATGTTTTTATTTTTTATAATTATCAAACATTCTTTATCCAATTTTGAATAGAGAGTCGAAAATTAGTCATTTTAAAATTCAAATATAAGTATTTTAACCTTAAGTTGAGGATATTATATTAAATGCCCCATATTTATTAAGAATTGAGCAATATCTAGAAAATTATTAAGCAGGAAATTAACCAATTAAAAGCATAAAAACTTCTCAAGATGAAGAATATGCCATCTTAAAATTAATGGTTTTATCTTAGCAAGAGAATATCATATTGCTGAACCTCGTATAAAAGGACAAATAAGCGAAATTGGTCTTTTATTAGTTTCCGGATCGTTGAACAGCCAATAGCGTAAAAGCAGGAATCAGAAGTCATGAAAGTGCAATTTCCGATAAGTCTCGGGGAAAAAGAATTATTGTCTTGTCAGAGCTTGATGCTCTTATTGAGAGAGAATTTCTTCTTTGGAAGAATGAAGAGGAAAAATTGATGTTTATATCCGAATTGCTTTCATTTTGAATTTATTAAAATGTGAGAATAAAAATATCGATCTATATTTCTGCAACCTTTTTGAAGTATTTTTGTATAATAGTGCGACTGGCACTTATTATTGATTTTACTGTTTTGTTATTGCAATTCCACAAACTGTCATTATTGTGTTTCTGACAAAATTTATTTATCTGTATTGAATAGTGTTTCCTTAATAAATAATAAGTTTTATTGTAGATTTTCTTACAGTTTAATTTTGCGGCGTAAATATGTCAAGAAGAAAAATCTATTAAATAGAAAGAGAAACAATTTTTTTGCTCTAATTTGATATAAATTTATATAACTTTGTGGTAAAAAATCATAGCAATCTTTCTAAAATTATTTTCTTTCAAAATTACTATTCAGAATATAGGGAAATTATATCAACGAAGGAAAACTATAATATATGGTTAATAATGTTAAAATATTATATAAGGAAATTATAGAAACGAAGGAAAAAAAGTATAATATAGAATTAATAATATTAAAATATTATATAAGGAATTTATAGAACGGAGGAAGAAATATAAGGTTAATAAGGTAAAATATAGTATAAGGCTATCTAATAAAATAAAGACATGATCCTCCTGACGTTCTTTCCCGAATACACAGTTATGTGCACTCAACAATGTCCAAAAATATTGGATACCGTTAAATAACTTTTAACAGAGACGAAACCTAAAGAAAAACAGCCTTCTTTCTTCGCATGTTGCAACTAATTATCGATGGTGGACAAAAGAAAAATGTGAAAAGCAAGTAAAAAGCAACAGCCCCTTGAGACATGTCAAGAAAAGCGCGAGTAGATACACGAAAGTTCCGACGTTAGTTAAAGGGCAAAAGCAAAAAACAAGGCGATGGAACTCCATCATCTAAGTCTTATCTGTTGAGTCGGGATTGTACTTATTTTTGTAAAGATTTGGATCATTAGTTCAGAAGAGTAAGAGAGGTGCGAAAAAGGATGATTACCTTTTTGCAAGAGAGGATTTTAACGAAACAATAATGGTAAATATTGTTGATGAAAAACTGTGCTTTTTATTTTATTTGTGCACTTGATGATTTTGGTAATTATTACTTGCTTGATTTTAAAAAATAGAATCAGGGTAATTAATGTTTTTACTATTTGCCGTTATATATGTATGAATATGTTATTTACTTTATAAAAATCATTGTTTTTGATTTCTTCGCGCATTGCAAGAGAAATGATAAAGTTATTAAAAAATAATAAGATTGTTTTCTATTAGAGAAAAAGTTATTTTGAATAGTGTAACTTAATGACACAATTTCTGAGACAGTTAATTTTATAAATAAATCTTATATTTTACTCATGTTTACCTTCTTTTAATGATTTTTTTTTCATAAATAGATTGCTGTGATAATATTTCAAAAAATACGAATGTTTGCCTAAAAGTAATTATTATACTTTTAATGTTCAAAATTCAGTTAGCAGAGTCTAGCTCAAATTAAATTTTCTTCTTTATGTTCTCTACGGGTTGTTAATACTTGGTGAGCCTCTGCAGCCTGGTGATAAAGTCTCGGCTTCAAAGCCGAAGCATTGCAGTTTCGGGACCCTACTCCATCGAAGAATCATTGTGTGGATGGGCCAGGTGCGCGCTAAATTCCTAGGAGCCAAATGTTCCCCCACCCCCGCTGAAAGTGGTGCAGCAGTTTGGAAAGTGGGTGTCAACTCCTCGTCACCTGATAGCGGCTCACGACTATCTCAAAACAGCTCCAGAGTTCATTTAAAGCGTGACGTTTATATAACTGAAAGAAACTGTTAGTATTTGATTTATTTTTCATTTATTTATTGTCTCTAAAAACAAATTGGAAATCATATTTTGTCATTTCTGTTCGAAAACTGGACCTGTGTCTTCTACACAAAAATTTTGCCGGCGTCCTGTCATAGGGGTAACTCGTCTTCTCCATGATCTAGGCTGGGTTCGAGTTCTGGTTTGGGCATGGTTGTTCTTCCGTTGTCCTATCTCTTCTAAAAAGGGGTTGTGCAAGCGAATGAGTGATGCGTGAGTAGCTAAGTCGTATTCTTGGCCCTAGTTGGAACTACTATAAAACAAGAAATGCTCCCCCACCGGCTTAAATTGCTGTCTTCGTAACAGCGGGCTTGTCCATGGCAAGTGCCATAAGAAACAACAACAACACAAACATTGTTGATGAGTCAAATGTTTGTTAAAGAATTCTAATTTTAAACTAGGAGGCTCTCACATTGAGATAAGTGCAATATTTGTCTCTAATATAGTATCAATTAAATATTTTTTTTTAAAAAATGTTGTGTTAGCAACATGAAAGCGTGCATTACTTAGAGCCGAAAGGGTGCAGTTAATGATAGTTTTGTCCTTTATATGGATTGTTTGGGAAGGATTAAGCAATATAGTTTGAAAAGGATTTCACTCTATATTGCTTAATAAGTATTACGAATAGAACACTTCACACTGATAAATATACCTTGCATGATAGTAAAAGTTAAGAAACCAACATTTAAACCAGTAACCAAAATATTTTCCCACCGATCGAACAATATGCCGATAATTTTTGGCAAATGTGGACTTATAACTTTCAGTTTGTGCTTCATTTATTTTATTTATTAGTTTTTGTCTTTTTGTTTTCATGATAATATTGCCGAAGCTGAATTTCATCACCAATAATAGAGAAGAGGAATTAAATTTCGTAGATTCTTTCGAATTTTTTTCAAAAATACAAAAGCTGCAAAATTAATTTAAGTTTATTGTCAGTCATGGAGTGCTACAGTTTCAAATTTGATTTATACAGATACTGAAATTCCATATGGTTAAGGTAAATAAAGTATTTGAAATCTAAATATTGATCTGCGGGAGATTTCAGTTCTTGTTTCTTTTACAGAACAAGGATTTATTAGCAAATTTTCAGATTCCGTTAGGAAAGTTTATAAAATAGGTTTTATTTGGAGATTTTCAGACTGTGCCAAAATTGCTGAATTCTATTATATATAGCTTGTCATAATTCAGGCCACCTTCATTTATACATAATATGACAAGATAATATGACAAAACACATTATGCATATGATGACAAGATTTCGCCAAGATGTTTAAATTTCTGTATTTACTTGGTAAATTTCAGATTATGCCAAAACTGCAAAGATCCATTATACGTAAGATTCCGAGATAGTTGGAAGTGTTCAGTTGGCTTATTTTGACAATTCAATGCGGGCATAAAAAATAAAAAATTCTGGAATTTTAATTTACTATATACAATATTCTGATTTTCTTACGATGGTAACACTAATATATCATTAACCTTCACATTAAAATGATATCACATTCAAATGTGAATAAAAATAAATCCCTTGCCATCCATAATGTAGAAAAAATACCATACATAGATAGAACCATAAAATCCAAAGAGCTATCCAGTTATATAGCTTGAATTATCGGAAATACTGAGAAAAAATTGTTTACTTTTCCAAACTCTTTCTGTAAAATTATAGCTAATGTTTTATTCCAATGTTAAAATACACAAAAAAGAAAAAAAAATCTAATGACTCATGGAGATATTTAACTTCAAACCTCTACTGCTCTTGTGCAAAACTATCTCCTTCAAAGGAAAAAAATTCCTTTGATATTGGACTAAAGGAAAACATCAACATTCATTCTTCGAAATTGATCGCTACACAAAGAATGTGCGGATATTTTTCCTTGAATATTTTTTTACTGTTTCGATATATTTCTACTTTTTTCAAAGCAAGGAATTGAAATAGTTTTGGAATGAGTATCAACGTTTGAATTTTTTAAACAGTTTATCTGGGAGGCTCATGTTGTGTTTAGTATAAGGAATACAACATATCAGTCAATAAATTTACAAACACTAACACAAGGGAAATCTTATAATGAATATTTGGTGGCGTTCGAATAAAAACTTTAAAAAGAAGAAAGAGTAAAGAAAAGAGCAATGGCTCCTAAAAAATATTCTTCGAATCTTTTCTGTTCAGTGACTTATGAGTTAATACCATTTAATCTTCAAAACGAAATGCGTTGGAGTTGTAGAAGATGGTTATGCGCGAGGATAATAAACCTGGGACCTTGTGGTTCGCAGCCCAGTAGCATGACCACGATACAAAAGCAATTGCTCGGGTAGCGTAGCTGTTAACTGGCTTATAATCTTTCACCACAGAGTAATGGTTGAATATTCTGAAACAGATAACTTCTAAGTACTTCAATATAGATGGCAGCTGCTTTCTGCAGAACGTCGAATTTCTTTCCAAAGTTTCATTAACATTTTAGTGTATGTTGAAATCCTTTTATTCTTTCTAAAGTTTGTGACAACATAAAAATATAATTTACTTTCAAATTGACAAAAATATAATTCGGTAGTATCAATGCTGACCCATCTGAAATGATAATATTCGTATAAATTAAAATTGCTTTTCATTTGTTAGAAATAAATTTTTTATTCTTCTTCTTATTAAGAGAGAAAAATAAGTGCACATTCAAACCTTATCTTAAGAGCAATTGTTTTAAAACTGCAGTAGAATAATCTTACGAACAGTTTAGGTCAAGTTGCAATAAAAACAATGGTCGTTTCACAGTTAATTCTGATAAGAAACTTGATGGAAAAATAATTCAACCATTTAAGAGACTAAAATTTATAAATTTTTAAGAGCGATGACTTTTTAAGTACAACTTCACATGTAGTTAATGTTATGGTGTTCTAAGAAAAGATAAGTGTTCTCTCACAAGTGTAAAACATGGTAGTACTAGTTGAAATCTTTATTTCTTATTGATTAATAGCTAAATTTATTAACGTTTCTGAAGTATAAATTTAATGTAAAATGGAAGATATTGTTAAATAGCTTAAAAATCGTTATTCCCATAAATACCATTTCTCTTTAAGTGATTAATGCAATATTTCTAAATAGATAAATACACTTTTTGTACGTTTAAATCCTTAGCTGCGGCTTAGTTTAGTTTAGTTATATTTACGTCCCGTTTTAAAGCTATTTTGGGACGGACCTCATAATTTTGAACCACGGTCAGATGACGATGACGACACCTGAGCTGGCATCCCCCTCTCCACACCACATCAAGGTTTGGCTCTGACGGATTTAATATGCAACAGTGCCCCTTACATGACGGTTCCTCGGTGGAATCGGATCTTGAACCGAAATTCTACGGCTCACCAGCCGAGACCTTACCACCAGGCCACCGAGGCCCCTCCATAGCTGGTGCATCTCACAATAAATATATATATGATAGTAAAATAATAATAATATAATAGATAAATATGAGGTATGTTTTATACCTGATCCCTTCATCCCCCCCTGCATTAATAAAACAGTTGCATTCTTTTCGATACAAACTAATAATATTGTGCAACAATATACAAATTTCCATAAAAACGACATTTATATATATTTTTTTTTCTGGAGGTCGCAACTAATTATTAACAGCGCGCAGAAAAAAAAATGCAAAAAAAAAAAAAAAATCAAGCATTTTGAACCTTGGAGATATGTCGATATAGAGCTGAACAGATACGCGGAAGTTGCAACATTAAAGGCCGAAGCAAAAAAACAGGAGGATGAAGCTCCAAGCTGAAGTCTTATCTTTCGAGCTAGGATTTAACTTATCTATGCGAAGCTTTGGGCCATTCGTTTCGCTTAGGGACAAAAGGTGCGAACGAGAAGATTACTTTCTGCGATGCAACTCTTTAACCATGAGTATAAATAGTGTATAAATAGAATGAAAAAGTGTTTTGTCTTTTTTATTTGAGGAAATTGCTTGATATTGTTAAAAAAACTCCTCGCTTCTTGTTATAAAATGTGAATAATTTGTCTAGGACTTATTGCCTTTATATAATTGAATGGCCTAGAATTTGTTTATTGATTTTTTTAAGGCAGGAGAAAATTTTTGAAAAAGTGTGAAAATTAATTTGTCTTGGAATCAGATATTGTTTTGTATTTATATAGGTTATCGTCATGAGCTTGTTTCCTTAGAGATAATGTTTTCTATTATTATCTATTTATTAGCGATGCTTATAATGTTAATAGAACCAGCGAGAATAATCTCTTCAAAACTTTCTCGCATACTCTATAATAAAGGTATTATGCCATGTATGGTAATGATGTTCAATTGTTACGAAATAACAGCCTTTGACCTTTCTTAAGCATTTTCACTATCTCGTCATCCTTGACGAGAGTTTTGTAGATTTATCCCTAGCGTGCGTTTAATAGTATCCAAAAACTGTATTTCTGTTTTAACACATTTTTATACTGATTGAAAGAAAAATTTGATACAAAACTACATTTGTAGTCAAAAAATTAAATACCAAGGTCAATGCGTTTTTGAGTAATCGCTCCTACATGTTTCTGAGAGAACTTGGTCAATAGACGATGAATCTCTTGTTATGTTGACTAACAACTTGGCAGTTTTGTACAATATAGATGCTAAATATGTGTGCCGAATATTATCTATATAGCTCTTTTAGTTTTGTAGTATCGTGTTATCTTATATTCGAACAGCCGGACAAACAGACTTCCTTTTAATGGATTTTGTTATGAATATGATAGAAATCTGAAAATTTGACGTAAAGGTCATGTACCAAATTTCATCCATCTAGATCAAACTTTTTTGAGTTATCTTTATCACAGATTGACAGATATTTTCCTGGGGGAAAATATTAGTTCCCGAATCGTTGAACAGCCAATAGCGTAAAAGCAGGAATCATGAGAAGTCATGAAAGTCTAAAAATGCGTTTTTCAAGGTCAGAGAGGTCAAAAATGTTAAGCGAAAAAATTTGCCAAAATCTCGAGTACGAATTTTTTGATAGTTTTTTATTACAATGTTTTCTTTATATTACGTATACGAATAAGTAAAAATTACTGTTAAAAATTCAAATTAATGCTAAGATAAATTAATTAAAAATAACGCATATATTACTAATAAAGAAAAAGAAATTTTTAACTGGGAAGAGGCTAACAATTATTTAGTAATAATGAAAGGCACATTATAGCATTATTGATTTTTGAAACTTTAGTGATATAAACCCTTACTTCACGGGATAAAAAACAAAACAATGAGAATACTTTGGTGAATTAAAGCAAAAGGAGTCCAACGCGATGGATAATCAGAGCTTTATTCCTCAAGAAAATACAAAACCCAAATAGAAAATGTACGCCTAAGGTAAAGACAAAGAACAACGCTTAAAGCGATTCACCGACTTGAAAAACGCAGACGCTTTCAGAAAACAAACCGGAATTATCATTCCTCGTGTCATAATAAATTCCTCGTGCCAGCACTTCACCTATTTTTCTTTGTCTTCTAAATATATATGGAATTTTCTAGAAGGATCTACATACCTCGGCTCCTAAAGAATATATCTCCATAATTCTACAAAATTTCAAAAAAATCTTTCTTCTTGTCATAGTCTCCAAATGTTTGCCATGATTTTCTCCAAGGTCAGAGGAAGAGTCCATCTGGCATCCATTCAGCACCCATTAAAAATATCTGTAAATCTATCATTTCAGCGATGATGCTAAAATTAAAGGAGTTGTCTGCAACAGATTCGTTAGAATAATCATAAGAAACCTGTTCAAATTAATATCTAAATAATAATAAAATTTCAAAAGAAACCTTCCTGAGAAGATGGAATGGAACATTCTATAGTAGGAAAGGAGTCATAGCTCTTGTGCAGTATGGGCTAATGGAACCAAAAAAAACTTTAAAGCTTTTATAGCTTAAAATATTCTTACTTAACAGCATGCTGACATTATATATAATATACGTCAATCTTTCAGCAATATATTAGCCGCAATTTTCTTTTCGATTATACAGCACAAATGAAATTTGTAAAGAAGCATAAAAATATTCATTTTCAAGCCATCTCCAATTTAAGCTAAACTGTTTCTTTAAGGGGAAAAAATACCCTGATATACGCCTAAAAGAAAGAATCAAAATTCATTCTGAATTGTGAATTAGATGCTTTATCTGCATATTGAACGTTAAAGAAAGGATGTAAGATCGGAAATTTTTTCATCCTTGAAAAAATTTTCTCGCTTTCTTTATTTTCCCATTTTCTTGAATACTCCGAGTTGGAACAGTTTGTGGCTGAGTAATAACGCTATGAATTTTTTAAAGAGCTTATCTGAGAAGCGTACATTTTCTTTAAGGAGAGAAGAATCCGATGCGAGCCAATAAATTTTAAAACAGGAAGGCATAGGGAATAGGGTGATTAATATTCAGTTAAATTTGGAGAAGTTCTTTTAAATAACTTTCTGTATCAAAAAAGCAGTAGTGACAAGTGAAACATATGTTCTGAATATTGTTTTTTCAATTGTGTAAGTTGTGGACTTTGTATATTCATATGCTTTAAAAAAAAACCTAAGTTAAAATAACAGTTGAAAAAAAAAAACGAAATTGGAAGTATTTTTGTGGATCAAATGTTTCCTTGTGGATGAAAGCTTCCTTTTATTTGTAATTGTTTCAGAAAATCACTCTTCCAATTTATTCTGAATGTTGTATTTAAACAGTTACTGTATTATTCAGTTTAAAAAAATACTACATAAACAAATTTTAAAATTTCAAAATTTTTGAAATGTTGTAAAATTTTTATTTTCTAGAAATAAGTGCTGATCTTTACAAATATTTAATAATTATTAATCTATTTTCAAAAAATTAAGTCCTACAGTAATATATATTGACAGTTCGTATACGAAAATACTGACATTTTAAAATCTGATTGAAGTAAATAGTATAAATAATGACGATAGTATAAAGTTGATCAAAGATATTTTTCATTCAAAATAGTTGGAAAAGTATAGGCCCAGTATCGAGTTCTGAATGCAAGTTCAATTTTTATAAAATGAAATGATATGCCTTCATGATAAGGTATAATTGGTGCAATGTCCTCTACTATTCGCCATTTTCCTAAGAAATCTTAAAAATATTAATTCACTGAATATTCTCAAAGTCGTGTAAACATATACGTCATAGTGTGAGAAAACACACACACAGAGGGTTCCATCCACAATCATTTCTCTGATTTCTACAATTCTTGTTTTAATAAATACTTCTTTAATAATCGACTGCTGTCTTCTACTTTGCATTTCAGAATGAAATTCAAAAACTTTATTTCATTGTGCAATGCTTATGATCGAAACCCTTAACAGAATACTCATTCATAAATACTGCACTGATTTCGTTTGGTTTTATTTCGTATAATGTAACTCAACTCCAACATGCATTGACAATTATCACCCAAGTCCCTATCTTGGAAACCCTCGAATCTTGGAAAATATCACAAAATAAATTTTCTCAGAGCTCTGAATTCCAACAACCGGACATATTTCAGAGCTCTGCGAGTGGAAAAAAAATAGATTGTACTACGTTTACTGAGCATGTGAAATTTAAAATAGAGCTTTCTTTTATTGTAAGGAGTTTTAAAAGTTTTTCGAAATTAACTATTATAGCAATTTTTATAAACTGACCTTCTGTTACATGATTTGTGAGCAGGTATTTGTTAAAGACGAGTGTGCTTTGTTATATAAATTTTCCAAGCAAACTTATTTTTAACTTCATGTTTTAATTAATTTTTAAATTTGTTAAAAAATTAGTTATGATTTTAAAATCAACATGAATTTTTGTATAGTTCTAGCTTTTATAAATATAGTATTTTTCATCTCTATCCTTCAATAAAAATGATTTAAGATGTGATTCCTAATACCATCAATGTGTGCTGTGAAATTCCTTACTGCATAAGACGTTCAAATCTTCAACTTCGTTATGAAAATCTAGCTTTTCTTCGTCTGCACATGCATAACAGAAAACAAAAAAATTAACAAGATGACACGGTGATTTCCAACGTCTTTCCTTGTGTAAAATACGTTAGTTTTTTTCTTGAAAGTTTTCAGTGGCGGATAACATATATTTTAAGATAATTGGCAGACCAGCAAAATAATGTTTTAATAGAACAAGAGAATAAAATAAAAAATGTTCAAAATTTTTTAATTAAATGTTTTTTGAATCCGAAAAATCCACATTGCAAAGTAAATCTCAAAATGAGAAAGAGATACTTATAGATGATTTATTGGATTCCAAGTCAATGCCCTCTGTATTTATTGATAGGTTTCGATACTATTTAGTGACTTGGTGGCGAATTTGTCAACACTGGAAACTAAAATGAGAACTCACGAGAATATAAATTTAAGGTGATAACTCTAGTTTGAATAGAAATCAATGGGTCTTTTTCGAATATTCGATAACCTGTCAAGGAAAATAAAAACTCGAGAAGGTCATAGCTAATTAGCCGAGTAAATTCTCTCTTTGAAGTATTGATTGTAGAGTTTTTGCTGGGTGATTTGCTAACTGCTAGAGTATGTTTGATATATGCATGAACTATCTTTATCTACATTTCGGCTATGCTTTTTTTTGTGTATTTCGCGTTTACCTGAGGAATAAAACGTCTTTATGTATCATACATACTTCTTTCCATCTTCAGCAGGTTAAAATACCGTAATAATGGGAAATATCAGTTATGTAGTAAATTTAATTTTAAAAATTATGCATCTTTAAATCAAGAGATAATTATAAACTCTTTGAAATTATTAATATTGAATTAATTTAAGTATACGTTTTAAAATGCAACTAGTTTAGTGAAATATATATTTATTACTATACCATTCTAATATAAATTTAAGATAAAACAATAATTTAAAATTTTGTATCTGTATCAGTTAAGCTTCCTAGGAAATGCATGGAGATTTTTTTACTAGGAATTTGCTTATAAAATTATATTGAATAAAATTTAAAGAAACCAATTAATTTTCAATCATTCTTTTTCAGTCTTCAAAATTGTCATGTAATTTTCTTAATATTTTCGAATAGTTTGTATAAATATTTATTCATTATAAATTTTAATTAAAGTTGTTTTTTATGGAAAATGATTATGCTTAAACAAAAGATTTTATTTCAAAGTACTAAGTACATTCCTAAAAAGAAAAGAAAAAAAGCAAACTTACTAACTTAAAAGTATAAAAACATGTCAAAAGTAAAAAGATTCTTAAAACTGCTAGTTTCACCTTAACTACGGAACTGTTGTATCAAATTGCTCAGCCTCGAATTAGCCTTTTATTAGTTTCCGGATCGTTGAACAGCCAGTAGCGTAGAATCCGGAATCAATAATCTGTAATGAAAATGAAATAGTCGATAAATCTAGAAGAAATAGTATTATTAAAGAATTTTTTTCTTGTCAGAAATTGATTGTCTTATTACTAGAAGTTTTTTTCTTTGGGAAAAAATGGAGCGGTAAACAAAATTTAAATTACTTTCATTTCGATATTAATATAATTAATGTGAATAATAGGTGTATTGTCTTTATTCAACATTTTTGAAATATTTGGAATTAATGTTATTATTATTTTTATTTTTATCGCTACTATTTATAAAGCAGAATGTAAATGTGTGTCCCTCTGTGTGTATGCGTGAACTCCTGTTTAGTGTTCTTCAATCCTAACTGTTTAATTAAAAGCTAACAAATTTAAGATCAAAATATAACTACTATTCTTGAGATTATGTGAAGAAGTGAAATATGTTCTTTGGTTGTGGGTGGGGAACCTCAGCGTGTGTTTTTCCTCCATCGGGAACGTAGAGTTATGCGAAATTTTTGGAATTCGTTTCAAAAGGTTAAAAAAACAGGAAAGAGATCTCATTTTTTATTCAGGAGTTATGAGTTTTTATATAAAAATATTATCAAATTCGGATGAAGTGGCTGAGCCTGTAAAGCTTTGTATTTTATAATAAATTATTTTAAATATATAGGCATTTGCAGATAGCCTCATCATATATTAAATTTTTCTCAGTCTTTCCAATGCGACCGTATTATTAAATAGTGTTACTGTTTACTTTGAATTATATATAACATTTTAATTTTTTGTAGAATTGTAGAATTCTATTTATTTTTGGATAACTCGGACGTGGTGAGACAATATGTTAAAATATCTATCATATTGTAATGTAAGATTATTATTAAAATATGTCAATAAGTTTATAAATTTCTATATATTTAAAAACATATTCTCATTACCCTAATTTCATGTAATTTTTTAATTTAAATTATTTTCTAATATTTTGTTTTTGTTTCAAAATTTATTGTATAAATATCATTGAACATTATGCGTATGTTTAATTGATATTTGAACATATATTTACTGTCTTTATGTTTTACTTGGAATAATTATTTTAAACTCAAATTCATTTCTAGATGACATCACAGGTATAAACTCAAAATTTAAAAGTTTTCCAGCTGCACATGCTTTACAAGAAACAAAGTAGCAACATGACGCAGTGATTTCCACTTTTTTCCTAATATTTTTCCTAATATATATTCCCTTTCCCCTATTATTTTTTACTTGAAAATTTGATTGGCAGAAATAGATATTTCTTGTCAATTAAAATCAAGATAACATTAATCAGGAATATTTTTAAAAGAATAGAAGAATCTTAAATTTTATATTACCATAATTTTAGAATGACATTTTTAATCAGCTTTTCACTATTTTTATTAAAAACTTTCCAGATTAAAAACAAAAGATTAATGATTAATTATTCAAAATATAATTAATTCAATTATTTAAATATAATTTATACATTAATTATACATTATACATTAATTATTTAAATATAAATTATACAGGTATTTTTTATTCCTTCATACAAGGTTCATATCGACTCTAATTCAAAGATTTTAATTGTATCTAGAAAGCATTTTGGAACAAAAGTTTCTAGAAATTTTTAGCTAAAATAATTAGGACTGAAATTTGAATAAAGACTTCACATTTTTTTTTAATTCTGTTTAATTTTTTCAGACATCCTTTATCCAATTTCGAATAGAGAGTCAAAAAATAGTCTTTTCAAAACTTAAATAAAGGTATTTTATTTTAAGTAGAAGATATTATATTAAATGTCTTCATATTTACTAAAAATAAAAAAACAATATCAAGGGGGAGAATGTAGAAAATTAAGAAATGAAATGTATAAAACGTCTTTAGGAATGACATTAGGTTCTTTTAAAATAAGTGGTTTTATCTTATCAATAGAGTCTCAGCTTGCTGAACCTCGAATTAAAGGACAAAAAAAGCCAAAATTGGTCTTTTATTAGTTTCCGGATCGTTGAACAGCCAATACCGTAAAAGCAGGAATCAGGAGCAAGTCATGAAATTGCAATATCTGATAAGTCTCGGATGAAAAGAATTATTGTCTTGTCAGAGCTTGATGCTCTTATTCAGACAAAAATTGTTCTTTTGAAGAATGAAGAGACAAAATTGATGTTTATATCAGAATTGCTTTCATTTCAAATTTATTAATATAAGTGAAAATCAAAATATCGATCTATATTTCTACAAACTTTTTGAAATATTTGGGAATAATGTTAATGTAAATAGCACATATTTTTTTTTATTTATTGTTTTTTATTGCAATTCTACTAACTGTAAATATTATGTTTGTCACAAAACACTTTTTGCTGTATTGAATAGTGTTTCCTTATTAAATAATAATGTTAACTGTAGATTTTAGTACGTTTAATTTTGAGGCGTTTATATGTCAAGATACAAGAAGAAAACCTATTAAATAGGAAAGAAACGATTTATTGGCTCAAATTTGATATGAATTTATATAAGCTTGTGGGGAGGGGGATCAGTACATTCTATTAAAAGTAATTTTCATTCAAAATTATTATTCAAAATATAAAGAATTTATAGCAATTAAGAAAATAAATAATATAAGGTTAATAAGGTTAAAATATAATATAAGCATTTTATAACAAAGAAGGAAAAAACATAACATAAGGTTAATAGTATTTGAAAATAATATAAGGTTATCTAATATAATAAGATTATGATCTCCTGCCGTTCCTTTCCAAATAAATAATTATTTGTTCTTAATAAAGTACAAAAATATTGGACACCATTAAATAAGTTTCAACAGAGACGAAATACAAAAACAACCTCCTTTCTTCTCAGGTTGTAACTAATTATCAACAGCAGACGAAAGAAAAATTCGAAAAATAAGTAGAAAGCAACAGCCCCTTGAGACATGTCAAGAAAAACGCGAGCAGGTACATGAAAGTTCCGACATTAGTTAAAGGGCAAAAGCAAAACACAAGGCGATGGAACTCCATGATCTAAGACGTGGAAGATTACCTTCCTGCAAGAGAGGAATCTTAACCAATTGTAAATAATGTTGAGAAAAACTGTTTTATTTATTTTATTTGCAGAATGTAATGGTTTTTGGTAATTATTAGTTGCTTTTTTTAGAATCATATTTGGGCAATTGGCGTTTTTATGATT
The DNA here is from genome assembly GCF_947563725.1 of Argiope bruennichi. NCBI lineage: Eukaryota > Metazoa > Arthropoda > Arachnida > Araneae > Araneidae > Argiope > Argiope bruennichi. Next base: position 36,426,232 of record NC_079159.1, on the reverse strand, counting down.
TGCCGATATATAAGAAAGTATTAGATATTTGTGTTTATAGAAAATGGTTTCTGATTTCTTTGCACTTTGCTTGTGAGACGACAGAGCAATTAAAAAAATTGTTTTCTGTTGTAGAAAATGCTATTTTGATTCCTATAACTTAATAATACAATTTCTGTAAAGTTAATTTTATAAATAATACTTATCAGCTCATACATTATTTCAAAATGTTCATCAACAAATTCTTTCAGCGTTATTTCAAAAGCTGAGAATGTAAGTTAAAAAATATGAATTACACTATTATTATTTCAAAAAGACAATAAGCAAAGTTTGAATTAATTAAAATTTTATTGAATATGTTATCTATCGTTTTTTAATACTTGAGGGGTCGTGGTAACCTGGCTGTAAATTCTTGTAATTCTGTAAATTCTCTCTACAGAGCCGAAGCGTCACATGTTCGTGACCTATTCCACAGAAGAAACTTTTTGCGGCTTGGTACATACATGTTAAATTTCTCGGGACCAAATTTCCTGATGTGATGCGGAAGTTAGGGGAAGGCATATCAGCTCAGATAACGTCCTAATTATCTCAGAATTACATGATCTGTCCCAAAATACCCATACTGTTGCTTTAGAAAGTGGCGTTAATGTAACTGAATAAAATTGTTAGCATTTGATCCATATTTCATTTATTTTTTGCCTCTAAAAATACTGAGAATCATATTTAGACAATCCAGTCCTAAAAGTTCACCTGTGTCTTCTCACAAAAACTCTTGATGAGCCAAATCTCTGTTAAGGAATTACAATTACAAATTAGGAGACAGTCTCATATCGAGATGAGCGACTATCTCTAGGCAAAGCATCGAGTACCACTATGGGTATTTTGGAATACGTACAATGTAACATTGTGGTTAGGATAACCTGGTTGGTAGGGCATTGGCACTTGCATCCCTTGGTTCGTGCGTTCGATCCCCACAGGCCAAAGACTCTCCGTGTATAAGGTGGCTTGTGCACGCTTAAATCGGCTGTGGTTACAAAGTTCTCCAAGTCGAGAGTAATACCACTGGGAGTACTGGTTCAGAGGTGACCGTTCTCTGATTCAGGTCTAAATTACGATCTGCGGATGAGTGAATGAAATGCATGAATGAAGTCCCCTCCATAAAAAGGGTTGTGATGCATGAGTAGCTAAGTCGTAATCTTGGCCACAGATGGCGCTACTGATAAACAAGAGACGTTAAATCTAAATCGCTGATTTTGTCAGCGATCTTGTCTATGGTAAGTGTCATTAGAAGCAACAACAATACAATAGAACATCTATTAAATATTTTTCAGAGACGTTTCAATTGATGGAAAGAAAATTCGATCTTCAAGTGAAAAAAACTTTAACATTTTTCAAGAGCAAATGCGTCGCTAAATTCAATTTATCATACAGGTAATGTTATGGTATTCATTATAATGTACTAGGTAAAGATAAATCTTTCGATCACAAATCTAAAACACGGTAGTACTAGTTCAAATCTTTATTCCTTATGGATTTGCAGTTAGATTCATAAGCATTTTTCAGTTATAAATTTCATAAGAAATGAAAGATATTATTAAGTAACTTTAAAAATTGCTATTCCCACAAATACCATTTCTATTTAAATAATTAAATACATAATTCCTAAATAGATAAATAAGATTTTTATATAAAAAATAGTTAAATCCTTAACTGACGTGTCTCACAATAAATCGATATTGAAGAAAACGGAGAAAAATATATTTTATACCTGATCCCCTCCCCCACAATAAAACAGTTACATTCTTTTCGATACAAACTAAAAATATCGTGCAACAATATACGACTTCCCATAACAATGATATTTATAGATATAAAAAATCTTTTTTTTTTCCTTGAGATCGCAACTAATTATCGACAGCGCGCAGAAAAAAAATGCAAAAAAACAAGCAGAAAGCTTGAACCCTTGGAGATATGTCAATACAGAGCTGAGCAGATACGCGGAAGTTCCAACATTAGTTAAAGGGCGAAATAAAACAGGAGGATGAAGCTCCATCGCTGAAGTCATCTTTTGAGCTAGGATTTAACTTATCTCTGCGAAGATTCTGGCCATTCGTTTCGCTCAGGGACAAAAGGTGCGTCGAGAAGATTGCTTTCAGCAATGCAGCGATTTAACCATGAGGTAATAGTGTATCAATATAATGGAAAAGTGTTTCGTCTTTTTTATTTGAGGAATTTGCTTGATATTGTTGAAGAATAGTTGCCCGATTCTTCTAATAGAATCTCGATAACTTTCTTAGATTTATTATTTACCTTTATATAAGTAAGTGATAAAGAATTTTTTCGCTCATTCTTTAAAAAAAGCCAATTTGTAAATGAGTAAAAAAGTAATCATTTCTTGTGGATGCACGTTTTTATTTTGGATTTCTATGGGTTAGTGTAAGGAGATAAACTTGTTTGCTTTTAAAGGTATTGTTTAAGATTATTATCTATTTATTAGAGATGCTTATAAAGTGAATAAAACCAGCGATAATCGTCTCCACAATACTTTCACACATACTCTATAATAGACTTATTATCCTAGAGAACGCCTTGTACGGTATTGGCATTCAGTAGTTATGAAAATCAATATTTGGTTTTAATTTAGTGTTTTTACTGGACCTATCGTGTCATCCTTGCGAATTTTTTGGCGATTAATCCCTGGCGTGCGTGTAGTAGTATCCAAAAGTAGTATTGTTATTTTAAACATGTTTTTCTCAACAGATTGAAACAAACTTACTTCTTTCGAAACCACACTTGTTGTGACAAAATTCCATACCACATTTTATGTATTGTTTTTTTGAGTATTCGCGTTTATATGTCTCTGAGATTACAGACCAACATACCATCAAGACCTTGTTGAGTTTGGCTGAAAATTTGGTAGTGTGTTCACTATACATGTTAAATCTGTGTCGTGAATTTTATCTATATATATATCTTCGTTTCGAAGTTATCATGTTACTTTTCATTCAAATAGCCTTGCAGACAGACTTCGTCTGAACGGAATTTTACAGAAATCGTAACATTTGGGGTAAAGATCATGTACAAATGTCATCCATTTAACTCATAAAGGTTTTTGAGTTATCTTTGTCACAGACAGACGGACATTTTCCAAAAATGCGTTTTTCGAACTAAGGAAGGTCTAAAATGTAGAGATCTGTCAATATACGGAGTTTAAATTTTTTTACGATTATATAACTTTCACTATAGAACATATACAAAAAAGTAAAATTTTCAATTAAAAAAATTCAAAATAATACAAGATAAATTAAATAATGATAACGTATCAATTACTAATAAACTAAGTAAACTTCAGAGTAATGCCCCCTAAGCCTGCTTGCAATTTTCGCATCTTAATTTCTCTTCGAATAATTTAGACCGTAATTAATATTTCTCAACTCTTAAAAAGAATCCACTTTAGGGATTTCTTTAGAACAACCACTTCCAGTTTCATTTGAGGAATCAAATACAATAAGATTTTAGTAATCACTCTTTGTTTCATATATTCGTTTAAGTTTCCTCAAAAGTTATACCAAAAATGGTTATTTCTATAATTAATTCGTGAATAAATCTATTATTTAATAACGCGTAACATTTATTTAATAAATTATTGATTAATTAACTCTTCTAAAGGCAAATCAAAATGTCACGAGGTAAATGCAACAACCTGAGGCTCTAGAGGACACTCTTGAAGAAGAGGAAGCTTGGGACTGGCAGGAAGCAAACAATATTCTAGTAATAATGTAAGTCACATTATAACGTTATTGATTTTTGAAATTAAAGATTAGAGATATCAAGTTCATACTATGCGAAAAAAACTATGTTGTTACAAATATATCCTTTGGTGGATTAAGGTGAAAGGAGTCCAACACGGGGGATAATCAAAACTTTATTCCTAAATAAAGCTTGAAGACCAAATAGCAAATATACACCCAAGGAATAAACAAAGAGCAGCGCTTACAACGACAGTTTTTTTTTTGTCTTCCAGAAATCTATGGAAATTTCTAGAAGGATATACGTACTTCTGTCTCTAAAGATTATATCGCCATAATTCTACTATATTTACAGAACTATTATTTATAGGGCTACAGTCACAAAATACACAGTTTCCCGACAGCTACAGTTTCCCATGATTTTCACTGAGGTAGGGGTGAGGGATCATCCATATGACAACAATTCAGCATCCATTAATACTATCTACAAATCGTTCTTTTCAGCGATAAAACTAACATTGCAAGATCGCTATACTAGAGATTAGTTTCAATAGTCCTACCTATCTGATTAACAATAGATTTTTTAAAAAAATCTTTCCTAGGAAGGTAGAATGCAACAGAAATAGTAGGTTTAGTTTAGTTTGGTTATATTACCGTCCAGCTTTATATCATCACTAGGGATATTATGGTACGGGCCTCTTAATTTTGAACCGCGGTCAAATGGCTAGGATGACACCTGCTGTTTTTCATTGGTTTCAAAATTTCTTCGTAAAACCACTTTTTTAACCTATTTCGAATGTTATTTAAACATTTGCTGTCTTCATTTATTTAAAAAATATGACATGAAACAATATTTTCAATTTCAAAACTTTCGAAATATTGTAAGATTTTTGTTTTCTTTTTTAAATGGAACTTCTGGATATATATGAGGTTATTCACAAATAATTAATTGTCATTAATAAATTATCATAAAATTTATGCTCCTAAAATAATTAGCATACGTTGAAAATTTGCTTGCAGAAAAAGTAACATTTTGAAATCTGGCAGAAGTAAATATTATAAATAATACTTTCTGAATTGTTAATCAAAATTATTATGCATTCTAAATAAGTGGAAAAGCATAGATACAGTGTCGGTGCTGCCGAGCTTTTTTTTTTAATTTTTATTTCTCATCAGAAAAATTAATAAGGGAAAGACTGCCCTTTTAGTAAGTAAATGTAAACGAAAATAATTGGTACGACACCATATTTAAATTTTTTGACAACATTTAATTGACGTAGGACGAAACATAACACACAAGAAAACTATTACACAATTTAGCACGAGAACATCATAGAGCCCCGAACATCCATCCTTTTTTTCTCTCGGCACCGTCTCTCCCCCCGCCGTACTCCTTCTCCACCCTCTTCCCTTCAGTTTGTTTTTGGTTCTAATCATCCGCAGCGCCCTCACACACAGTATCTAGTTCCGATTTTGCGGGACTTTGGCGTCAGTGGTGGAATCTCCTCTACCATTCTCTATTTTCCTGAGAAATTTGAAAAAGATTAATCCATGATATATTCTCAAAGTTGGGAAAACATACACCATTAAAATGTGGAAAATACCTACCACAGAGGTTTCAAGCTACAATCACTGCTTCAGTTTCTATAATTCACACTTTTCATTAAAAGAAATCTGTGCCTGGATATATACCATTAATCTTCCGCCGTCCACTAATTTGCATTTTTGAATAACGATTTTAAAAAATCATTTTATTTTGGATTGATTATGATTGAAAACCTTAACGAAATATCCATTCATGAATACCACACTGATTTCTCTTGGTTTTATTTCGCATAAAATGTCAGAATCCCTACAAGCATTAACAAGAGTCTTTGTCGCCCTCGAGTTTTGGAAAAATATCACGAAGAATTTTTTTCAGAGCTCCCAGAAACAAAAACTTCGCCGAATTCTAAACCCTACGAATGTAAACTAACAATCAAATTGATTTTTGATTATTGAGCATGTGTAATATTAAAATAGATCGTCCTTTTGTTGCAAGAAGATGTAGTGTTTGAAAATTGACTAATATAGCGATCTTTATAAACTGCAGCTTCTATTATATAATTTTCGAAAAATGTTTGCTGAAGACAAATATATTTTGTGATATAAACTTACCAAGATAACTTATTTTTAGTTTCATGTTTCAATTGATTTTTTTAAATCTAAATATGAATTTGAAATTCACTGAAATTTTTATGTGGCAATAGATTCTAGAGACATAGTGGTTTTCATACCCATTAAGAATTAAAAAAGAATTTAAATAATTATAAGAATTAAATAAGAAAAAAATAAGAATTTAAATATAATCCAGAGTGTCTTATCCAATTTCCTCAATGAATAAGACGTTCAAATCTTAGAAGGCGTAAGAAAATATGCCAAGTCAATCTGCTTTCGCTTAACAGGAAACAAAGTAGCAAGCAACTTGGCAAGGAGATTTTCAGCTTCTTTCTTTGATTGAAATAAGTTTATTTTTGTCTTTTTTTCTTTCTTTTTTTTTTATTCTTTTACTAGAAAGCTTTAAGCGGAGGAAACAAATATTTCTTATCAATTAAAGTTAATATCTTGTCCATTAACAGTAGGATAATATATATAATTGGTCAGAAATATTCTAAAAAGTGTAGAAAAATTTAAAATGTTAAGTAAACCTTAATTTTTGAATAAAATTTTTAATCAGCTTCTAATTACTTTTTTGTAAAAGTTTTCCATATAGAAACCAAAAAGATTAATGAGTAATTCTTTAAAATTTTTGATTTAAATTATTTAAATTTAAGTTATATATTCAACCATGATATACAACTTACACCGCATTCAACCGCAGGTATCTTTTATTTTTTCATAAAAGGTTCACCTGAACTATAATTCAAAGATTTTATTTGCATCTCCGAAGCATTTGAGTACATATGTTTCTAAAAATGTCTATCTAAAATAATTAAGACTGAAATGTGAATAAATATTTCAGTTTTTTTATACTTCATAATTTTCCCATTCGACGGGAGAACTCGAAAGTCAGTCATTATAAAACTTAAATGAAGAAATTTCTTCTTAAGTAGAAGACATTAGACTAAGTATCCCCATATTTAGTAAAAAAACAAAAGACAATATCAAGAAAATAATAAAATAGAAAATGAATGATTTACAAGTAAAAATACTTCTCAAGAATGACAATATGTCCTTTTAAAATAATGGGTTTCTATCTTAGCAAGAGAGTATCAGATTGCTGAATCTCGAATAAAAGAACAAATAACCCAAAATTGGCCTTTTATTAGTTTCCGGATCGTTGAACAGCCAATAGCATAAAAGCAGGAATCAGAAGTCATGAAAGTGCAATATCCGATAAGTCTCGGGGAAAAAGAATTATTGTCTTGTCAGAGCTTGATGCTCTTATTGAGAGAGAATATGTTCTTTAGAACAACGAAGAGGCAAATGTTTTTATCTGAATTATTTTCATTTCGAATTTATTAAAATAAGTAAGACTAAACTGATCGATCTATATTTCTACAACCTTTTAAAAACATTTAGGAATATTGTTATTATAATTAGTACATAGTTTTTTTCATTTTACATTTTTATTGCAATTATACAAACTGCCAATTTTGTTTTTATATCAAAATTTATTTCGTTGCATTGAATCGTGTGTAAAATAATCAGCTTTCCTGTAGAATTCAGGACAGTTTAATTTCACGTCTTATATATGTCAAGATACAAGAAGAAAATCTATTAAATAGAAGGAGTAACAATTTTCTTACTCTAATTTCATATGAATCTATATAAGTTTGGGGGGGGGACATAACTTTCTTTTTAAAGTTTTTCATTTCAAAATTATTATTCACAATATAAAGAAATTATAGCACCAAAGAAAAATATATAATCTAAGGTTTATAAAGTTCAAATATAATGTAAAGAAATTATAGCAACGGGGGAGAAAATATAATATAATGTTACTAAGGTTAAAATATCATATAAGGAACTTATAGCAGTGAAAAAATATATAATATAAGATTAATGTTAAAATATCATATAAGAAAATTATAGCAACGAAGGAAAAATAGAATTTAAGGTAAATAATGTTAAAATGTTATATGAGGTTATCTAATATAACAAGGTTATGATCCTCCTGTCGTTCCTTTCCAAATAAACAGTTATTTGTTCTCAATGATGTCCAAAACTGTTGAACACCAGTAAATAAGTTTCAACATAAACGAAAAATATAGAAAAACTACCTTCTTTCTTCTCACGTTGCAACTAATTATCAACAGTGGACGGAAGAAAACTTCGAAAACCAAGTAGAAAACAACAGCCCCTAGAGACATGTCAAGAAAAACGCGAGCAGGTACATGAAAGTTCCGACATTAGTTAAAGGGCAAAAGCAAAACACAAGGCGATGGAACTCCATGATCTAAGACGTGGAAGATTACCTTTCTGCAAGAGAGGAACCTTAACCAATTGTAAATAATGTTGAGAAAAACGGTTTTATTTATTTTATTTGCAGATTGTAATGGTTTTTGGTAATTATTAGTTGCTTTTTTTTAGAATCATATTTGGGCAATTGGCGTTTTTATGATTTGCCGATATATAAGAAAGTGTTAGATATTTGTGTTTATAGAAAATGGTTTCTGATTTCTTTGCACTTTGCTTGTGAGACGACAGAGCAATTAAAAAAATTGTTTTCTGTTGTAGAAAATGCTATTTAGATTCCTATAACTTAATAATACAATTTCTGTAAAGTTAATTTTATAATTAATACTTATCAGCTCATACATTATTTCAAAATGCTCATCAACAAATTCTTTCAGCGTTATTTCAAAAACTGAGAATGTAAGTTAAAAAATATGAATTACACTATTATTCTTTCAAAAAGACAATAAGCAAAGTTTGCATTAATTAAAATTTTATTGAATATGTTATCTATCGTTTTTTAATACTTGAGGGGTCGTGGTAACCTGGCTGTAAATTCTTGTAATTCTGTAAATTCTCTCTACAGAGCCGAAGCGTCACATGTTCGTGACCTATTCCACAGAAGAAACTTTTTGCGGCTTGGTACATACATGTTAAATTTCTCGGGACCAAATTTCCTGATGTGATGCGGAAATTAGGGGAAGGCATATCAGCTCAGATATCGTCCTAATTATCTCAGAATTACATGATCTGTCCCAAAATACCCATACTGTTGCTTTAGAAAGTGGCGTTAATGTAACTGAATAAAATTGTTAGCATTTGATCCATATTTCATTTATTTTTTGCCTCTTAAAAATACTGAGAATCATATTTAGACAATCCAGTCCTAAAAGTTCACCTGTGTCTTCTCACAAAAACTCTTGATGAGCCAAATCTCTGTTAAGGAATTACAATTACAAATTAGGAGACAGTCTCATATCGAGATGAGCGGCTATCTCTAGGCAAAGCATCGAGTACCACTATGAGTATTTTGGAATAAGTACAATATAACATTGTGGTTAGAATAACCTGGTTGGTAGGGCATTGGCACTTGCATCCCTTGGTTCATGCGTTCGATCCCCACAGGCCAAAGACTCTCCGTGTATAAGGTGGCTTGTGCACGCTTAAATCGGCTGTGGTTACAAAGTTCTGCAAGTTGAGAGTAATACCGCTGGGGGTACTGGTTCAGAGGTGACCGTTCTCTGATTCAGGTCTAAAAACGATCTGCTGATGAGTGAATGAAATGCATGAATGAAGTCCCCTCCGTAAAAAGGGTTGTGATTCATGAATAGCTAAGTCGTAATCTTGGCCACAGATGGCGCTACTGATAAACAAGAGACGTTAAATCTAAATCGCTAATTTTTTCAGCGATCTTGTCTATGGTAAGTGTCATTAGAAGCAACAACAATACAATAGAACACCTATTAAATATTTTTCAGAGATGTTTCAATTGATGGAAAGAAAATTCTATCTTCAAGTGAAAAAAACTTTAACATTTTTCAAGAGCAAATACGTCGTTAAATTCAATCTATCATACAGGTAATGTTATGGTATTTATTATAGTGTACTAGGTAAAGATAAGTCTTTTGATCACAAATCTAAAACACGGTAGTACTAGTTCAAATCTTTATTCCTTATGGATTTGCAGTTACATTCATAAGCATTTTACAGTTATTAATTTCATAAGAAATGAAAGATATTATTAAGTAACTTAAAAAATTGCTATTCCCACAAATACCATTTCTATTTAAATAATTAAATACATAATTCCTAAATGGATAAATAAGATTTCTATATAAAAAATATTTAAATCCTTAACTGACGTGTCTCACAATAAATCGATATTGAAGAAAACGGAGAAAAATATATTTTATACCTGATCCCCTCCCCCACAATAAAACAGTTACATTCTTTTCGATACAAACTAAAAATATCGTGCAACAATATACGACTTCCCATAACAATGATATTTATAGATATAAAAAATCTTTTTTTTTTCCTTGAGATCGCAACTAATTATCGACAGCGCGCAGAAAAAAAATGCAAAAAAACAAGCAGAAAGCTTGAACCCTTGGAGATATGTCAATACAGAGCTGAGCAGATACGCGGAAGTTCCAACATTAGTTAAAGGGCGAAATAAAACAGGAGGATGAAGCTCCATCGCTGAAGTCATCTTTTGAGCTAGGATTTAACTTATCTCTGCGAAGATTCTGGCCATTCGTTTCGCTCAGGGACAAAAGGTGCGTCGAGAAGATTGCTTTCAGCAATGCAGCGATTTAACCATGAGGTAATAGTGTATCAATATAATGGAAAAGTGTTTCGTCTTTTTTATTTGAGGAATTTGCTTGATATTGTTGAAGAATAGTTGCCCGATTCTTCTAATAGAATCTCGATAACTTTCTTAGATTTATTATTTACCTTTATATAAGTAAGTGATAAAGAATTTTTTCGCTCATTCTTTAAAAAAAGCCAATTTGTAAATGAGTAAAAAAGTAATCATTTCTTGTGGATGCACGTTTTTATTTTGGATTTCTATGGGTTAGTGTAAGGAGATAAACTTGTTTGCTTTTAAAGGTATTGTTTAAGATTATTATCTATTTATTAGAGATGCTTATAAAGTGAATAAAACCAGCGATAATCGTCTCCACAATACTTTCACACATACTCTATAATAGACTTATTATCCTAGAGAACGCCTTGTACGGTATTGGCATTCAGTAGTTATGAAAATCAATATTTGGTTTTAATTTAGTGTTTTTACTGGACCTATCGTGTCATCCTTGCGAATTTTTTGGCGATTAATCCCTGGCGTGCGTGTAGTAGTATCCAAAAGTAGTATTGTTATTTTAAACATGTTTTTCTCAACAGATTGAAACAAACTTACTTCTTTCGAAACCACACTTGTTGTGACAAAATTCCATACAAATTTTATGTATTGTTTTTTTGAATATTCGCGTTTATATGTCTCTGAGATTACAGATCAACAGACCATCAAGACCTTGTTGAGTTTGGCTGAAAATTTGGTAGTGTGTTCACTATACATGTTAAATCTGTGTCGTGAATTTTATCTATATATATATCTTCGTTTCGAAGTTATCATGTTACTTTTCATTCAAATAGCCTTGCAGACAGACTTCGTCTGAACGGAATTTGACAGAAATCGTAACATTTGGAGTAAAGATCATGTACAAATGTCATCCATTTAACTCATAAAGGTTTTTGAGTAGAGGTCTGTCAAAATATATAGTTTGAATTTTTTGACGATTATATAACTTCTCTATACTACGCATACAAGAAAGTAAAATTTGCAATTAAAAAATTCAAAATAGTGCAAATATAAATTAAAAAATGATAACGTATTAATTACTAGTAAACTAAGTAAACTTCGCAATAATGATCCCAAAACCTTTTTAAAAAGATTCCACTTTAAGAATTTATTCAGAGCAACCATTTAAGAATCAATTCTCAAAATTCCAGTTCCATTCTATGAATCATATACTATCAGATTTTAGTAATCATTCTTTATTTCATATATCTATTTACGTTTCCTCAAAATTTAATACAAAAATGACATACTTCTATAATTAATTACAGAATCAATTTAGTATTTAATGACGCTTAATATTTAATTAATAAATTATTAATTAATTAATCCTTTTGAACGCAAAACAAAATGCCACGAGGTATGCAACAGTCTGAGGCTCTAGTGGACACTCCTGAAAAAGAAGCTTGAGACTGGAATAAAACAAACAATAATCTAATAATGAGAGGTCCATTATAATGCTATTGATTTTTGAAATTTTAAAGATTAGGGATATCGATTGCATAAAAAAGCTATGTGTTACAAAAAAAAATCTTCTGTTGAGTTAAGGTGATAAGAGTCTATGAGTCTCAGTTTTGTGTATGTGTGTGTTCCAGAAATATATGGAAATTTCTAGAAAGATCTATATACTTCTGTCTCTAAAGATTACATCACCATAATTCTACTGTATTTATACAGAACTGTTATTCATATGGACACAGTCGGCAAAGGTTTCTCATGATTCTCACTAAGGTAGGGGTGAGGGATCATTCATTTGACAACAATTCAGTATCCATTAAAACTATCTACAAATCTTACTTTTCAGCGATAAAACTAACATTGCAAGATAGCTATACTAGAGATTCGTTTCAGTAATCCTACTTATACGATTAACAATATATTTTTAATAAAATCTCTCCTGGGGAGGTAGAATGCAACAGATATAGTAAGTTTAGTTTAGTTTGGTTATATTACCGTCCAGTTTTATTTCAACACAGTGTTATTTTAGGACGGACCTCGTAATCTGGAACCACGACCAGATGGCGAGGACGACACCTGCTGTTTTTCGATGGTTTCCAAATTTCTTCGTAAAACCACTTTTTTAACCTATTTCGAATGTTATTTAAACATCTGCTGTCTTCATTTATTTAAAAAATATGACATGAAACAATATTTTCAATTTCAAAACTTTTGAAATATTGTCAGATTTTTATTTTCTGTTTTAAATGGAACTTCTGGATATATATGATGTTATTCACAAATATTTTGTTGCTATTAATATATTATCATAAAATTTATACACCTACAATAATTAGCATACGTTGAAAATTTGCTTTGCAGAAAAAGTGACATTTTGAAATCTGGCAGAAGTAAATATTATAAATAATACTTTCTGAATTGTTAATCAAAGTTATTATGCATTTTAAATAAGTGGAAAAGCATAGACACTGTATCTAGTTCCGATTTGGCGGAACTTTGGCATCAGTGGTGGAATCTCCTCTACCATTCTCTATTTTCCTGAGAAATTTAAAAAAGATTAATCCATCGTATATTCTCAAAGTTGGGAAAACATACGCCATTAAAGTGTAGAAAAAAAACCCACCAAAAAGTTGTCAAGCTACAATCACTGCTTCGCTTTCTATAATTCACACTTTTCATTAAAAGAAATCTGTGCCTAAATATATCACCATTAAACACCCTCAGTCCACTAATTTCCATTTTTGAATAACGATTTAAAAATATTATTTTATTGTAGATTGGTTATAATTGAAACCCTTAACGAAATATCCATTCATAAATACCACACTGATTTCTCTTGGTTTTATTTCGCATAAAATGTCACAATCCCTACATGCATTAACAAGTGTCTTTATCGCCCTCGAGTTTTGGAAAAATATCACGAAGAATTTTTTCAGAGCTCCCAGAAACAAAAACTTAGCCGAATTCCAAACACTACGAATGTAAACTAACAATCAAATTGATTTCTGGTTATTGAGCATGCTTAGTATTAAAATAGATCGTTCTTTTGTTGCAAGAAGATGTAGTGTTTAAAAATTGACTAATACAGCGATCTTTATAAACTGCAACTTCTATTATATAATTTTCGAAAAATGTTTGCTGAAGACAAATATATTTTGTGATATAAACTTACCAAGATAACTTATTTTTAGTTTCATGTTTCAATTGATTTTTTTAAATCTAAATATGAATTTGAAATTCACTGAATTTTTTATGTGGCAATAGATTTTATAGACATAGTGGTTTTCATCCCCATTAAGAATTAAAAAAGAATTTAAATAATTATAAGAATTAAATAAGAAAAAAATTAAGAATTAAAATATAATCCAGAGTATCTTATCCAATTTCCTCAATGAATAAGGCGTTCAAATCTTAGAAGGCGTAAGAAAATATGCCAAGTCAATCTGCTTTCGCTTAACAGGAAACAAAGTAGCAAGCAACTTGGCAAGGAGATTTTCACCTTCTTTCTTTGATTGAAATAAGTCTATTTTTGTCTTTTTTTCTTTCTTTTTTTTATTCTTTTACTAGAAAGCTTTAAGCGGAGGAAACAAATATTTCTTATCAATTAAAGTTAATATCTTGTCCATTAACAGTAGGATAATATATACAGGGTGTTTATAAAGTCCTGGACCCATTTTGATGTTTAATAACTCATAAAATAATAAAGATAGATTTAAATTAATAATATAAATGGTTAAATAGACTCAAAAAGTTTCATGACCCTTGTCAATGAACTTCCACGTGTGCCCACTTCGTCGCACGGAGAAGATCAAGTCGATAGTCAATTTCACGCCAGGTAGCGGCAAGCATGTCGGCATCCACAGAGCCATTTGCGCACATTATGGCGATTAACAATGCCAGAAACATGAAAGGATGCTTCATCGGAGAACATTATGCTCTTCAGAAAATCAGCAGCATCTTCTATCCTCCTTAGCATATCTGTTGCAAAGGCCATCCTCCTAGGCCTATCGTTCGGTTCAAACTTGAACAATTTGAACTTTGTATGCATGCAGTCTTAATTTTTTCTTAATAACCTTGCACACCGTCGAAATTGGCATATCCAATTTTGTTGCCGCTGATCTCACAGATATTCTAGGATTGTGTAAAAATGTCTCTCTGACACGCTCAACATCAAAATCACTTGTGCAAGGACGTCTGAAACGTTTCTTATCTTCGATACTTCCAATTTCTAGAAAATTCTTTTTCCACCGCAAGATGCTGTTTTTGGATGGAGGATCTTTTTGGTAAATTCTTCTGAAATTTCTCTGTGCTTGCACTATCGATTTCATTTCTATGAACCACCATAAAATCTGTGCTTTCTCTTGTGATGTATGCATTCTCCTTAATATCCGCTCGAATAAAACATCACATACAAAAGTACTACATAGAACAAACACATCAAAAGTAAACATAACATTGCAATAGTTGCCAAAAACAAAAGAGAGAAAAATGCAATTAATAAGCAGACAATATTTAGAAATGTACAGATATTTAGACTGGAAAATGAAATTATCTGAAATTAACCACACGCGCAGACGATATTTACAAAAGTAAAAATATTCAAACCTGAAAAGGAAAATATACGAGTTATTCCATCAATAAATGCCATAAGTTTGTTTATATCTTTATTATTTTATGAGTTATTAAACATCAAAATGGGTCCGGGACTTTATAAACACCCTGTATAATTGGTCAGAAATATTCTAAAAAGTGTAGAAAAATTTAAAATGTTAAGTAAACCTTAATTTTTGAATAAATTTTTAATCAGCTTCTAATTACTTTTTTGTAAACGTTTTCCATATAGAAACCAAAAAGATTAATGAGTAATTCTTGAAAATTTTTTATTTAAATTATTTAAATTTAAGTTATATATTCAGCCATGATATACAACTTACACCGCATTCAACCGCAGGTATCTTTTATTTTGTCATAAAAGGTTCACCTGAACTATAATTCAAAGATTTTATTTGCATCTCCGAAGCATTTGGGTACATATGTTTCTAAAAATTTCTATCTAAAATAATTAAGTCTGAAATGTGAATAAATATTTCAATTTTTTCATAATTTTCCCATTCGAAGGGAGAACTCGAAAGTCAGTCATTATAAAACTTAAATGAAGAAATTTCTTCTTAAGTAGAAGATATTAGACTAAGTATCCCCATATTTAGTAAAAAAACAAAAGACAATACCAAGAAAATAATAAAATAGAAAATGAATGATTTACAAGTAAAAAAAAAAATTCTCAAGAACAACAATATGTCCTTTTTAAATAAATGGTTTCTATCTTAGCAAGAGAGTATCAGATTGCTGAATCTCGAATAAAAGAACAAATAATCCAAAATTGGCCTTTTATTAGTTTCCGGATCGTTGAACAGCCAATAGCATAAAAGCAGGAATCAGAAGTCATGAAAGTGCAATATCCGATAAGTCTCGGGGAAAAAGAATTATTGTCTTGTCAGAGCTTGATGCTCTTATTGAGAGAGAATTTCTTCTTTGGAAAAACGAAGAGGCAAATGTTTTTGTCAGAATTATTTTCATTTCGAATTTATTAAAATAAGTAAGACTAAAATGATCGATCTATATTTCTACAACCTTTTTGAAATATTTAGAAATATTGTTATTATAATTAGTACATAGTTTTTTTCATTTTACATTTTTATTGCAATTATACAAACTGCCAATTTTGTTTTTATATCAAAATTTATTTCGTTGCATTGAATCGTGTGTAAAATAATCAGCTTTCCTGTAGAATCCAGGGCAGTTTAATTTCACGTCTTATATATGTCAAGATACAAGAAGAAAATCTATTAAATAGAAGGAGTAACCATTTTCTTACTCTAATTTCATATGAATGTATATAAGTTTATGGGGGGGGATCATAACTTTCTTTTTAAAGTTTTCATTTCAAAATTATTATTCACAATATAAAGAAATAATAGCAACGGAGGAGAATATATAATATAAGGTTAATATGGTAAAAATATAATGTAAGGAAATTATATCAACGAAGGAAAAAATAAAGTATAAGGTTAAAAATGTTAAAATATCATATAAGGAACTTATGGCAACGAAAAAAATATATAATATAAGGTTAATAATGTTAAAATATCTAAGGAAATTGTAACAACTACGGAAAAAAATATAATATAATGTTAATAATATTAAAATATCATATAAGGAACTTATAGCAGCAAAAAATATATATATTATAAAGTTAATAATATTAAAATATCATATAAGAAAATTATAGCAACGAAGGAAAAAATAGAATTTAAGGTAAATAATGTTAAAATGTTATATGAGGTTATCTAATATAAAAAGGTTATGATCCTCCTGTCGTTCCTTTCCAAATAAACAGTTATTTGTTCACAATGATGTCCAAAACTGTTGAACACCCTTAAATAAGTTTCAACATAACGAAAAATATAGAAAAACCACCTTCTTTCTTCTCAGGTTGCAACTAATTATCAACAGTGGACGGAAGAAAACTTCGAAAACCAAGTAGAAAACAACTGCCCCTTGAGACATGTCAAGAAAAACGCAGCAGATAGCTGAAAGTTCCGACCATAGTTAAGGGGCAAAAATAAAAAAAAAAAGGCAGTGAAGTTCTTTCACTTAAGTCTTATCTTTTGACCCGGAATTTTACTTTTTTTGTGAAGATTTAGATCATTAGTTTAGAAGAGTAACAGAGGTGTGAAAATAGAAGATTACCTTTTTACAAGAAAGGAATTCAACTAAATAATAATGATAAAGTTTATGAAAAATTCTGTTGTTTATTTTATTTATGGAAAATGTTTTATTTTTAGAATAGAATCGGGGCAATTAACTTTTTTATGATTTGCCGCTATATAAGTAAGCACATGTTACTTTCCTTTTATAGAATTGAATGATTTCTGATTTCTTCGCACATACACTCTGAAAACTGACAGATTAATTTAAAAATATTGTTTCCTGTTGAAGAAAAAGTTTTTTTTAGATTTTTATAACTGAATAACACTGTTTCTGTGACAGATATTTTTATAAATAATACTTATATTTTACTCATACTTACTTTCGCTTAATGAACGATATTTCATAATTTTCATCAGGAAATTCCTCTGATAATATTTCAAACAATGCAATTATAAGACAAAAAACAATTATAATGCTTTTATTATTTCAAAAGGCAATCAACAGTTTGCATCGTTTTAAATGTTATTAAACACGTTCTCTACAGTTTACTAGCATTTAAAATGTATCGGAACCTGGCGGTAAATATCAGCTTTGCAGCTGGAGCGTTACAGTTTCAGGCCCTATTCCTCGAAACAACCGTGTGAGAGAGCCGGCCTGGTGCATGTTAAATCCGTCGGGACCAAATCGACGTGATGTGATGTGGAAGTTTGGAGAGGAAATACTAGCTCAGATATCGTCCTCATCATCTGACCGTCGTTCAGAATTACGTGATCCATCCCAAAATATTAATCGTGTTTCCTTAGAAAGTCGCGTTAATGTAACTGTATAAAATTGTTAGTATTTTAACTATATTTCATTTATTTTTTTGCCTCTAAAACATACTGAGAATCATATTTAGTCGTTTCAGTCCTAAAGGTTCACCTCTGTTTTCTACACAAAAGCTGTTGATGATCCAAATCTCTGTTCAGAAATTACAATTACAAATTAGGAGACAGTCCCGCATCGAGATAGGCATCTATCTTTAACAAAAGCATCGAGCAACCTATACGTACAATATAACATCTATTAAATACTTTTCGAAGTCAATTCAATTGAAGGAAAGAAAAGTCGATCTTCAAGTGAAAAATATTTAAAATCTTCACGAATAAAGGCTTTGCTAAATACAATTTATCATGTAGGTAATGTTATGGTATTCAATATGGTGTAGTAGGAAACGATACGTCTTCTGATCACAAATTTGAACCATGATAGTACTAGTTCAAATCTTTATACCTTACGGATTTTTGGTTAAATTCATACGCATTTCTATAGTTAAAAATTTCAAGTGAAATGAAAGATATTTCCGCATTGAAAAGATGCAGTCGACTCTCCATGGCCGACTGGTCATAGCGCTGATCTCATAATCGAGGGATTGTAAGTT
The DNA here is from genome assembly GCF_947563725.1 of Argiope bruennichi. Classification (NCBI taxonomy): domain Eukaryota; kingdom Metazoa; phylum Arthropoda; class Arachnida; order Araneae; family Araneidae; genus Argiope; species Argiope bruennichi. The sequence goes on along the minus strand of NC_079159.1, from coordinate 36,407,616 downwards.
CGAACCCCGCTAGAAACAATATTATTCAGAATTTGTGAAAATATTTAATTCCTTGATTTTATGCTTTCCTTTATTTTATGTTCCAGAAGATTCTGGACTTTTCTTTTGTTTACCAGACAAGTGTTCTGGACTTTTCTTACTGTCTCCAGAAAAGTATTCTGGAACTTCCCCTGCTAGTATAAAAGCAGAAGATCTGGCAGTCACTGTGTTCTGAGTTCAGAGTTGAGTTAATAAATTGGTTTAGCTCTACTTCTTGTGTGTGTCATTGCGTTCCACACTAAAGTATCTACCTGACAATATTATTAAGTAACTTTAAAAAATTGCTATTCCAACAAATGCCATTTCTATTTAAATAATAAAATACATATTTTTTTAAATAGATATCACTGACTCTCCTACCCGCCCGAAGGCACACGGATAAATAAATATAAAATGACCGGACCTCCGTAACAGCAACACTGGAGAGAGGTGTGGTTGAGTCCAAAGGGCTATCACCGGCCACGGTACAAACCTTCCCTAAGAAAGTACGTCCCGTCGTCAATGGGAGGAGCCAGACCCCCATCTTTTTGTGTACCTTCCAGGGTGGCGAGATCCAACCCCTCTTCAGGGAGCAACTCATTCTCATTTCGATGTGTCCCCGGGGGTTATCAAAATAGATAAATACACTTTCCATATAAAGGAGTATAAAATCCATCTCAAAATAATCTCAAAATACTCATCTCAAAATAAATAGATATTGCAGGAAACAAAGAAAATTATACAGTGTGTTGTATACCTGAATCCTTCACACTCGAAAAACCCATACTTTCGTTTCGGGATTGACCAAAAGTATTATACGACAACATACAACTTCCACCAAAGACTACATTTATATTAAAAAATATCGTTTTTTTTTCTGGCGGTTACAACTAATTATCAATGGCGCAGCAGAAGAAAAATGCAAAAAAAAAAAAAAAAAGCAGCAAGTTTAAACACTTGGAGATATGTCAATACAGAGCTGAGAAGATGCGCGGAAGCTCCAACATTAGTTAAAGGGCGAAGCAAGAAAACAGAAAGATGGAGCTCCAAGCTGAAGTCTTATCTTTTGAGCTAGGATTTAACTTATCTCTGCGGAGATTCTGGCCATTCGTTTCGCTCAGGGACAAAAGGTGCGAGCGAGAAGATTACTTTCAGCAATGCAGCGATTTAACCATGAGGTAATAGTGTATCAATATAATGGAAAAGTGTTTTGTCCTTTTTATTTGAGGAATTTGGTTGATATCGTTGATGAATAATTGCGCGATTCTTCTAATAGAATCTGGATAATTTTTCTTAGATTCATTATTATACCTTTATATATGTAAGTGACGTAGATTTTTTTCACTCATTTTTTAAAGAAAGAGACAATTTGTAAATGAGTAAAAAAGTGTTCATTTCTCTTAGATGCACTTTTTGTTTTGGATTTCTATGGGTTAGTGTAAGGGGATAAACTGGTTTGCTTTAAGAGGTAATGTTTGCTATTATTATCTATTCATTAGAGATGCTTATAAAGTTAATAAAACAAGCGATAATTGTCTCCCTAAAACTTTCTCGCATTCTCTATAATAGAGGTATTATCCCAGAAAACACCTTGTTTTATATTGGCATTCAATAGTTTGGAAATATTAATATTTAAACTTAATTTATCATTTTCAATAGACCTATCGGCAATTTTTTTTCCTTGGCAAATTTTTGGCGACTTTTTTTGGCGATTAATATTTGGCGTAAGGTTAGTAGCATCCAAAAATTGTACTCATTACTTTAAACATGTATTTCCCTACAGATTGTAATAAAACTTCGATACAAAACTAAGTTGATTAAGTTGTTGTGACAAAATTCAGTACTATTTTTGATGTATTAAAGTCAGTGTGTTTTTTTGAATTATCGCGTTTGACAGTACAGACCAGCAGACGATCAAGACCTTATTGAGTTTGGCTGAAAATTTGTCTTGACTTGTTAACAGATGTTAATTCTGTGTTCCGAATTTTAATGATCTAGCTCTTTTCTTTTTGAAAGTTATTGGGTTCATTTGTATTTGAACAGTTGACAAACAGACTGCCTTTGAGTGAGTTTTGCTCAAAATGATAAAAATCGACACATTTGATGTAAAGAATACATACCAAATTTTATACGTTTAACTCATAAAGTTTTGGAATTATCTCTGTCATAGACAAACGGACATTTTCCCCAAAAAATAAACTTTTTGAACTCAGGGGGTCTAAAATGAGGAAATCTGTCAAAATATCGAATTCGAATTTTTTTAACGATTATTATAATTTCTTTATTATGTATATACGAGAAAGTAAAAATTAATGTTAAAAATTTGAAAATAATGTGAAGATAAATTATATAATGATAGCCTATTTATTATTCATATACGAAGAGAACAATACAGCAATGTCCCGTAAACAGGCTAGTAATGTTCTCAACTTGTTTTCTTGTAGAAGAATATATTTGGTAATTTATATTTTTATGCATTTCAAAAAGAAACCAATTTACTGATTTATTCAGAGCAGCCATTTATAGGTCATATCTTGAAATACCAGTTTCATCCAAGGAGTGGAATACAGTTTGGTTTTAGTGATCACTTTTTATTTCATACATTCATTAAATTTCTCAGACTTTATATAAAAAATGACATTAATAAATTATTAATTAATTAACTCTTGTGAATGCGTAATCAAAAAGTCACGAGAGGCAACACATTTTGAGGTTGAAGCAGACACTCCTGTAAAAGAAGGAATTTGGTACAGGAAAAAAAACACAATGATCCATTAATAATGAAAGGCACTTTATAACTTTTATTAATTTTGAAAATTTAGTGATAATATTCCGTACCGTACGGAAATAAACTATGATATTACAAAAAAAAAAAAAAAAAAAAAAAAAACAGTGATTAATTTGAAAGGAAATTTAACATGAGAGACAAAAAAAGCTTTATTCCTCAAGAAAACACGAAACTTAAATAGCAAATTACAGCCGAAGAATCTATAAAGAACAGAGCTTTTAACGGCTCAACAGTGAATCGCCAGTTTGAAAACAACAAAAGCTTTCAAGTAGCAAACCAGAAGGTTCGCCTATCAATACTTTGAAAAAAAAAATCATTTCTTCGTGAAAATAAAAACATTCTTTTTTATAGTTTCCCAAAAATATGGAAATTTCTAAAAGTATATGTATACCTCGGCTTCTAAAGAATATATCGCTCTAATTCTACTATATTTATAGAACGTTCATTCTTATCGCCATAATCGCCAAATATCTCAACAAGATCAGGGAGAGGGATCATTGATCTGGCATCAATTCCGTACCAATTAAAAATATCTATAAATTTATCTTTTCAGCGATGGTACTAACATTGCAGAAACTCAATATTACAATTTCGTAATAATAATTATACAAAATTTATTCTAATATCTAATTAGCATTAAAATCTTCAAAAAGTGGAATAGAACATTCTATTGCAGTACAGGAACCATCACTCATGCGCAATATGGGCTAATGGAACAAGAAAAAAACTTTTACAGCGCATACTATTTTTACTTACCGTATGTTGAGATTATCATCTTTCAATAATATATTAGCTGGAATTTTTTTTCGATAATACAAAACCAATGAAATCTGTAAAGACGCACCAAGACATTCGCTTTCAATCTACTTTTAAGCTAAACTCTTTTTTTAAAAGAAGAAGAAGTACCCTAATATACGACAAAAAAGAAAGCATCAAAATTCCTTCTGAATCGTGAATTAGGTGCTCTATCTGCATATTGATCGTTAAAGAAAGGATGTGCGATCGGAATTTTTTTCATCCTTGAACAATTTTTCCCGCTTTCTTTATTTTCCCATTTTCTTGAATACTCCGAGCTGAAACAGTTTGTGGCTGAGTAATAACGTTATGAATTTTTTAAACGGCTTATCTGAGAAGCGCACGTTTTCTTTAAGGAAAGAAGAATCCGGTGCGAGCCAATAAATTTTAAAACAGGAAGGTTTAGGGAATAGGGTGATGAATATTTTGTCGCATTCTGAGGAGTTCTTTTTTTAAATAACTTTCTATACCAAAAAGGCAGTAGTAACAAGTGAAAAATATGTGCCGAATATTGTTTTTTTCTACATTTGTGTAAGTTGTAGGCATTGTATATTCATATACTTTGAAAAAAAGCTAAGGTAAAAACGCAGTTCAAAAAATAAAACGAAATTGAAAGTTTCAAATGTTGTCTAGTGGATGAAAGCTTCATTGGAATCTTAATTGTTTCATAAAACCACTCTTTCAATTTATTCTCAATGTTGTGTTGAAACAGTTACTGTATTATGCAGTTCAAAAAATATTACATAAAACATTTTTTTAATTTCAAAATTTTTGAAATGCTGTAAAATTTTTATTTTCTGGAGATATGTGATGTTATTTGCAAATATTTAATCATTATTCATCCATTTTCATAAAATTTAGTCCTACAATAATTAATATATATTGAAAATTTGTGATACAAAAATATTGACATTTTAAGATCTGATTGAAGTAAATAATATAAATAATGATGATAATATGAAGTTGATCGAAGATATTAATCATTCGAAATAATTGGAAAAGTGTAGACCCAGTATCCAGTTCTATATGCGAGTCGGATTTGCCTAATTTTTGTAAAATGAAATGATATGCTTTTATGATAAGGCATTATTGGTGCACCGCCTTCTAGCATTCTACTTTTTCCAAAGAAATCTTAAAAATATAAATTCACTGAATATTCTGATATTCGGGAAACTTAATCGTCATAATTGTGTGAGAAAAAACGCACAGAGAGGGCTCCATCCACAACCACTGCTCCAATTTCTGCAATTCCTGTTTTACATTAAAAAAATTTGGGACTAAAATACGTCAACAATAATCACAATTTTGAACGTCATTCAAAAATTCAAAGTCCATTACTTTGAATTTTTGAATGACGTTCAAACACTTTATTTCATTGTGCATTGCTTATGACTGAAAACCTTAACATAATACTCATTTATAAAGACTGTACTGATTTCGCTTAGTTTTATTTCGTGTAATATGCCACAATTCCAACATAGTCGCCTACGTCCCTATCACCCTTGAATCTTGGAAAATATCACGAAATAAATTTTTTCAGAGCTTCTAATTTCAACAACGGGACAGATTTCAGAACTCTGCGAGTGTACACAAACAATTAGATTGTACTATGCTCATTGAACATGAGTAATTTAAAATATAGCTTTCTTTTATTGTAAAGAGAAGAAGTTTTCGGAAATTAACTATTATAGCAATTTTTATAAACTGACCTTCGATTAAATGATTTCTGAGCAAGTGTTTGCTAACGACGAGTGTGTAATGTTACACAAATTTTGTAAATAAACTTATTTTTAACTTTATGTTTTAATTAATTTTTAAATTTGTTAAAAAATTAAATATAAATTTAAAATTAACAGAAATTTTTGTATACTAATAGTTTCGACAGACATGGTGTTTTTCATCTCTACACTATAATAAATAAGAATTAAGATGTGATCCATTATATTACCAATTGTCTTATCCACTTCTTTAATGAAAAAGTTCAAATCTTGAAAGCTGTAAGAAAAGGCTAATTCTCCGTCTGCACTTGTTTAACAAGAAACAAAGTAGCAACATAAAACGGCGATTTCCACCTGCATTTCTAGAGTGAAATATGTTGATTTTCATCCTTTTTTAATTAAAAAAAAACTTTCGATGGCAGATAACGGATGCTTCAAGATAATTTGCAGGCAATCAAAATCCTTCTTTTAATACAATAAAAGAATAAAATTGAAAAAATGTTAAATTTTCTTTCATTAAATATTTTCTGAATCCATACTATTGCATGCAAAGTTAATTTCGCAGTAAAAAAGAAAGACTTATACATATTTTAGTGGATGCCAAGTCAATGACCTCTGACATTGGGGGCAAATTTGGTGAATATTGTTGGGATAGTAATGGGTTTGATTACACTAATTTGGTAATTAAAATTTAAACTCTTGAGAATACAGTTGTATGGTTATATCTCTAGTAGGATTCGAAAGCAATATAAATTTCGATAAGCTGCCAAGGAGACTAAAATGTCGAGAAGATCAAAGCTAATTAGTCGAGTAAATTCTGTGTTTGAACTAGTGTTGCTTTAAACAGGACGTTAATATAACCAAACCAAACCAAATTTGTCTTTGAAGTATTGTTTGTAGAGCGAACTGTCTAATTTTTTCTTTGGGTAATTTGCTAAAGGCTAGAGCATGTTTGATTTAAGCATGTATCATCTTTGTATAATATGGGCCTCGGTGGCCTAGTGGTAAGGTCTCGGCTTCGGAACCGGAGGGTTTCAAGTTCGAGATGCGATTCCACCGAAGAACCGTCGTGTAACGGGGTCTGTTGCACGTTAAATCCGTCCTGACCAAACGTCCTCCCGCTGGTGTGGTGTGGAGAGGAGGGTACCAGCTCAGGTGTCGTCCTCGTCATCTGACCGCGGTTCAAAATTACGAGGTCTGTCCCAAAATAGCCCAAGCGTTGCTTCAAATGAGACGTTAATATAACTAAACCAAATCAAACCAATCTTTGTATAAATTTAGGCAATGCTCTTTCTTCTGTGGTTCGTGTTTACCTGTGGAAGAAAGCAACGTTATCTATTATGCATACTACTTTCACCAGGTTAAAATGCCGTAATAATGGGAAATATAACTTAGGAAATAAATTCAATCAGTTTTAATTTTTTTTAAATTTTGCATCTTAAATCAGGAGATTAATGAAAAATTCTTTCAAAATATTAATATTGAAATAATTTAAGTATAAATTTAAAAATTCAACTGGTTTAGTGAAATATATATTTATTACTGTACCATTCTAATATGAATTTAAGATGATACAAAAATTTGAAATATTGTTTCTATATCAGTTAAGATTTCTATGAAATTTTTTTTCTTGGAATTTGTTCATAAAATAATACAGAATAAAATTTAAAGAAACCAATTTACTTTCAATAATTCTTTTTCAGTATTCGAAATTGTCATGTAATTTTCTTAACATTTTCGAATAGTGCGTATAATTTTTTATTCATTTCAAATTTTAATTAAAGTTGATTTTAACGGAAAATGTTTATGCTTAAACAAATGATTTTATTTCAAATTACTAAGTACATTCTTAAAAAGAAAAGAAAAAAATGCAAACTTACTGTCTTAAAAGAATAAAAATATGTCAAAAGTAAAAATATTCTTAAAACTGCTAGTTTCACCTTAACAACGGAACTGTTGTATCAAATTGCTCAGCCTCGAATAAAAGGACAAATAAGCCGTATTATTGGCCTTTTATTAGTTTCCGGATCGTTGAACAGCCAGTAGCATAGAATCCGGAATCAATAACCGGTCATGAAAATGAAATATTTGATGAATCTAGAAGTAAAAGAATTATTAAAGAATTATTTTCTTGTCAGAAATTGATGGTGTTATTATTAGAAAATTTTCTTTCTGAGAAAACATAATTTCATCTAAATTATTTTCATTTCAGTATCAATATAATAAATGTGAATAATGTTTATTGTCTTTGTTCGACATTTTTGAAGTATTTGGAATTAATGTTATTATTATTTTTATGTATATCGTTACACTTTATAGAGGAGAATGTATGAGTCTCTGTATGTGTATGCGTGTATGCATGAACTCCTGTCAGTGCTCTTTAATCCTCACTATTTAATTAGGAACTAAATCAAAATATAACAACTTTTCTTGCGATTATGTGAAATAATGAAATGTGTTCTTTGGTTGTGGGTGGGGAACCACGTCATGGGATTTTTTTCTCCATCAAGAACCTAATGATGCGAAATTTTTGAAATTCGTTTCGAAATTTTTGGAATTCGTTTCAAAAGGATAGACATTTAGGGAAAAAGGTAACTGATTCACGAATTATGAGTTTTCATATAAAAAATAAAATTCGGACGTGTGGCATTAAAGCTTTAGATTTATAATTATTTTAAATATATAAGTATTTACCGATACCAACAACATATATGAAATATTTATCAGTCTCTCTAAATGCGAGCATATCTTTAAATACTAGCATTGTTTACTTTGAATTATAAATTATATTTCAAATTTCTGTAAAATTATGCCATTTCTCTTTATTTTTGTGTAAATTGGAAAGGATGACATAATGTGTTAAAAACAGTATTGCCTTCTAATGTAAGAAAAAATATTGCAAAATTGTTAATAAAAATTCTATATAAATTGGTAATTATTTATTTTAAAATAAACATATTCTCATTTCCCCAAATAAACATATTTTTTTTATTTCGATTATTTTATAATTTTTTTGTTTTCGATTTATGATTTATAGTCATAATTATTATGAAACATTACATTTATGCTTATTGGATATTTCAACACATATTTACTGATTTTTTTTATTTTACTTCCAAATATTTTTTTTATCTCAAATTCATTTCTATGTGACGTCACAGATAAGGATAAAAAAATTAAATAAATAGATCATTTTCCTGAAGAAAATATAAATGCCGGAAATTCTTTGTGAAAAAATAAATGTTCAGTAAATTGTAGTTCATCTGAAAATCGCTTACAAAGATTCAATCCTTATAAACATGAAACGAGGCAAATAAAATAAAGGTACATAAAAAAAAATCGATTAATCGATTAATTCAAATGTGCTTCTCTGTTATCCTGATAAAAATAATCAAACAACCCTTTTTTCCAGTTAATGAAAAGTTTTTAAACCCCCTAATAAACGTTGTTTAATTCTCCCATTTCCAACTCTTAATTCTGAGATAACGCGAAATCGATTCCAGTATTTTTTTCTTTCCTAATTTGCGAATTGATCATCAAATACTTAAAAAACAAAAGATTAAAAATCGTCCATTTCCTATTTTAATTCGGATATGATTAGCTATCAAAAAGATTAAATGAAAAAAATGTTATAAAAAATACAATAGAAAGAAAAATTTAATTCTCTTGGAACTAATTTTAAGCTGCGCTAATTCATTGTCCATCAGATAAAAAAAATAATTAGTTTGCAATCTTGATGAATAAATAAGTAAGTAGAATACATTTATTTCTCTTATCTTATCTATTAAATATTCCTTGAATAAATAAGTAGCTACGGAGAGTTTTAGAATTTTTCTTAATTAAAAAAGTAAATCTTCTTTAAATGGATCAATAAAAACTAGGTCTTTAATTTAAGAATTAAAGAAAAGCGAGGATCGTTAATTTACCATTGAAACATCTCTGTAAGACGTAAACTGTATCTTAGTTTGAATATGTATGAAATTTTAATGCTTAGTTCAGTAAATTTAAATTATTAAAATACATATATTCTTATCCTATTAATTAAAAACAGGTTTTATTTAATTGAAATATAGATGTTAAGAATTATTTAAGCATTTCTTACTTTGAGTTAAAATAATAATATAAGTTCAATAAAAATAAATATAATTTTCAATTCGTTCGCTTATTACAGAACAAAAAAAAAAATACTTTTACTTAATTATTTTCTGTTTTTTAATATTTAACTTTATAATTATTAATTATGAATATTATAGAAGTTTATAGCATTTAACTACCAAATTCCTTGCCAATTGCATAGATTAAAAATTTGATTGAATTAATCGATTAATTTAAAATTAAACATTAAAAACAAACATTTAAAATTTTATTATATTATTAAATGAATGAAATCGAAAAGTGAATTAAATATTGCCTAAAACTGTATATTACAAACAAGAAGCTTGTTGTAAGTATATAAAAATAAAGGACCAGTGTTTTGAAATTCAAATACCATCAAGATGACTTCTAAAATTACATTTTTTATTTATTTTTATGCACAGAATCCAAAGAGAAACCATCATAACCGTTAAAAGTTTTTGACCTCGTTACTCTGATGAATTATCATATTTCAAAATTTCTTATATTCTAAAAAGGCAAATTTTGCCTATGTTTCGCGTTCCCTTATTGTGAGAACATTATAATTACTAACTAGCAAAATAAAATTTGATGCCTGGTTTTCGTACCAAATTTCTCTTCCTAACGATGTCTATTTAAATTTTAAGTAGTCAACCTTTTAAGTATATCAACTGTAGATTGCATTGTTGCCCTGAAATTCACACCGTTTTCATTGTTTCTTATTTTTCAAATTCCTACTCATTATTGAATATTCATCAAATATTTAATCGCGTGATTTCATTCAACTGTTGAAACTAAAGAAGAATAATTCCGTTTAACTTCTTTGTAATTTACACTACAAATAAAAAACAAAATCACAATTTCATGAAATTCGGGCGATACACTAACTGAATATTACGTTTCTAATAGGTCTATGGTATTACAAAACTGCCTGCATTAGAAAAATACATGTACAAAATAAATCGAACTTAAGAAAGACAATCAAAACAGCGTGGCTTTAATGTCAGACAATTTAGTAGAATCATGGACATGAAGATAAATCTAATCGATTCATCTGAAATCAAATACAGCCAATATTTTCGGCAAATCAAGTGGTCCCCTGAAGTGACTAGTTTCTATTATATAACCCAACTTACAAGCAGCCATTTTGAAAATAATTTTAGTTATTGCGATTGAACAGGAATATTTGATGAATTAAAAATATAATTTTGATAATAATGTGTTGTTACTTTTCAATAAATCTCAGCATGGTTCTTGGAGACAGCACATTTATTAGACATAGAAAACAGAAAGAAACGAACACAGGTATTGACAATTACGCTCACAGAATCATGTCAAGCAGTTCGCTGAATGAATGGTGCCGGAACGAAGCGCCAGAAGCGTAATCACACAGATATTCCTTCGCGAGAAAAATAGTCAGCTCGCTTCATCCCAACACAATGAAAAAAATTAATCTTTTAATTGACACTTATAAAAGTTAAACAGTTCTTTTATTATCTAGAATTCCTATTGTGCTTCCCTTCTCTCATAATCTATTTTTAATAATCATGAGCTATTTTCCTGACATAAATGAATTTACTGTTATTTAGCATTCAATTAGAATCTCTAAATATATAATCAATTAATTTGAAGACGCACTTTATATGATCTGAAAAATCTTAATATAACTTATATATAACTTAGGAAAAAAAATTTCTTTACTGTCAAAAACTACTTTAAATTAGAAATTCGAGCTGCATTAATGATTCAGCAGTTCCAAAACCTTAGATGTTACCACAAACAACAATGAAATTCCGAATGAAAATTTCCCAAAGCGGTATCCTGTATATGACAAAACACTTCTAGTAATAATAAAAGCATACGTGGGAGTGCGCATGCGCATCTTTATGTCTGTCTGTCTGATATTGTTCTTACTGATACTAGATGATGTAACTCTGTTCGACCGTTTCTATGAATACAAAAAAGTCTATGAATAATGTATTTAAAAAAGAATGATTCATAAAAGGAAAGGAGCCCCCTCAATTGGTCTGAACACCTGGGGCACTAGAGGCAGGACTCTAGCCCCAAGTGCCTGTTCCTTTTAGCTGGAACTAGATTTCACGCCTTTTGTGATTCTACGTTACGGCAGTTCATTTGCTGTGGAATACATCCTCACAATCTCATGGCATATGAAAAAAAAAATCATCCCCAAACCATGAACAGGAATGACTAAAAAGAGTCTCCAGTAACTTCTTCTAAAGGCAAAAAATCCGTAAGATAATTAAATTTATCAGTGAAAATAGAAATCTATTCTTGCCTCTCTAGCTCTCAACATCAAGTGTCATACTCACAAAGACTCAGGGGAAACCAAGCACCACAGTCTCTTATCATACATTTACATTCATAAATATCAATCAAACGGAGTTTCTCTTTGTTACCATTAACCAAATTATTTTTCATTTGATTTTTATAACTGCATCTTCAGCTACTATATCATGATAATAAATGAACATAGAATTCATGTATATTTTCATACATTTAATCTTTCTGTATATTATTATTCCAAATAAAGTTTCAAAGTAAACAGTTTAATCTCAATATCATTCCTTATATGCTTGAAAATTCCGTACATAGTTATTTTTTTCTACTGTAAATATTTTGGTATTTAAATAAAATTCCCGTAACATGCCCACCAAAACGTTCAGTGACCAGAATGGTTACGAATACGTGGGTATGAGACGGCATTCTGTTCTATGTGATTCTATGAGGAATAGACATTCATGGCATATTTTGCACATTATACCCAGGAACATTCTTCAACCACGATAAAGGCAACAAAGCAAGACTTTAGAGAAGTCTAGCTGTTGGTGCTATATTGGGTTTATCGTCAGAATGAAAATTTGCAAATTCAGCACAAATATAATTTTAAGAGCGGAAATAAGTAAACACCTCAGAGCAATTTTTTGTTCTGAAATTTTGCTTAACTAAAGATGTAAAGATTTTTCTTCGATAGCTTCCGAAATTTTATAGCAGAAAATCAGCTTTAAACCGATTGAAAATTCAAAGAGTTTACCTTGCAATAATACCAATTTAGACTAATTTTATAAATAGCCTTTTTTTACAAAAAAGAATAATTTTATTCTTTTTATATACAGCTATAAAAGTAGAATTCATAGAGGCTTGATGCTAAATTTGATAAGTAAGTGAAAGTCCAAATCCTTGCTTTTGAATTTTAACTATTTGTAAGGTGTGCTTTTAAAATCTTTCTTAGGGAATAAAAGCTAGGTAATAATAAATGTTGGGGTTGTTTGCAGTATTAGACGTTATTATCGATGATAATTTCAAATTTACAGAATTAGAGGATATAATTTTAAAAAGTGCAGGTTATGACTAAATCTTTACTTGCGAATTATTTATCTTGACTTGCAAATTATTTGCAATCATGATTACCAGTAAGAAAGTCTTGTTGCTGAAAAAAGGAAGAATTGCAACTGAAAAAGAAAAAGAAAGATTTGCAACTGAAAAAGGGAAAGAAACCATTTGCTACTGAAAAAACAAAGAAAGAATTGCTACTTAAATAAAGAGAAAGAATAACTACTGAAAAAGGGAAATAAATAAATGCTACTAAAAACAAGAGAGAATTATAGTTTTATGAGGAAAAGAAAGGTCTTGCAGTCTAAGGAAGGCTTAGAATGTAAACTATGTTGTTATGGCACTTTACAAGCCTGCTGACAGTTATCTGTCAGCGATTTAAACCGAATGAGCGCCTCGTGTTTTTACAGTAGCGTACAGGACTAGAAGCCGGGATGCACAGATCACGGGGAAAACACGCTACTTATATTCAAGGACGCCGGCGTGCAAACTATAAGAGAGTAAATGAAGATATTTCATTTAATGCTAAAACTATTCCTAAATTAGAGGTTAAAAAAGTAGTTGCAATTTCAATTTCTTTATTTATTTATAGCATATGGATAAGTAATTATTTCTATTTTTATTTTATTATTATCCGTACTGTTATCTAAATAGCTTTAAGTTTGAGGGTAAAGTTTTATTTACACAGTAAATTATGATTTAATATATTTTTTTAATTTAACCCTTTCTTAATATTGTTGCTTTATTCTGTTGCATAATTTTATGTATAAAATATATTATAGCTTTTTCATCAATTAAACTTCCCCTTTATATTTTAACGTGCTGACTTCTTTTTCTAATCAACTTATATAAATTCTCTAAAATCTAATGTAAATTTTGAAAGAAATTCAGTAAAGCACATCGATATTAAAGAATACATTTGAAGCTTCGTTTATAAGAAAATGACTTGATTAATCAAGCGAGTTGTTCAGATAGTTATTTGACTTAGTTATTTCCTTCATTTAAAGTTCCAAATTAAGTCAAATAACACGGAAAACCAGCAAAGTGTAAAGCGGCATCAATATAATAGGCAAACCATTTAATGTCTAAAAAGTTTCGAAGCTCCAAATCCTTTTATGGAAGACCAATTAAAAAAGATTACGTATAAAAGATTTTATTGAAGGTTTTCGCTTGCTATAATCTAGATCTTATGATGGCTATTATAATCTTTAAATATGGCCGGCTACTACTAGTAATAAAAGCAAAGAGTCTTATAGAATTGTCATAAAAAGTATGAAATAACGAATAGTGAACATAAATTTTATTGGTTATGTTGTTGACTATTTATAGTTATTGTGGCTATCTGTAGCAAGTCTCTTAGGTTTGCACTTGGATATTTTATATGAAGGATGGAGGGGTGGAAGTTGAGATCTAAATGAAAAACTATTAATTAGGAAAAAAAAAGAATTTTACAGATTGTAAGGCTTAAAAATGAGTGGTAGAATGTCGTAATAGCTTAAATAAGACAATAGAAATTTTTTAAGAAATATTGCAAAATATTTTTAAACCAAGTAAATATTTTAAGTACGTTTATCCATTTATTATTATTATTTTATATTTTATATCTTCATTATTTTATATTTCAAGATTTTTTAGTGTAATCGTAATATAGATACTTTTAATTTTTTTAAAGATTCGAATACATTTTGAAATTCTACTTAATGTTATGTTATATAAAAGTGAAATAGCAGAAAAATTTCAGATAAACATCTGCATTATTAATGCTTATTTTTTTAAATTTGACACAGAGTTAAAACGAAAAACATAGTGTCTTTCAAAAATGCCGGTAAGTTTATTTCCATCAATCAAAACACACATACCAAAAACTTTGTTTATTCTAAAAGTGTTATTCTACTAGAATTTCAAATGCTTTCATAAAGGCTGATTTTCAAAAAGAAATTCCAGAAAATTAAATTTGTAAAGGAAAAATATAACTTTCTGATTATTGATTCTCAAAAATATTAAATAGATGTATTCTTGACGATAAAAGTTATCGGGAAAAAAAGTAAGACTTAAAAAACAAAACTTTAAATTCAAATTTAATTTTTATCTCTTTTTTAAAAAAAATCAATCATTATACCATTTGAAATCGTAAAATAGTACTTTTAAAAATTGATATTTTTTCGGTTTGTAAATTCTTGTGACAGGAAAGCATTTAATGACACATTGACATATTTCGTCGAATAAATTTTTTTTTCCTTAAAAAATGAATTAAAAAATGCAATTATCTATATGAAGTCACTTGTTACTTTACACACACACACACACATATATATATATATATATATATATGTATGTATGTTATATAGAGAATTAGTAATAAAAACCAAGTTAACAGGAAAAAAGTTGTCTAAATTCCTAGATTCATCTGTGTTTTAGTAGTAGCTGCATTTGCGCTCTCTAAATACAATGGCGCTTTTTTAAAAAATATTAAAAAAGAATCCGGCCTGAAGACTTTTTCAAGGGTCACCCTCAGGCAGGGATTCAAATAAAGGGATTTTTTCTGTGAGGACATACAGACATAAGTCTAATAATGATTCCTCGTGACCCGAAAATCCCCTGAAATTATGCTCAAGAGATATACCATTTTAACAGAAAGGAAATACAAAATAACAAATTAGAAAAAAATAACCACAAAGTAAAAATACAATAAAAACAAAAACAGCATTAAAATTAAAAACGAAAAGGCCAGAACATACCATCCAACAGTGAAGGAAACTTTAAACAATCGTTTGTGATTTCCTGTTTTAAAAAAAGTTAACGGTAAATTATGTAAACAGAGGTAGGCACCCAGCGCCATCTATTGAGTGATCCAATATGCAAGTAAAGTTCTATTTTTATTTAAGCCAAAAGATTAATCCCAAACCATACCTTGTTTAATTAAAAAATTGACATTACAGTAATTTCTAGGAAAATCATTTTTAATTAAATTTTTAAGGAGGATATTTGATGCTTCAATATAAGAATTTTTATTATTGCAAACCCTTTTGATCCTGTTAACTTGTGAGAAAATTAGATTTTTGAAAATTTTAGAGTTTAGATTGGAATGGTAGTTACATAGTTTTGTTATTTTAAAGTTGAAATCATCCCTTTTATCGTATATACCAACTATTGTTTTATCATTAGCAATTTCGATTTTTAAATCCAGAAAGGTAGCCTCAAGTTGATTTTTATTTGTATCTTTTAGAATTAAATCTTTTGGATAGCAATTAGTAATAATATTAGTATTGTCGAAGTTAATCAAAAGTAGGTCATCAATATATCTCCACCCGTTTATTAAATTATATTTAATTATTTTTTTCTCATAGTAATGCAGGAAAATATTAGCTAAAGCACTTGAGAAAGCTGTCCCCATTGGAATGCCCTTGATTTTATTAATAATTTTTTTGGTTTAATTTTTATTTGATTTTTGTTTTTCCTATTAACTTGATTCTAATACTTTAGTATCAATTCATCTGTGTTTTAGAAATAGCTGCAATTGCGCTCTCTAAATACTATGAAGTTCCTTTTTGGTTTTAGTTTAAATAGGTAATAAATTTTAGTTGCGATTTCGAAACTGTTTTGTTTCGTTTTCATTTTAGTTTCGTTTTCAAACTTTTTCTTACTTTAGATTGGTTACTATATATATATATATGTGTGTGTGTGTGTGTGTGTGTGTGTGTGTGTGTGTGTGTGTGTGTGTGTGTGTGTGTGTGTGTGTGTGTGTGTGTGTGTGTGTGTGGTGTGTGTGTGTGTGTGTGTGTGTGTGCGTGCGTTTGGATGTGCGCGTGTGTGCGTGTGTGTGTGAGCATTATTTTATGTGAAGCAGAATACAGGTGCGACAAGCAGTGAAGAGTCTTTGTATTTTTAAATTCGTTTTATTCTCTTTCCCAGGAGGGAGGGAGGCAGGCATGTTTATGTATAAGCGGCGCAGACAAGCGCGTCCACTCACAGCAACAAATTAGTGAAGAAGTGGCTTAAAAAAAAGGGAGAAACAAATTATCCCTGTCTTATATACTGTGATGTTTTAATAGGGATTTTAATGGCATGTCAATCAAGAAGCAAGGGAAACACGGGGATCTTTCAAAAGAATTTGTCAAGTCAGCGGCATTTTGTCCCTTCACTCGGAATATGGGAACGTTGAGGCTTGTAGCCTATTCAGCAATTTTATAAAGCTTCTCTCGAATTAACTAAGTAGAGAAAGTGGAATTGGATCAGGAAATAAGATAATATTTTAGAATGAAGTTACTATGGGTTAAGTTAAGATAAAACCTTGGAAATTAATTAAATTGAAATTAAAGTTTAAAATATTTTATATATATATATATATATATAATTTATTAAACTAATTTATTATTTATTATTTAAACTAATTTATTATTCGATAGCTCATTCTATACATTTTTTTAAATCTCTACATTTCTTCATTTAATATTCTTTCTCTCTTCCTGTCTACCCATAATCGATAACGTATCCTTGTGCAAGAGGTATATTTTGGATAGTCAAGTCGACAACTAAAATAATAACTAGGCTGTTATCCATTTTTTTTTCTTTTTCGTCATCTTGGGGAGAAATTTATATGGAAAAAACCAAATTCACCTTGACTAATTATAAGGATGAATGTGTGCATATCTGTGCTATACAGGCTTTTGAGGACAACTACCAAATCTGGCATAAATATACTGTTACGAAATTTCCGGGGTTCGTTTGGATAGTGGGAGTTATATGGTGTGGAGAACACTCAATCAGCAGGCGGCAGTAGAAAATAAAACAACGACGTTTATTTATACGAAGACACACAGGACAGCCCAAAGACGACAACTATATACAGCACAGAAGACGATTATCTTCAGCCGAGACGTGCAGCAACAACAGCATACACAGCAGCATATAACAAGACAGACAGACAGTAGCGCACAGTTTATTTCAGCACTAGCTTCACTCCGTCGCTGCTCCGCTTATATCTGGAAGGTCGGTTCCGACTACTCTTCGACTCCACTGGTCCACGACTCAATTCACCGTCGGTTCACAACTACGAGGACTCCAATGGTCCACGACCACTCTTCTCTGTCGCTTCCGACTACTCAATTCACCACTCGACTCACCGTGGTTCACACTACTCTGCTCTGCCGCTTCCGACTTCTTCTCAATTCACCGTCCCGGTTCACGACTGCCGCTGCGGCTGCTTCCTTTTATAGGTCTCAGGAGGCGGGGCTAGACGCCTCTCAACCAATCAGGAATGTTCGAAGCGTATCTCCGTTCCTGCTGGACGGATCGGGAAAATTCTCGATGTTTCGGGTATAATCCATTTTGGCGCCAAAGTCGCCAAATTCGTCGCCAAGTCGCTAAATGGTCGCCAAGCTCTGGGACCTCCTATGGCACCCACTATGCTGGGAAGCCGCATCGCAGGTTCGTAACAACACTTTGGAGTTTTGAAATATACAAATAGGAATGATTTGTTTTAAAATTTTGATTAGAATCAATGAAAAATTATGCGAAATTTTCAATTCTTTTAACTCGTAACTATAGAAAATATTACGCAAAAATTCACGCTGTTCCAAAATAAAAATAAATCGTTTTTTTAATGATATTAGTTTAATACTTATGTAATTTTTCTAAATTATGGCAATTTGTAAAGATATTTTTAAATTTAGTTATCAACCGTAGAGTATAAGTTGCACTAAAATTCAAACCCTTATCATTGTTTCATCAAGTATTAAATCGTATGAACTTATTCCATTGTTGAAAGCTGAAGAAGGATTTTGTTTAAATGTGTAATTCCCAAAACCAATAAGAAAGTGAATTTAAGCATCATGATATTTAGATGATAGACAAACAACAATAATTTTAATAGCGCTATTATGTCATGGGACAAACATTCTGGGTTAGAAATTGTCAATGAACAAATCATGTGTAAGACAATTAAAATAACTCAGTTTTAATGTTTAATCATTTGACATTATCATGGGCTTAAAGCTATATCTAAATGACTTTAATGAAATAAAATGTAACCAATATTCCTTCAAGCCCGCTAGTCGCGAATGGCGACTAAGTTGTCATAAAAATTAAGTCATTGTAGTTGAAAATCTACAGAACACTTGATTTGGGAGATCATTTCCTCTAATTTGACGCGTGCAACCCTTTCGCTTATCGAAAATACGTGATTTTGATGATCAATGTTTCAAAATGGCGTATATAATACCCACGCGTAATGGAAGGTCTAGGTGCTTAAAAATCAATTTCTTCTGAGAATTGCTTTCAAAAATAAACTTCGAGACATAAATAGAACTGACTCCAATTATTTTGGCTTTCTCTATACCTTTTAAATTGATTTGCATATAAATTTATCCCCATAAAACAAAGTTGCCATAATTTTTAAACCACCCCTTCAGATTCAGGGGGGATAAAAAGAGCAAGAAAAGCATCGTCGAGAAATCGAGAATCAATTTGAAAACAAGGGGTTTCCAGATTGTTTCGTTTTTAATGATACCTTCCCCCTGCCATACGAAACCATTAGAGTGGTTTCGAAGGTAGCCCCCCCCCCGTCCCTCTGCAAGTTGATGACTCATTCCTTCATTCCTCCCCTCCTCCAAGCAACTTTTCGGGATCGATCCTATTTTTTCCCAAAGGCGAAGTGGGGGGTCAGAGGGTGGGCGTAATACGTCCCTAATCCATTGTCGAAGAAATCTTGTTATTGAAAAAAGAACCATCTGACTAGAGAAGAAGAGAGAGAAAATTTTTTTCATCATCTTCTCTGACTTGCTTTTTATTATTTTCGGTTCCGTATTTCAATTTGTATTTTAAAATGCTCTCTCTAGTTTCGTAATCTGGTTTCGTTCCAGCTTATGCATTCAGGATCAGATTGTGCGGTTTGGAGAATCCTGAGGAAATGTTATCAGGAGCTGGAAGATAAAATCGATTCGTACGCAGTTTGTCTCTTTTTATTATTATTTTTTATCCTTTTCTTTCTTTATTTATGTACTTTAACCGAAGTCTGTCCAATACTCTGTTTCTGGAAAATCTTCCTGGCATAGTTTTATTTGATCAGATACTCACTTTCTTTATAAGCATGCATTTTCCGATGAAGGGATACTTCATTCCTTGATCTGAATCAATGATAAATTTCCATGTTAAGTGTTAGAATCAATTTAATTCCTGTTTACGAATATTTTTGACAGCGAAGTCCTAATAAAAGATCGTTTATGATCAATATTTACATATGTCTAGTGGTCTTTATAAATGAATTCCTTTGAGGTTGGGTTCAATTCAGGTTTCCTTCTTCTTTTTTTATTGAATAAGAAATTTAATATTTTAATACTTTATATAGTTTGGAGAGTTTTCTTCGCGGATGTTGCAGCAGAAGATAGCAGATGCTTGTAATTATGTATAAAACATTCTTAAAAATTGTCGAAATTAAAGAAAAGCGCCACATGGCATATAGATTGTACCAACTGTAAAGATAAATATTGTATTTTAAAATACTAAATTTTTTGTATTAGCTGAATTTATGATCAATATCTACATATGTCTAGTGGTAAGTACTTTGGGGGAATAAAAGTCTTTTTATCTTCATAAATAAATTCCTTTGAGGTTAGGTTCACTTCAGGTTTCGTTCTTCTTTTTTCATTCAATAAGAAATTTAATATTTTAATACTTTATATAGTTTGGAGGGTTTTCTTCGCGGATGTTGCAGCAGAAGATAGCAGATGCTTGTAATTATGTATAAAACATTCTTAAAAATTGTCAAAATTAAAGAAAAGCGCCACATGGCATATTGATTGTACTAACTGTAAAGATAAATATTGTATTTTAAAATACTACATTTTTTTTTTTTGTATTAGCTGAATTTATTAACCAATAAGCTGAAATTTTGCATGGTTTTTAATTAAGGTGTACGTACACACTAGAAGATTTTTTTTTTAAATTTTAACTTTAAAAATCCAATTTTTTTACAGTAGGTCATAAATATATGTTTAAACTTATTTCAGTGAGAAAAATCCATATTACACTAATTATTAATTAATTAATTAATATTTAATGAGCTAATTAGCACGTTTTTTAAAACATGATATCTTAAATTCTAATTTATACAGACACATAATTTTAATTGGAAATGATGCCTAATATTAGTCTTCATGTTGTCTGACTCAATCAAGTTATAAAAATATATAGTTTTTTTTATCAATTTTTTCATAAACAATAAATAGAAAAGGCGAGATTTTTTCTGTCATTTTAACTTTTAAATAGCGATTAAAAATTTATTTCTATAAATATAACTTTGATTGAGGCACAAAACATCCACTGTTTCATACAGATTATTTTGATCTATAAATAATTGTATTTGGTTCATTTCTTGTTGAGTTATGATTGTTGGAATGAAGCAACATAGTGGAAAAATATCATTCTTCATAAAATGAGTTTAAAAAAAACCGAAACTAGAGTTTTTAGTGAAAGTATCTCAAGAAAAATAATTATAACTCAAGAAATATTCCCAATATCGACAACATCCTGGTATCGTTTGAAAGCTAAAGAACCAGAGAACATTTTGAAGCAATAAAAAAAATATTCGTTATTTTAAACGATTTTCGAAGTTTCAACTGTGTATGTACACCTTAATAAAAGTTTTAATGGAATTTGCAAGAACACTCTTCTTAAAACAATCTTGTCCCTCCCAAATATGTTAGTTTAAATTACAACAGATAACTCTTTAAAGAACGTATATAAAGACATGTCAATACATTCTATCAGTAAGAAGAAACATGAATTCTTTGATTTACTTTTTTAAATTGCATTTTTCAGAATTTTCATTAGTCAACTTAGGCGTTAAAAACTATATCGTTTTATAATTAACACTAGATTTAATATATATTCAAGCTATTATTTCAACAGAGTACGATTATTCTTTACTTGAAAATATTGTTACAAAAAATTTTCTACAACAAAATACCTTCGATCAATCATAATAACGTAACGCACTTAATCGCTATAGTTCAGCAGCTTGCTTGCTGTCTAATCCTCCAGTTCTGTTACTTGTCGGCGACTCCGACTCCTCTCACACACAACTTCTGACGATCCATACAACTTCTTCCCAGCTTCAGAGTGCTCGTCTTTTATAGTTCCGGGAGGCGGGGCTAGAATCTTCAGACCAATCAGGGCGTACCTCGGTGTATCTCGGTTATTACTGGATGGATCGTGAAACTTCTCGAACTTTCCGGTATTATCCATTTATTCGCCAAACTCGCCAAATTCATCGCCAAGTCGCCAAATGATCGCCAAGCTCAGCACACACAGTACAGATCTTACAAAGGTTTTAACGGTTTTTCCAGGATGACACTATTCGTGCCGGATAGCAAAATTACAGATTTGTAACAATATAAAGCCGAAATGTAATCACTATTATAATGTATTTTTGAAAGAAGGAATTGTTCAAGCGTCAACAATAGTTATTGGTTTATTTCAAAATGAAACTGAAAACTTTTATAATAATAATTGTTCAGAGTTATAGAAGAGAAAATATCTTAAGCTTTCGAACGTTTGTTTATTTTTATGAAAATTTTTCAAAAAATTAAATATTCTTCAAATCATGAAAAATTCTGTATATTGTTTCGTTTTCATGAGCAAAAATAATGTTTGTCATACAAATTATAAAAATCTATTTTTTATAAATCCATTTTTTAAAAATGTTATTGCTTTATTGTATGATGAAGCAACTTTTTTTAAATCTAATATTACTTAAATCTTTATGCATATGCTGATGCTCATTTTTCCTAAAATAAAATTCGTCTGAGCATTAAATATTGATATGCATGAAATCCAGACTACTTTAAGATCCTTGTATCTGTTTTGTTTATTATACAAATGAACCTTGATACTGGATACGAATTTCATGAAATATCCGATTTTGTGCAATACCGTTTATTGAAGTTACCGCAAGACTTTTCCAAACTCTCGCTTAAGTTTTAATTAAAGGGAATAGCTATTAAATTTCTGAAAATTGCTGTTAGGAACGTATTGCATTCTCTAAAGTATATTTATTCCAACTTTGGGGGTTCTCAGTGAAGCAGCCACACAAACATTAGTCTTTATTATAAATGGAGGATGTGCTTACTGATATTTTTTTTTCTTGTTAGCTATTTATTTCTGTCACATTGTCGCAGATTTTTGCTATTATCTTTATTAGAAATCAACTCTAAGAAGGTTATTTTGTTTGTCGTTAAAATGGTAACCCAAATGATAGGATTCCAGTGTTAATTAATTAATTTATTTTATTTACAACTTTCTCAATTCATTATAATTGCTGTTTTCAAGCATTACTGTTATGCTTGGAGATATGAAGAAACAAATTAAAGTAGATTTCAATTGTATACTGTTATTCCACACATTTTGAAAGTTTTATAAAGCGTAATAGATAATACTTTAATAATATTAATATATCTGTATATAATTCCTAACTTTTCCTTTATTGGTTGCTTTGAAATAGCCTCATTAACTTCAGTATTCCATCTATCATTTTGAAACATAATATTGTTACGAAATTTTCGGGGTTCGTTTGGATAGTGGGGGTTATATGGTGTGAAGAACGCTCAATCACCAGGCGGCAGTAGAAAATAAAACAACGACGTTTATTTACACGAAGACACACAGGACAACACAGAAGACGATTATCTTCAGCCGAGACGTGCAGCATACAAAAGATTCTACTGCAGACAATAGCACACAACTTAGTACTAGTACTTAGTACTTCAGCACTAGCTTCACTCCGTCGCTGCTCCGCTTATCTCTCGAAGGCCAGTTCTTTATCGTCGGTTCCGACTACGACTACTCCACTGGTCCACGACTACTCTCTCTGGAAGACTCGTTCTTCCCCGTCGATCCCGAGGACTCTCGACTACTACTCAATTCACCACCACTCCCCGGCAGCTGCAGCTCCTTTTATAGGTCTTAGGAGGTGGGGCTAGAAGCCTCTCAACCAATCAGGAACGTTCGAGGCGTATCTCCGTTCCTACTGGAGGATCGGGAAAATTCTCGATGTTTCATGTATAATCTATTTCGCGCCAAAGTCGCCAAATTCGTCGCCAAATGGTCGCCAAGCTCTGGGACCTCCTATGGAACCAACTATGCTGGGAAGCAGCATCACAGGTTCGTAAGAATAATATTGAAATAAAAAGTGAATAAAAGACCTGACGGGGTTTCATATGTAATATGCGTATCAATACTGTAGATATAAATTGTAAAATTTAACGAAACTCGCATATTTGTACTGAAAAATATTATAAAAATTAAAATATGCTTGATTAAATTTTAATTATTTAACAATCTTAACTGCTTAGTAATTAGTTATTTCTGTAATATATATTCTGTAATAAAATTTAGAGAGATCAAGATTTTGAAGAGTAACATTCATTTTCCGTTTCAGTCCGTTTTACTTATGTGCCTACTTTACTTCAAATAAACATAATTATTCAATAAATATAGTTAAAAATAAATAATGCATTTCTTATTCTGTTAGTTTAAAAAAAATAACAAATGAATATTTGATGATTGTTTTTATTTTATGAATTATTTCTGAATTTTTATGATATTTCAAATTCAAACCTATTTCCATGTTTAGTAGATGGAGTGTCATCTGACGGCAGAAAGAAATTAACATTTCCACTCATAATTTTGAAGTGATTAAGCATTTTATTAATTTTAAAAATTCATAGTCGCTATATTTCTTTTTTCCCTTTTTTAGATTCTTAACTTTAGTTTTATATTTAATTTCTCTAAGAAAGGAGAAATATGCTAAAATATTGTGCAGCAGAAAAAACTTTTTTAAAACTTCTTTTGCATTATTCAATAATTATATTTATTTTACTTTTATTTCTTAATAATTTATCATTCAATCTTTCTAAGAGAAAAAGTGCATGAAATAAAAGAAGATACGTTGTAAACGAAAAAAATGGAAATATGATTGGAAAAACATGTGTACCAAATTAGAAATTCAATCAGTAAAATTGCGGAATTCACATAAATATCAACATTTCTTGCTGTTGCAAGCAATCAATTCTCTAATAACACTAAATGATATAAAATTTCCGTCAGAAAGACTTTTTGAGATTTTTTTAGGCCTAATATATTGAAATATTTAAAATAAACATTATGTAAAATTAAAACAGATTAAAAAAACTGAAATAAACTGTTTTTCAATTAATTAAAATGCATAATAGATTTTTCCCCTTTTGTTTATTTAGGTGCAACGTAATTTTATCTAAAATAATAAGAAAGTGTTTTGTTCAGTAAATTTCTCATTAAATTTCAAGACTCCAAGTATTAAGTTTCTTAAATACACAAAGACTGTTGTTTCCTTTTTAAAGAACAAATTGCTTTTTAAATAGGAGCTTTAAATTACCTTTTTTTTATCCGTACTTACTTGCTAAAAGGCTTTTAAAAACTTTTAAAATAATTTGCAGATATTATATTACTTGATAAACAGTTTATGGAAATTTTGAATCGAAGTTATTGTAATTTTTTGCTTAATTTTTAATTATATTCTAAACATTCAATTAGAAAGATTTAAGCTACAACTAAATCCATGAAATGAAGAGGAACTGGGGAGAAATCACATAATCCTTAAAATAATAAAAATTTATATGAAAAGGCACATTTTCTTCTATACAAATAATGCACGTTTTGAAATGCTTATAATTCGTTATAATGCATCATTAACGGGTTTAAGCAAAAAGCAAATAATTAAATATCGTTTGCACATTTTTTTTCTAAAGCATATATTTGATTTTAATTCATGATATTTAGATATTTAAGATTGCTTACATTTCTTATATCATATTACTTGATATATATATCAATTAAATTATGTAAATTAAAAAAAACAGTGTTTTTTTTAATAGCTGAATGTTAAAATTTATATTTCTTCCTGAAATATGCAGTGTTCTAGTATCATATCAAATTTATATATGTTTTGTATATTCAATTAATTTCGATGGAATCTTACTATAAAATTTAATAGATTTTCAACTTATTCTTTGTGAATACGATTGTAATTCATGCGCCTGTGTTTTTACAAGAATGAAATAGCATACAGCCAAAATTTCAAAAGATAAAATCGAAAAAAAAAGTCATTAAACCAATTGCATTAATTTTCAAGATAACATTAAGTTCAGAATGTTTTTAATTCTATCCCATTCTAATAGGACAATTGTATTAAATCAGAATAAAATATTCTTTGATTGATCATTGATTCTTTTCTGAATGCCCATTTTATAAAATATTATCAACTTAAATTTGTGCACACTTTCGCATTTAAAAACTTTTTGAAAGGTCTTTTATAAAAAGCAATTATGGCGTTCAAAGAAAGAGAAAGCTTTAACTGGTAATTGAAAACCGGCAATAACAAAATAACTGAACGCCATTTTGATAGTTCTGCTCTCTCTCGCAAATTTGTCATCTTAATGTCACATGAAAAATCTCATTACTAAACCCATTCAAATGACGAGTCATTTGTTGTATCCAATGATTTTAAGATCACTTGAGATAAGCCGTAAAAGGGAGGAAAGAAAATCCGGCTGAGAGCTTAAATTTTCGAATTTTTCTTCTAAACAAATGAGTTAGAGATTCTTATGAAAGTAGAATTGAGAAGAAATTAGAGTTTTTTACATGTACTTTTGAAAAAAATATAAAACAATATAGGAATCATAAATCGAAAAGCTTGTTTTTTAACAATCGTTTAATATGCTGCACAACTATTTAATAATATATAAAATACTAACAACAATAAACAATACTGTTGTGGTGAATAGCTTATAAGCCAGTTAACCACTACGCTGCATGAGCAATTGCTTTTGTACCATGGTCATGTTACTAGACTGCGAACCACAAGGTCCCAGGTTCTATCCTCGCTCATTACAATCGCCGCACTGTTTTCATTATATTTCAGAAAATATATATTTAGTGGATATACTACATATTTTACTGGGTATCAGGAACAAAACGCCATCGACAAACTTCTAAGGGTAATTATACTCATCAAAATGAACAGTTTTCAGAAGATTATATGGAACCAGGCTATATATACGGCGGATCTCATGGTCAATCCATTACATGAAAAAAATATATATACTTAAAAGATAAAAGTTTCAACACAGGTTCAACAGCATGCAGATTCACAAAAGCGTACATTGTAAGTTCACAAGAATGTGAATTCAGAAAAGCACAACAACACATATTTATCTCAATGCAGATTCACCAAAGCATAAAAACACAAATTTTATAATCTAAAAAGGAAAAAAGGAAAAAAATGCCAGATTCATAAAATGCAAATTCAATAAAGCACAGCAGGAGAGGTTAAATGGAATGTGAATTTGCAAAAGCGCAAAATTATAGGTTTACAAAAATGCAACGGAAGCACGAACAACATTGATTTAATTGAATACAAATTCACCAAAGAATAAAAAGACAAATTTAATGAAATAAAGATTCACAAAAGAAGAAGAAAATACTAGTTTCATGAAATGCAAATTCATTAAAGCACAGCAGCACAGATTAAAAGTAATGCACATCCATAAAAACAAGGCAACATAAGTTTAACAGAATTCATAAAGGTTTCGTTTTGGTTTTGTATAATTTATTGGCGCAAGAGCCACACTTGGCTATACTGCGCCAATCAAGAATTCATAAAGGAATACAACACAGGTTCAATGAACAGAAATTGATAAAATCACAGTGGCACATTTTAAATAGAATGTAAATTCATAAAAGCACGAACAACATTGTTTTAATGAAGTGCGAATTCACAATAGCATAACAAAAGAGATTTACTAAAATGCAAACCCGCAAATATAAATTCTCATTACTCAATACACAGTAATAAAAAGAAATTCTCAAACTAACTCATCTCTTCTCCAAATTGTCACGTCATACAAATAAAAATGATCGGCTGTTAACGTGACAGATACCATAAAATCTTACAATTTTTTAATGTAATCTGGATATTAATTTATGATATTCCGGTATTGACATAGACTAGTTAATTCGCATTGGTATTTCAGGATATGTATTTTAATTTTCTTTTAATTTTTAAAGCATTCGCCATCTGTCAACATCTTTCTCAAGAATAATAATATAAATATCTCTACCTACTGTACTTCGATTTCTTTTATACAGTTTTTCCTGTTAGAATACTTCAAATCAAAAGAAATACACAAGTTACACAATATGCTTCAAAACCCTCGTGTTCTATTCGTTATAACAGTTTAACAATCAACTAATTATTCACATAGAAAACAATTTCCATCAACATAATGCGAAAAGACTAGTTAATCATGATAATAGTAATACTCAGTGTGTTGTCCAAAACTATTTCAACAAATCCTACGTGGTTAACATGATTGTAGTATCAGAAAAATTATTCCTTTGTTGGAACGTTGAATTTCATCTATTATGTGGTTCGTCCTTTTCCAATAATCCAAATTAAATCTTTTCACATACTGATTGTCTTTAGGATTTCTAGGTGTGAACTCGCGCATCTGAAATTTAAATTTAACATAGGATTTGTTATAAACCTTCAGCGGTGGCAAACAAGACATGAGATAGAATTTGCACATTTATATTTCGAAAGCCTCTTGTATGGTCTTGTATATATATATATATATATATATATATATATATGTAATGATATTTTAAACTCTTAATTTAATCCAAATTAATTTCCAAAACTTTATCTTAATTTAGCCTATAGTAAAATATTCTCTTATTTCCTAATCTAATTGCACTTTCAGTTTAATTAATTCCTTTGTAAAAATAATGCGCCAACAGTACTACTTATCAAATGAAAGTGATACTTCCGTTGAACTTGTCAAAGGTCAGCACATATATTCCATCGGCACGTGGCCGGAAATCCTATGTTATATAAGACTAGTGATCATTTGTTTCGCTCTTTTGCTTTTTCTTACTTCTGCTTTTGTGCCACGCTGTGCCAGACGTACCTTGTCCACGTCTCTGCTTGTAAATAATTATGCTTTCACGAAATGGATATTAAAATTAATTCAAAAATACAACATGTCTCTTTAACGTCTTCGACCCTGCATTCTACTTCAACCAAAATAATGTTATATATATATATATATATATATATATATATATATATATATATATATATATATATATATATATATATATATATATATATATATATATATATATATATATATATATATATATATATCATTTTAATGGTATCATTCTAATAGTAGTGTAAATATTTCCTACATTTCGGCAATTTTTATAAACGTGTTTTTTGTTATATTTTCAATCACAGATTATAGCGTTATCCTAAAATTCAAAGAATGTTCATTGTTTCATCAAATATTGAATCGCAGGATTTTCTTCCATTGTTGTAAGCTAAAGAAGGATTCTGTTTAAATCTGTATAGTTTACTAAAATTACATACTGCGAAATTTAAATGATCTATGAATTTCATATGTAAGTTCCTAATAATCCTATGGCCACGTCGTAATACTGATCTCCATTAGAACGGTCGTTGAATAAATTGCTTGCAAAATAATTAAAATAACAAGATTTTAATGTCTAATCATTTGACGGAATCATGGACATGAAGTTATGTCTAAACGATTTAACCAAAATTAATTATTATGAATATCTCCCGCGAGCCAGCTGGTTTGCAAAAGCGAAAAGCACAAAAATAAATTTATGTGAAAAATATTTTAAATAAATCATAAATAATCTATATATCTGCCATTTTAACGAGCAATAATTGCAGTTTATACCATAATTCCATTTAGATGGAGCATTTAAAATTTTTATTTCTTATGACATTTCTTAGAATAATAGAATTTAATGTCTTCCGTTTATATATGTATTAAAGTAATTACGAAAACCAACGAACCATTCTCAATTCTAATCACAAATTTTTGATTTTTACAATCAAATCAATTCTCTTGACGTGATCTGGTCAAGAATGACCATAATTCCTGACACGACTATCCATTTAAAAAAAGAAGTGTCAAAACATATTTCTTTGTTGTACATTTTCTATAGAAAAAAGACATGACAGATTTCCCCTATGTATAAAATTTACTGAACCCCTGTACAAAATTTGCTTTTTTTTTATTTTAGATAGGGAAAAATGATCCAAGATACTTTATCATTGGTTGTGTTTCGCCCAACATACACCATTTTCTTGAGAAATCTCGAAAACACTAATTCATTATAGATTTTTAATTAGAATAAAAGACGCAACCATCACAGAGTTCCCCAGAAGAACCACAGTACCTATTTTGCCAATTTTTATCTCATATGAAGGCCCTACTAAGCATTAAAATGCATTATTGTTTATCAGAATCGAATAACCTACATTTAAGTTATGAAAATCTGCAAAGTCATTTAGAATCATTGAAGGCATATTCGAATTTTTGGAATGTAAGGGTTAATGTCTGAAATAAATTTTATAAACTGCCTTTACAGGTAAACAATGGTTTATATAATCAAGACAAAGTCTTCATTTAAAAAAAAATAACACTAAATTTCTTTGCAAATATGTATTGCATATCGAAAATCTTTTTCAGATATGTTAGGTTATTTAATGTTATATTAAATAATATAGCATAATTGAATGTATTGTTATGTTAAAATTTTGTGCATATGTTAAAAAAAATAGATTGTGGACGAAAACTGCTCATCATATGCTACAATTTTGACTGTCTTACAAGACTGTTTTGTGTCCATATACAACAGTATGTACATAGACAGTTTTGTATCCAATACAAGACTGTTTTGTATATATGTACAAAACAGTCTATGCACAGATACCCAATCAAAAATATATTTCATACTTTGTTACAGCTATGTTTTAATATCCATTCAAAGCTTTAACATAAACAGTTTTTATTCAGGCAGTGTCTATAAAAATAGATAGGCAGTTGTC
Source organism: Argiope bruennichi (assembly GCF_947563725.1). NCBI lineage: Eukaryota > Metazoa > Arthropoda > Arachnida > Araneae > Araneidae > Argiope > Argiope bruennichi. The sequence continues at coordinate 36,376,874 of NC_079159.1, read as the reverse complement.
ACATTACCAGGAATACTCTATCTTAACAAATATCCTATTAAATGCATCAGAGTCTTTCAATTTACAGTAGAGCTTATACTTCATATCTCTCGTTTCTATTCACAGAATGCTTGTTACAAATCCTTTTATGAACTCTAATCTGGCAAGCGGAGGTCGGATCTCTAAAGCACAAAGACATGCATCCAGTAAACGGATGTAATGTGGATTATTTGAACGGAACGACTCATGTAACGGATGAAAGTCAAACATTCTCTGAAATGAATAATTCTCTTCCTTTGGAATACAGTATCAGCATTCGTTGCACAAGAGCACAGATGTTTTGTTGGAATAGTTTTGGACAGGCCTGATAATAATTACCATTATCAAATTTTAACTAGTAGCCATGCAAAGTATTGAATGGAATGTCAAATGAATCTCGTTGATTATTAAAATAATATTAATTCATTAATACGATTATTAAATTAATTAATTCATTAATACGATTCGTGATTACATATTATATATAATTACTGTAGTTTCAACCTTATTAATTTTACTTATTGAATAGGATTGTTTAGAAATGATGTATCGAATGTTATATACAATTCAAAGATTCTTTTGCATAGCATTATATTAGCATAGCCTTATTTTATTATAGCATATAGATAATAAGTCGATGAGTGGAAAAAATATTTTGATTTATTCCAAACCATTTAAAGAAATAGTGTTTAGAAAAATATCCTATTATCAGATTTTTTAAAAATTTGGTCGGGTTAGTATCATCTAAAAGGTTAATTTTATGAGTTCATAAAACATGAAAACCTTTTTTTAAAAAATTAACAATTTCTAAATATAATTTAAACAAATATTTTTTTTCATACAGCGTTTTTTTCGTATGCATTGTTAATGCTGGAGCAGTGATGATACCTACTGCAAGATATATCAATTATAATATAAATCTATAATATTTTAGAACAAACCATTTTTAAAGACAAGGAAAGATCATAATTTTAATCGCAAATATCTTCTCACATTTTAAAAATAACTCCATGAAATGTTTTTCAATGTTTTTATTATGGTATAAGGTATATTTTTTTATTTGGTCATTTTGGCAGATTTCCTTTATTTTTTAAAGTTTATTTTGTCACTTTCTTATTTTATCGCTAGAGATGTTGTTAACCTATGTTAATAAATCCATTATTTTAATAGCTGAATTTATTAAGTTAGATTTATAAATAATCTTAATACATCCATCTACTTAATCCAGATCTTATTTTAAGTAGATGCTGATTTGTTGGTTATGAGGCACCATAAGTGTTTTCAAAAATCTTTTACGATATCCACTGTTTAAAAGTTTAAAGTAAAAATTATTTCAACTATGTAGTTTAATAATCTATAAAATACTAGCTATAATAATCGAAAGAGACTTTTTTTTGTTACATACTATATACATACTTCAATAGGCAAAAAAATTCCATTTTATCCATAAATTTGTTGCATTTCATATATTTCTCTTTTTTCATAAATTTTAACTCATAGTTCAGGTATTCTTAAATGGTTATCATATATAAGAATTTTAGAAACCGATTAGAAGTTTGCTAGAATTTCTTTTTGCGGTAAAACTTTGTGATGTAAATTGAGGCATTTTCTTATTATCTAAACAGTTTAGGGACATTCAAGCAGTAACAGAAATAAGTTGAAAACTTCGACCCGAGTACATTGTCTAAATATTTTTATAGAATACTGTTGTATTCGACTTGGATGGAAACTTGGGGAAAACCTCCTTCTGCCGTTTTGTTCTCTGTGGACATTCTTTTATTTTACTGCATCTGTTTTTAAATAAAGCTAGTCAAAAGAATGATCAAACGATCAAGCCCATAATTTTCTTAATTAACTACTTGACAAATTATTATACCAATAGTAAGCCAAAAATTTAATTAAATTGAAGCATTTTCCCTTTAAATGCTCAATAAAATCAATTTACATCCAAATCTATTAAATTCAACATTTGTAAAATAAAAGGCATCTATTTTGGGTAACAAAAATGAATTTAAAAATTGGGTTTCTAGATGTAATTTCTTTTTCCATTCTCATGATTTAATAAAGAAGGATATAAAAATGGCGAGACACAGTCAATGATGCTTCAACCATACGTTGAGTAATTTCAATTTTTTTCTACTCTTCTCCAAGATTTTAACAAACAATTTAATAAAAGTTTTGACACGAACGTCATATTTTAAATCAGCTTTAAAAGCAAAAATATGCCCCATTTCCTAATTTTCGGATCTCTTGCTAATAATGGAAGTTTATCACTATTGAAAAATAGTTATAATGAAAGCAAGAATAAGGCAATGTGAAGTAAAATAATGGGTGGTCGTATTTCTGAACTCTTCAAAAATCAAGAACTGACTCCATAATTTGAAAATAACAGAAAAAAGCTATTTAAATGATTATAATTAGAAAATAACAGAAAAAGTGTTCGAAGTTATTTAGCAGTGAATCTAGAAAATTAATCTGAATTTAAGTATCAGTATTAATCATTTGAATCTTTATACTAATAGAGCGTATAAGGGATATAATAATAGGCATTTATCAATATAATTCTCTTTCGAGTCATATTTTACCACCTTGTTTGTTTTTTTGTTTTTTTTTGAAATTTTAATAAGCAGTTATATATTCAGTTATTGTTTTCATCATTTGGCTTTGTTTAAGCTTAATTAAACGAAACGTCCATAGTCTCATAATGGATGTTTAGGTTTGAATTCAAGTCAATAATTATATAACTATTAATCGTTGACATATAACATTTATATAGCTTATAAATTAAATCACAATAACTTAATTCAATAAGATTGAGTTGAAAACAAAATTTTAAAAGATGTATAATATTAATCTGTGGACACTTTACCCATAAGTTAATGTGAAATAATCTTTACTCTGTTTACATTTGTTCCAGCTTTGAAAGAATACTATTATAAAAATCGAAAAAAAAATGTAAATTTAAAAAGGCATTTTACAAATGATATTAAGATTACTGTAATAGTTTCACTTTTAAACTAATAAAGCTAATGACATTCTTAAGAAGAGCATATCTCCTTTGATTGATATCGAAAGAATGACGGATGAGATGCGACCGTAGAGGTACTCAAAAAAAAAAATCAAAATATCGAGGATGCTAAAGCGGTTGGTAACCACTGTTCAAACAAATAATTTTTTTAAAGAAATGTTAGCTTAAGAGAAATTTCCCTTGTCTTTATATTGACTGTACACTCTTTGTTTCCTTTTTTGAGATAAATCCAGGCCATGGACAGGCGTCTAAAGTATGTGGCTACATAGAATATTTTCCCACTACTAAGCTTTACATGGTAACTTTATACCGAGAAGAGTAAGATTCTTTTAACAACCAGAAAACCCACACTCGTCTATCAAAACTGTCATATACGGGCCATGTGATTCATCTTTCCAAAATGCATATTTTTACTATTCCCTTGCTGAAATAAGAAAGAGCTTTGAACCTTTGTGATGCCGTTGGAGTATATATGGTAATTTTACAAAAAAAAACTTTCTGATTCAATATTTTGATGCAAGCTACATTTATTTCTAAACGAGGTCAAAATTGCTGAGATTATTTTCGCATTTGCCACGTTTTCTGTCTGACGGTGGGCATAAATAAATAATCGGAGTGCATTAAAACATTTTAATTTGAATCAAATATAATAATAATTGCGATTTATTTACAAACAAAGTATAAAAAGCATTAAAATGGAAGAAGAATATTTTTAATGAATAAAACAGAATACCAAACGATTTTTTTAAATAAGCTGAATCGGGAATTGAGACTTTGCCAGTTAGAGAATTGAAATTCCTCTTTGGATTACAAACAAGAAAAAAAAGTTAAAGCACGGAAAAAAATAAATAAAACAATTCCTTGATTCCCTTTCAGACTTCACAAAATAAATCTTTAATAATCATACTGAAATGGATGTACTATTTCTCATTACTTTATTTCATCGTCAGCATAAATCTATCTATCTATACTTATAATAAAGCTCAATGTGTGTGTGGGTGTGTGTGTGTTGGCGCTCTACAGGCCAGACCGTTTGACATACAGCTACCAAATTTGGTACATGTATACCTTGGAGGTTGGGAATGTGCACCTGGGGTTTCTTTTTTCGAATTTTTAATTAGAATTTTAATTATTAATTAAAAACTAACTTTCCCGCCAAAAAAATCTTCCATTTTCCCCACCGCCAACTTTTCCGCCAAAAAAATCTTCCATTATCCCCAGCGCCAAACGAGAAAGGCTAAAGTTTTTTTTTCTCCCAACAGTAATGAGGCTAGGGTTAAAATTTTTCGGCGGATTATTTCAATCGGTTCTGTTTATTTTCTTAATGTTTGATGCTTTTAAAATTAAACATTGTTAATGAATCAATCTTTCAGATTCATTCTGAAGTACTTTTGAATTAAAATAAAACAGAATAAAGAAAATTAAAAATTTCTAAGCCGCATAGCGTTACCCCAACTGGCGTAGAAAAAATCACGTATTTGCGGTACGTAACCGGCGAAGAAAATTCACGCATGCGCATTCTGTTCTGATGGTTGCCATGACAACGTTATCAATGGATGATTTAAATTATTTTTGTGTTAGTTGCATGCTTTTGTAAGTAAATTGTATTTATGTTAGTTATATATTTTTTGTATATGCTTATAGTTTTAAGTACATCGTTTTTTAAGTAGTTTTTTTTAAAACCTGTTTTCAACCGTTTATTTTAAACAATTCGTTTTATTTTCTTAGTGTTTGATGCATTTAAATTTAAACATTGTTAATGGATCGATCTGCTCATAATGAATCTAAGAAAATTTTGTTGACCAACTCTTGAGATATTACATAAATTTAAAAAGATATTCTTTAAGCCCATAAAGTTTAAACGCTGAGTAACTCTATTTTCAATAATCAGATTATAAAAAAATGCTTTGTTTCAGTAAAAAATATTATTATATTAATTGAAGATAAATTCTTTCCACTTTAATTTAAAGCATAAATTCTACGGGTGCTAACAGAAAATGAGAGAGATACATATTACGTTATGACTGAAGGCCTTTATAATATTATGAAGGAATTATATGATAATCAAAATTTGAAGTTTTAAAATATTTTGATGAAGAATCTATTAAAGTAGAAATTGCATAAAATATTTAATTATTAAAATTTTAACGAACATTAAGATTGGCGAACCGGCTGGTCGCCAAAGGCGGCTAGTACTTATAATAAAGCTCAATGTGTGTGTGTGTGTGTGTGTTGGCGCTCTACAGGTCAAGTCATTTGACATACAGCTATCAAATTTGGTACATGTATACCTTAGAGGTCGGGAATGTGCACCTGGGGTCCCTTTTTTTGAAATTTTAATTAGAATTTTAATTATTAGTTAAAAACTAACTTTCCCGCCAAAAAAATCTTCCATTTTCCCCACCGCCACCTTTTCCGCCAAAAAAATCTTCCATTTTCCCCACCGCCAACTTTCAGTTATTTTTTTCTCCCAACAGAATTGAGGCTAGGGTTAACATTTTTCGGCGGATTATTTCAAACGATTCTGTTTATTTTCTTAATGTTTTATGCATTTAAAATTAAACACTGTTAATTAATCCATGTTTCACATTCATTCTGAAGTACTTTTGAATTAAAATAACACAGAATAAAGGAAATTAAAAATGTATAGTCTGCATAGCGTTACCCCAACTGGCGTAGAAAAATTCACGCACTTGCGTTAACGTAACTGGCGAAGAAAATTCACGCATGCGCATTGTTTTCTGACTGTTGACATGGCAACCAACGGATGATTTAAATTATTTTTAGGTTAGTTGCATGCTTTTTTAAGTAAATTGTATTTATGTTAGTTATATATTTTTTGTATATGCTTATAGTTTTAAGTACATCGTTTTTTAAGTAGTTTTTTTTAACCTATTTTCAATGATTTAAATTATTTTTAGGTTAATTGGATGCTTTTGTAATTAAATTGTATTTATGTTAGTTATATACTTTTTTGTATATGCTTATAGTTTTAAGTACATCGTTTTTTAAGTATTTTTTAAACCTGTTTTCGACCGATTATTTTAAACGATTCATTTTATTTTCTTAGTGTTTGATGCATTTAAAATTAAACATTGTTAATGAATCGACCTGTTCATGATGAATCTGAGAAATTTTTGTTGACAAATTCTTGAGATATTACATAAATTAAGAAAGATATTCTTTAGTGCCCATAAAGTCTAAACGCTCAGTGACTCTATTATCAATAATCATAGTATTAAAAAAATGCTTTGTTTCAGTAAAAAATATTATTATATTAATTGCAGATTAATCATTTACACTTTAATTTAAAGCATAATTTCTACGAGGGGTAACAGAAAATTAGAGAGATACATATCAGGCTATGACTGAAGGCCCTTATAATATTATGAGTGAATTATATGACTATCAAAATTTGAAGTTTTAAAATATTTTGCCGAAGAATCTATTAAAGTTGGAATTGCGTAAAATATTTAATGGTACGACCGGAGTTTAACCTCCTGCTTGGAGCAATTTTTAAAAATCGCCAACAACGACCTTGCGAAATGTTGAAAAGCAAAGGAGCAGATGTTCAATTATAGTGCATAATAAAGATTGCCAGCTTTGGAGCGTTATCGCAACTTGGCGAAGAAGGGGGTTAAACTCCGGTTCAACCTATTTAATTATTAAAATTTAAACAAAAATTAAGATTGGCGAACCGGCTGGTCGCCAAAGGCGGCTAGTACTTATAATAAAGCTCAATGTGTGTGTGTGTGTGTGTGTGTGTGTGTGTGTGTGTGTGTGTTGGCGCTCTACAGGCCAGACCGTTTAACATACAGCTACCAAATTTGGTACATGTATACCTTGGAGGTTGGGAATGTGCACCTGGGGTTTCTTTTTTCGAATTTTTAATTAGAATTTTATTTGTTAATTAAAAACTAACTTTCCCGCCAAAAAAATCTTCCATTTTCCCCGCCGCCAACTTTTCCGCCAAAAAAATCTTCCATTATCCCCAGCGCCAAACGAGAAAGGCTTCAGTTTTTTTTCTCCCAACAGTAATGAGGCTAGGGTTAAAATTTTTCGGCGGATTATTTCAATCGGTTCTGTTTATTTTCTTAATGTTTGATGCTTTTAAAATTAAACATTGTTAATGAATCAATCTTTCAGATTCATTCTGAAGTACTTTTGAATTAAAATAAAACAGAATAAAGGAAATTAAAAATTTCTAATCCGCATAGCGTTACCCCAACTGGCGTAGAAAAATCACGTATTTGCGTTACGTAACCGGCGAAGAAAATTCACGCATGCGCATTCTGTTCTGATTGTTGCCATGACAACGTTATCAATGGATGATTTAAATTATTTTTGGGTTAGTTGCATGCTTTTGTAAGTAAATTGTATTTATGTTAGTTATATATTTTTTGTATATGCTTATAGTTTTAAGTACATCGTTTTTTAAGTAGTTTTTTTAAAACCTATTTTCAACCGTTTATTTTAAACGATTCGTTTTATTTTCTTAGTGTTTGATGCATTTAAATTTAAACATTGTTAATGAATCTATCTGCTCATAATGAATCTAAGAAAATTTTGTTGACCATCTCTTGATATGTTACATAAATTAAAAAAGATATTCTTTTGTGTCCATAAAGTTTAAACGCTGAGTGATTCTATTTTCAGTAATCAGATTATAAAAAAATGCTTTGTTTCAGTAAAAAATATTATTATATTAATTGAAGATAAATTCTTTCCACTTTAATTTAAAGCATAAATTCTACCGTTTTCAACCGTTTATTTTAAACGATTCGTTTTATTTTCTTAGTGTTTGATGCATTTAAATTTAAACATTGTTAATTAATCGATCTGCTCATAATGAATCTAAGAAAGTTTTGTTGACCAACTCTTCAGATATTACATAAATTTAAAAAGATATTCTTTAGTGCCCATAAAGTTTAAACGCTGAGTGACTCTATTTTCAGTAATCAGATTATAAAAGAAAAATGCTTTGTTTCAGTAAAAAGTATTATTATATTAATTGAAGATTAATTCCTTCCACTTTAATTTAAAGCATAAATTCTACGGGTGCTAACAGAAAATGAGAGATACCTATTACGTTATGACTGAAGGCCTTTATAATATTATGAATGAATTATATGACAATCAAAATTTGAAGTTTTAAAATATTTTGTTGAAGAAGCTATAAAGTAGAAATTGTATAAAATATTTAATTATTAAAATTTTAACAAACATTAAGATTGGTGAACCGGCTGGTCGCCAAAGGCGGCTAGTAGTTATAATAAAGAAATATTTTGAGTCATATTATATTTTAAACAATCGCACTTTGAATACGAAATATGTAATGAGCATATTATGTCAACTTTGATAAATCGTTTGTTCCAAAATAGAGAAGTTTAATTTTTTAAAAAACAATTTTTTTTATATTCCTATGTCAAACCAACGATAAAAGAAGCTAGATATATAATGATTAGATACTTTCTTTTGAACAAACTGATACTATTTCCTTATTTCTTTATATACTGGTTCTATTTCTATGATATACATTCGATCATTATTTTTGTATCTGTGGCTTTGCATTATTTCTTTTTATACTTTGGCAATGGGATTTACTTTCCTTTCAAGAAAGAGATATTCTTACTGATTAGTTTACTCACGTGATATTTATTAAAAATTTTAGTAAGCTATTTATTTGTTTCCTGCTTGTAAAATCTTGAATTGAAAAATTTGTGGATTACATCATTTTTTGTACCTATTTCTACATTTCCAAAATGATTGAATATCAAATTATTGATCATTGATTCAAGAAAAAATCCGATTTCTATTTGGCCTGTTAATTTATATTATTTTTTTTATCTTGATTAATTCTGCTCAAAAAAACATCCTTTTCAAAAAACAAAAATATACTTTTTTAAACAAATTTTCAAACTATACAGATTCTAAAAATGAAATGAAATCCATCACATTACTCAAGCTGACTAGAGAATGAAATAAAAAAAAATCAATTCAATTTTATGGAGATTATATATATATATATATAAGAAATAATCAAAAATATAAGCATTATTAAAATTAAATGAAAGAAATTAAAATTAAAATTAAAACCTATTTCTGGAAACAAACTAAAAAAGTTACAAATTATTTCTGTATCAAATTAAAAAAGATACAATTATATTTCGAGAACGCTAATGCTGCTACTACTAAAACACAGATGAACTTAATCAAATTAGTAAAAATACCAAGAGTTAATATTAGTAAAAAGAATAAAAATAGAATCAAAAAGGAAGAAATTAAGAATCTGGTTTGAAGACTTTCTCAAGGGTCACCCTCAGGCAGGAATTCAAACAAGGGATTTTTTCTGTGAGGGGTCTGACAATTTGTCCAAGCATATTGACCACTCGTCACCCGAAAATCCCCTGAAATTGAGGCCTTAGTGATAAACTATTTTTACTTATATATATATATATATATTACACAATCCACGCATCCAGGTGAAGGCAAAGTTTTATGAAACTGTGAAACTGTTATTAAAAGAAATAAAGAAATGTGTTCCATTTAACCGCTAATTATATACAGCTAATAATGATGATAGCTTATGAAAATCTTTAAATATTTTGAAGATGCCTTCAGATGAAATGTAGTGAAAAATTAACTTGTATTTTATAATTCTTTCTTGACATTATATAAAAACTCTCCTTAAATTAAGAAAATATTAAAAAAAATCCTCTATTTCAAAGACAGTAAATATCTCTTGAATATCGGATTTTATAAATAAATATTTTGTATAGCATATCTTATTTACCATATGCTTTTCTATGCATTCTTTTATCTAGTACCAGTATCCCTCTGAGATTTCGATTCATGTGCTCTCATAAGTGAAATCAAACTGATCTGTTAAGTATAAAGTTCCATATTTATTATTAGCCCCATTTTTATTATACTCTGTATTGTCCTACTCTGTAGAATCTCTATCCTGATCAAAGTTACTTGTAGACTTATCTCAGGATTCGTACAGAAACGGCCCTTTTATTCGAAATAGAGCAAACAAAGGGTGGGTGCTTCAATTATATTGCTGGCCCCTGATACGGACATCCGTTGCCGCATTTCCTTCCGATCCAGAACATGGGCTCAGGTACCATCCTCCATCATTGTGGTGACCACACATTGAATTTATTTGTTCTACTGCTCCTTTAAATAACTAGCTTTGATATTCAGATGTGCAGAAAAATGTTTCTTTGAACATGATGGTTTAAAATAAAATTTATCATCCAAAGCTTTTAGCAATTTTAAATTATTGAAAATATTTCAGTTCAATTCAAATTATTAGAGATCCCTTTTTTTATGAAAAGAAACATATGAAAAAAATTACGAGATACATTTAAATTAGTAAAATATTAACCTAATAAATTTTAATATTAGGATAATCAAGAAATCACCGTGGAATTAGATATTTTAGAAAAGAACTAAATTTATTCAATTTTTTAAATTTAATTCATTTTGAATAACTTAATGTTTATTAATTCATAACTTTTAACTGGACATAGTATTTTCGAAATTATTTTAATAAACACCACCATTTCGGTTTAAATTGCATTTCTAGTTCATTCAGACGCGATAAGTTTGGTCTGACATCCCGAAAACACAAAAAAACAACAATCAAAATTCTGAATGATGTGATTAGTTTAGTTATGTTCCACAAGGGATGTTCAAATGATAAGGTGCGAAATTTCGTAATAACGTAACCGTTAACATATTTGCCTATGCCGCTATGGAAGAACGTAGCGAGACACCAAGGGATGCGATTGGAGTCTCCGGCGTAGATCAGAACATTCGCGGGTACCCGTATGAGCTGGAGAGTTGCAGAGGCACTTATAAAGAGTAAAGTCCAATTCACGCTACTTGTTGAATTTCTCGAGCACAGAAGAACCATTAATTCCAATGTGTACTGTGAGACACTCTGAAGACTACATTGGTCCATCAAGCACAAAAGATTAGGGCTACTCACGGCGGATGTGGTTCTGCTCCCTGATAACGCCTACCCACAAATCTACAGGATCACATACGCAGAACTGGCCAAGTTCAAGTGAGAGCAGCATGACCTCTACAGCCCGGACATGTTGCCCTGCGATTTTCATGTGTTTTGTCGCCTGAAAAAACATCTGAAAGGGAAGCGATTCAACTCCGACAACGAACTCAAGGACGCTGTGAAGAACTCGGTCACGTCAGGGCCACAGGAATTCTGCAAACAAAGAATCCTTCGGCTCGTTAATCAATGGGATCGTTGTGCTCAGGCCTATGGTATATATTTTGAATAAAGTCTTCATTTATACCAACAGTGTCGTTTTGTAACTTTTCATTTGAATACCCCTTGTATTTTTTACTAAAAATTTTATATTACTTAATAATGGTTTAGACACTAAACCATAATTTCAGATGATTCCGTTTCAGTAGTGAATTCTAAAATTTCACTAAAAGTCTATTTTTTAACATAGTCACTTACCTTAACTGTATAATTTTAATATAAACTTTATTTTTATTTTATATAAAATATAATCATTTGTATATATGGATTCAATTTGAATTGCAATATATGATTATATTAAAGAAATCTATTAACATTTTATGATAATTTTTTGATGTCCTGGGGAAACATAATCTGTTTAAGTATTTACAAAAAAAAGTACAATTATTTTAATACTATCAAATTTTGTTCTGCGAAAATGAAAATTCAAATTATATATAAACTAAATTTGTTTAAAAATACATTCTTATATTTATTTAAATACCAAAAAGCAATCGCGAAGTATTTTGATTTGTAAAAATTAAAATCCTTATAAATAAATGAAACTTAGTTGTTTTTTTTTGAGGAATTTATCTTGATGAATCAAACGAACAAACTAGTTTGTGATAAATTGGAAGTTAGAAGCCCAATTAGAATATATATATATATATATATATATATATATATATATATATATATATATATATATATATATATATATATATATATATATATATATATATATATATATATATATATATATATATATATATATATATATTCTAAAATAATTAAATTGAAGGTTTAGTGATAGAGTTCATTTATAAAATATAAAGAAATTTATTTTATAAATATTTAATTAAATATAATATATATTCAACATAAAACTTTGCATTAATCATAAGGTCATATTAACGCTGTCAAAAAACATGCTGCAAAGAATTTTGTATTTTTCTGCCCGTTTTTCAAAATTTTATAGTAATTATTTATTAAAGTTTTGGAACATTAACTTTAAGACTTAGTAATCGAAATAAATATTCGAATTTCTATTAAATTTTAGAAGAACAAGGGACACTTCTTTCAAGTTCTTCTAATATACAACATAAACTGAAATTACTTTTCTGAATATTTGATGATATTCTGTGTTCAACACTATGGAATATAAGGACATTTATATTCCCTCTAAACGGAAAATCGCTCTCTATTCTCTTATTGGCAAAATTATTTTAAAATGTCCCAAATAAATTCATTTATCTTTAATTTTATTTCTCTTGAGAAGAGAAAGAAAGGGAAACAAAAACTAATAATCAGATATACAGAATTTCAAGAATAAGAGGTTCGGAGTATTTTGATTGTTCGTAATAACCTTATGCAAAGGCGTAAAAAAATGTTCACCAAAGTAGTAAATTGTTTCATAACAAATCGGTATACCCCTCCCCCCAATATCAAATGATTTACTTTCGATATTTTGCTTCTTCTTAGTGTTATTTCGAAAATATATTCTGATTTACTCAATAAAAAATTGTAATAAAAGCAAGAATCCTTATTAATACCAAACACAGGATGAAATCAACTTTACATGAAAAGAATAAATGCTTTATGCTCGACTTTAGAATCTAAATGAATAAATGCAAGATGGGGGTTAATAAAATAAAGTGCTTTTTTCAAAAGAAAAAAAAAGGATAATTTAATTTCAGAAGGAAATAGATAATGGAATTTAAAATATATTTCATTACTTCAAATATGCATTATCAACTATTAAGTTTTAGTTCTGTACAGATTTTCAAATGTCTTGTGGTTTTTACATTCATTTAAAAGGAATTTCTTCTTTGATAATAATTACTTATGTATCGTCTTCAAATCGGATGCTTCAAAATTTTCGAAAAATTAATTAAATTTAAAATCAAATTGGAATTTGGATCGAATTTATAGAGGTATAAATCATCATGCATTGCATGGCTATAAATCATTAATTAAATATCTTTGATTAATATATGTGCCTTGTGCTATTGAAGTCGGAAAACGAATGAGAAAGAATTTAAAAGTTAATAATTAAAAGATCATGCTTTTTTGTACTTTATGGAAACTTTTGAAAGGATTTGTCACCAACATTACTGCTGGATTCACACCATCGACGTAAAATTGTTTTTAAAGGACTTTAAAATGTCGAGAATGAAATTGCTCATATCATTAAAAAGACCGTATTTAGAGTTTTAAAATGTTGTAAGAATTGCCAGAAATTATCACAAAAAACGCAAAAATTCTAATTAAATTTTTATCTTAATTAAATTTAATTTCAATTAAATTTTTAAAACCAGTTTGAAAGGTCTTCACGAAATTCTCTCGCATACTCTCTAATCAAGGTATTATCACAGAGAACGGTTTGTTTGGCATTCACATATAATACTTATAAAATATTAATCTTTGGCATGAACTTAGCATTTTTATTGAATCTATTGCGTGATCCTTGGCAACTTTTTCTCCGATTCACCCTTGGAATTCGACTGATAATATTGTTACGGAGTTTCCTCTATCACTATCAATCCGTCGGGTTCGTTTACTTGTGTGTATTTAGTGGTTGTGCATGGTATGAAGATAACACAACACAATGATCAGTCCTTTCTGTAGACGAACGCATAACACGTTTATTGACACTGCGACACACAGGATAGCACAAAGACGACCACTGCATACAGCATGGAGAAGACAATTATCTTCAGCCGAGACGTGCACACGGCAGCACACAACAAGACTCTACTGCAGACAGAAGCGCACAGCTTAGTTCAGCACTAGCTTGACTCCGTCGCTGCTCTGCTAATCTCTGGAAGACCCGTTTTTTACCGTCTATTCCGACTACAACCCGGCAGCTGCAGACTGCCTCCTTTTATAGGTCTCAGGAGGCGGGGCTAGAAGCCTCTCAACCAATCAGGAACGTTCGAGACGTATCTCGGTTCCTAATGGACGGTCCGGGAAAATTCTCGATGTTTCAGGTATAATCTGTTTTGGCGCCAAAGGCACCAAATTCGTCGCCTAGTCGCCAAATGGTCGACAAGTTTGTCGCCAAGCTCTGAGTTCATTGACGCTTAGTACGCACAGGACAGATCGTACATCCTGTCTTTCTTACGATGACACTAGTCGTACTGAGAAGCAAAAATACAGGTTTGTAACAATATCTAAAAATTAGACTTTAATGTCATTTTTTATTCAGCCAATTGAAAGAAATATTTGATACTAAACTACACTTATGGCGAATTAATCATTTACTATCTTTGATATCTTTAAGTCATTGCGTTTTTTAGCTACTGCGTTTATATGTTTCTGATTAACACATGGACATGCTCATGTTGGATTTGCTCAAAATTTGATAGGTGTTTACACTGTAAATGTTAAATATCTGCAACAAATTTTACCTATCTAGCTCTCTTCATTTTATAGTAATTGTGTAAACTTATATTCAAACAGTTGAACAGGTAGACTTCCTCTGAATGGTATTTTGCTCAAAACTTGGTAGAAATTTACAAATTTGACGTAAAGACCGTAAATTTCATCCGTATAACTCAAGGCATTCGTGAGTTGTCTTTGCCACACACAGACAGATAGACAAACAAACATTTTGCAAAAGCGCGTTTTTCGAATTCAGGGATAAACATAAAACAAATATTCGTCAAATTCTTGATTTGGAATTTTTTGGCAATTACAATAATTTCTTTATACTTCATATATGAAAAAGTAAAAATGCTCGAAGTATACATTATCTCTTTCAAAGTATATGTTTGCTAAATTTTGTAGTTGTTAATAGGGCAGTCTAGACTGTAGATCACATATATATATAGCTAGAAAAAAATGGCGTTCTGAAAATTTAAAGCCTTTTTATTTAAGCGTTCCATTAAAATAGAAAATCCTTGCTTTCACTCAATTTCACACTTTCAGCAAACTCATCCTCCTTTCCGCAGGACAAATGGCAAAAAATTAAGCTCTAAGATGGATTTTCTCACCCTTCTTTCGTTGCTTAACTCTCAAGGTTATAAAAATGACAAGATACAATGGACGACGCATCAGCTCCGGGGTGTGAAATAACCAGATTTTTCACATAACCCTCTTGAAGGCTAAGCTGACAAATTTCCTAGAAGTAACTGCAAAAAGAAAATGACATATTTTCAGTCAACATTATAAGCTCGTTGGAAGCTTTCTTTTGCCTTAAAGCTCCCAGCTGCCAGCTAAGAAAAGACACGAAAAACTCATTAAATGCGCGAAAATAGCTGAAATGTTTCGTAGATCCATCGCCGTCATAAAGTCATGAAGAAAAGAACCAACGTCAGTACCATGTAGTACCTTTAATAGGTTCTATAAGAAAAGGATTTTAGCTATGATTGTTTGTGAGATTTTTGTTCTTATGGAATGGAAATGGATTAACTCTGCAGTTAAAGAAGAATGGGTTTATTTTCTTCAGATGAAATATGATTTGAAATAGTTTCGTAGATTTTTAAATCAGTGTCTTTGTGAGTATTTATTGATGTCTTTCGCCTCTGATTATCAATTTTATATTGTTTTTATACGCTGTTATTTAATTAACATCTTCCTTGTCTACATGTTCTACGCTTGTGAAGATAATAATTGTATAAGTTTTGCATACTTACAGGTGTGCTAATGTTTTGGAAATTTTCTACAGTTTTATCTATATGAGAATACTACTATAAATAATATTTATAATAATAAGAAATTATTTATAAATTTTGAACTTAATTATGAATTAATTGATGAATTTTTATTAAAGTTTTATTTTATCTAAAAAGACTCATTTGGCTATGAATTTCAGGAGGGGGGGCGTCCTGGCCTAGGGGTAGCGCGTCTTCCCCGTGATCTTCCCCGTTCCGGGTTCGAGTCTTGATTCGAGCATGGTTGTTCTCTGCCTAGTGTTCTGCTCTGTGAGATGCCTGAATAAGCCCCCCACCCCACCCCTGTAAAAAGGGGTTGTGCAAACGAGCATGTGTGCGCTATCTTCATTTGAGATAGAAGTCAGATTTCTGCCCTCGGGTGCTCAGGGGTCTTTACCCTCAGTAGCTACTGCGCAAAATTTGGCAAAAAATAGTCACACGACAAAAAAACAAAAAATAGTTAGGATTCATTAAACTTCAAATTTCGCCGTTTTCTAAAGGGACCTTTATTAGAAAAGAATGCCTTAATTTCAAAATTTAAAGTTTGAAAAAGAATAATTATCCGAGAAAAAAAAATCTAAAATATAAAAATTCAACAATTTAGAGAATATTCTTTAAAAATTTGCGTCTAAATTTTTAAAGAATTAAAATCTACCAACAAGAGAACGTTCATAATAATTTCAAAATTCTTTTTCAAAAATATTTTAAAATAAATATCAGTTAATAATTGAGTTCAAATAATATGCATTAGTATATTTCTTTCTAATAATAAAGTATCTTGACATTGATAGTGAATATATAAGTGGAAAATAACTGATCAACTCGACAACAAGGGATTTTATCAGCAAAACCAAATTTCAGAATTAGATGCTAGATGAGACGTATTGAGATGAGTAAGATCACTCTATTTTCATGACAAAGAAGGGAGGGTCAAAGCTTGTATGATCGAGCTGTGTTCACTCAGTTATAAAATGCAATTAAAGATACATCAATAATTACGAATACGGAAATAAATTTGTAAAGTTCAGTATTTATTACAATCATATAATTTCTTCATGAGCCGTTCTTGATTTCACTTTTCTGCTCTCAGCAAAAACACTTGTTTGACAACAAAATTAGTTGCCATTTCATCAGAGTTATATCATATAAGCATGCTATAATTACATCTGCAACTATCACAATGAAGACAATAAAGATGTTCTCATGATTAAACTCAAATATATTCGAGCAATTCTCTTTTATTTAGTCCCTAATTTACCCTCTTTCTGACGTCTAAATTAGTTGCCATTCCATCAGAGTTACAGGTAGTTATCAAAATAATGGAAGCACCTTAGATTTATATTTATTGGTATAGTGTAGGATCGCCTTTGACATGTAATACAGTTTGGATTCGCTTAGGAATCTATTCATACAAATGTTGAATAGTGTTTAGAGGATTATTGTACTATTCTTCCTGGAGATATTGTGAAAGTTCTGGATGAGATGCCGATGTAGGATATCGATCCCGTATTGAACGCTCTAAAATAGAGCATAACGGTTCCATTATATTCATGTCGGGTGACTGTGCGGGCCAAGGCGGGAGATGTTTGACTTCATCCTCGTGTTCATCAACCAAGATTATATAAATCTCGCTGTATGGATAGATGCATTATCATCCTAGAAAATTCCACCTCTTGCAGGAAACAAAGTTTGCACCATAGGATGGATTCGATGAGCTAAATTTTTCTATGGTTCTCCCCGGTGATCCTTCCTTTCAGGGTTACGATTAGCCCAGCAATAAACCACGACATGGCTGCCCATATCATGAGAGATATATCCACATGCTTGACAGTTGGAAGGAGGCAATCATGATCATAGGCTTGTGCAGTTGTTCTCCAAACGTGCACCCGTTCTGTTGTAGGGAAAAGTGTGAATAAATATTCGTCAGACCTTATTACTTTCTTCCACTTATTAATCGACTAGGTTTTGTGTGTCTGAAACCACTGTAAATTACGTTTAGCATTAACATCTGTGACAAGTAGCCTGGAATTTCTGCTCTGCCACAAATGTTCTATTTATGAAGATGCCTTCTAACTGTAATCACTGACACTGCAGATTACAGATGGGTATTGAGCTCTGCGGTCACTTTTTCTGCAATTGTTCGCTTTTTAGACATTACAATCCGCTTCAACACCAGTCGATCTCTTTCACTGAGCTTCTCTTTCCACCCACTATTTTGCATTGACAAGCTTGACTTGCCGCGCTATGTGTATGCTGCCATGACTTTAGGCACCGTATCTCTAGAAAAGCCTAAAAGTTGGGATGTTTCGGTTACAGTTGCTCCAGCTAGACGGGCTCCTACAACTTGGCCTCTTTGAAAATCCGAGAGGTTCGACATTTTACACTTTTGAAAAAAAAAATCCAAGAATTGCAGAAGCTCGATAAAACTAACACATGCCACCAGAATATATACATTGCTATTTATAAAACAGACTGGTAACTATTATTATATTTTAATGCTTACGGAGCGCATTCAAAAGTGTCTCTTTTATTCCCAAATATTTCCATAATTTTGATAACCACCTGTATATCATATAAGCATGCTACGAATGCATCTGAATCAAACTACCACCATTAAGCCGAGATGGATATTCCCCTGATTAACCTCAGATATATTTGAATCTTTTCTTGAGTTTAGTCCCTAATTTATTATAATTCCATTATCTCAATCAGCGGAAGCTATGGCGTCTTAAAATTATAAGTTAGGCAAACGCTTCTCATTTTCACAAAAAATATTTCTTCAATTCAACACAGGGCAAACAAAAGATCAACACCTCAATCAGGTTTCAGGTTTCAGCATGCGTGCCGCGTATACTTGGAGCCATGTTTCCCTTTGAAGTTAAAACCCTATCTCTGCAATCACATCTGTAATGTTTTTCGTTCTGGTTCCAATAAACATAGAAATGGGTCTGTCTCTACCCTGCTTTACGTAAGTAAAATCAATGTTCAGAAAAAAGAGAAAGAAGTTATTTTTCAACTTGTCTTTTATTTAGTGCATGATTATTATATCATAATAAAATTATATAAAAATTTGTGAGGCCAGGAATTTTAGCTGATTTTCCACTGAAGATCAAATATTTCGTTGGGGTCTTGTGTTTGCTAGACAAAAAAATCAAATAAATTGTTTAAGTTTTCTTTCTAACTAAAAGATATGTATTTCTAGACGAGATGTTATTAACAATGAGAGATGGAAATTATTATAACAATAACAATTATAATAATAAGCAACAATAACGAGCTGTTAACTATTCAATATCTGATTGCCACATATTACCTAATGAAAATTAGTTATAGTTGCAAATAGTTATAGTAGAAAATCTCATGTATATTGTCAGAGTGCTTAAGAAATAAAATAAATATATTATTTGTTTTACACTTTAGGTATATAGTAACATTAAAGGTTTTGTTTTCTTCGAATGGAATTTTTTTCTATTCATAACTTTCTCGAAAGTTCAGATCAGAGTTAATGAACTAATAGAATTGAAAATATTAGTGACCCATTTCCAAAAATATTTAATCCGGAAAGCAAAATTTCAAAAAATTCTGAAAGAAAATATGAGCACAAGTTTTCAATTTAGTCCTTTAAACGAGAATATAATGAATCAGCAAAAATATAAAGCAATAAAAATGCAGACCTAATCTCATTAATCTTTGCTATTTATTCAAGCTCAAGTTGATTCGCACATAGATACATCAATCAACTTGACATAAAATAGAAACCTTTCTAAGTTGCTAGAACTCAAAAAGTTGGAATTTTGCATCCAGTAATGATACAGACCAAAAATGGCGAGGACACTTCTGACTCAGCCCGCGTTGCGTTACAGACGAAGGTGGTTAATTATATATACTGATGGCAAATAAATAAACATCGAAACTGTTTTTAATCAATTTTTAGTGAAGATTTAGCTTGGAATTGGATAGAAACCTTTCAATTCCTACCATCATGATCCATCGCATTGGAACTTTTATCGTTGATAACATAAATCAAATACTTTTAAGTCATATTTAAGTCTTGTTTTCATCGATTGTTTATGGATTTTGTATGGTTTCACAAAAAATGCTTTTTTGGCTAAAACAGGAAAATAAATGCATCAGATACATTTACATGTTTTAATTACCCATAAGCCATCAAAAGTAAGTTGTTGTGAAACCAAAGAAATTATTTCCCCTTTATACCATCTTTCACTTGAAAAAGTTTTAATCCAGTTAAATCTTCTCTGAATTCTTAACTAACTCTGTCTCATGTAGGAATTCCATATACATTAATAAAATGTTATTAATTGTTAAAATGCCTTGAACTAAGAGTTTCTGAATCTTACGAGTTAAAAGTATCACCATGATGGTAAAATCATTTAAAATTAGCAAAGATATTTTATCCGAAGGAAAATAAGAAAAGCATGTCTTCGGTAATTAACGAGAGTTTTTGTTTGCGTCTGAATATTTTTTACAACAAAAGTATTCAACAACAAATAACAGTTGAGGTACATAAATTAAGTTTACATACAAATAAACATGCATAAAAAATCTTTCAAGTGTTTTTAGTCAATTTGGCAACATCTATTCCTTCTAATTTCACTTTTAGTTAATTTCCCTTCTTTAACTGCATTTGGGATTTTTTTTAAATTTCAAACAATTAAATTAGAACCTTTTTCAGATGCATTTTCAATTGTATTTGAATTTTTCCGCTTCAAATTAAATGCAATCAATGTAAGAAAATCTATAATAGTTCTGAAAATTGGTCGATTCCATGAGTAGTTTTTAAGCTCTTTTTTAGAAACATTTTTATAATAAAAAATGCATTTTTTTTATCATGTGACAACATGCATAAAAAATCTTTCAAGTGTTTTTAGTCAATTTGGCAACATCTATTCCTTGTAATTTCACTTTAAGTAAATGTCCCTTTTTTAACTGCATTTGGGATTATTTAAAAAAATTTCAGACAATTAAATTAGAACCTTTTTCAGATGTATTTTCAATTGTATATGAATTTTTCCACCTCAAATTAAATGCAATCAATGTAAGAAAATCTATAATAGTTCTAAAAATTGGTCGATTCCATGAGTAGTTTTTAAGCTCTTTTTTAAAAACATTTTTATAATAAAAAAATGCCTTTTTTTTCTTTTATCATGATGTTGTTTTGGTTATGAGGTTTTGAAGCTCGAGATCCCGCAGGCAAGGAATATTGAACTCGAAATCACGTGGGCAACGAAAAAAACAAAAATGACAATTTTCATCTTTTAATCGCATGTATTTTTTACCTGCTTTTACCAGTATTGCATTATTATTATGTATGCTTCATTGAAAACAGATGCGTTTTTGAAAGGTTTACCTGCTTTTAACTGTATTGCTTTATTATTACGTATGCTTCTTTGACAGCAGATGCGTTTTTAAAAGGTTGATGTAGAACTATGACATCATAGCTGTTATTTTTATTGAATTTAATTTTTTTTCGAAGGAAATTAAATAATTTAATTTTTATAATATGTTCAAAAAACTTCACTTGCGTTTAATAAAAGTTTTGATAAAAGTATTTCCTCTTTCCCGCAATGGGGAAATATCACTTTATTCATTCTTAAGTGGGAAACATTGAAGGATTTGAATCCTGTTCCAAGATTAATCCATTATGAAACTGTTTAATGATCTCAGAAATTAGAAAATAGCAGTTTGTGTTTACAAAAATGTTGTTTTCATAAAAATTCTATGTAAATTAATATGTTTAAGATTTTATTGGTAAATAGTTTATCATTTTAAAATGGCATTGTGACGGAAACGCTCGTTATTAAGCTTCCAAACGTAGCATTTTTTTTTCTGAGACCATGATTTTGTTTTGGTTAAGGGGTTTTGAAGCTCGAAATCGCATAGGCAATGAATAAAGCATAAATAACAATTTTCATTTTCAATTTTTTCTTGGCTGCCAAAAAAGTTTTGGAGTTTTCGTAAATCGGTTTAAACTGGTTAAGGACTTAAATTACTTAAGACAAATAATGACTTAAAAATAATAATGTCCTCACATGATAACTTGAAATTTTCGATCGTAGATTTCATTTTTTTAATATTTTTTATCATTTATCTTAATTTACTATCGAAAAGAAACATGAAAATGATTTAGAGATTCATGGTAAACCAATATATAAATATATAAATAAAACACATAATAAATAAATAAAGTAAAACAAAGTCAAAATAAGAGAACAAGTTTTGTGGTACATGTGCTTATTATTTCTCGAAACTCAGTTTTCCAAAAAAGTGTTTAAAAATAAAGAAACGGACTGTCAAACGAAATCTCTTTACATTTCAAAACTAATTATTTACTTAATACGCTGGATGGGAAATAAAATAAAAGAATATAAATTTTTCCTACTTCAGATGGCTTAATTTTATTCGCCAATAAAAACAAAGAGGATTTTAAATTTGCATTTGAATCTTAAATAAGTGGAACTGAGACGATAATAAATGTTTAGAGAACTAAAAATGTCTCTTCGAATTCCTTTAAATCCCTATTAGCAAAAGGAAGCTTCTTTATTTTTAAGGATACAATTTAAAGTTTGCATAAATAGTTTTTGGTATATTGTGTGTGGAGGGGGGGAGTGAGTGTGTTATGTTTCGTAATACCTGCGTGTTGGAAACATTGTGTTCATTGTTTTTGCAGCAAATAATTCAACGTATGTTCAACGACATCAAGATTTGTACTCTGGACAAGGCCTTTAATCACATCGTGATAGTAAAAATAAAAGACCCATAACTTGTGAATATTAGCAGTATGATTTGGGTCGTTATCTTGGAACAATTAAAAATATCTTAAGATTCCCATATTGCTCAAGGGTACATAGAAAGCCATATTTATTCGTTATATCATCTATAAAGTCTAAGTTCCGAACACCAAACCCTTCCATAAGCCCCAGACTAATTAGTTGCTATCTCCATATTTTACAGTATAAAGCAAATTTTTGATATGCAACTTTGTGCTTTGTGTGTACCAATTTTTTTTAAAGCCATTCTTTCCAAAAATGTTGTATTTACTTTCATTCACAAAAATAACGTTTTCCTAAGATTCATTGCAAGAAAGCTGCTTTATATATACTTTACTGATTCGAGTTGCTTTTCAATCTGCTTTGCTGATGTACAGTTTTTTAAAAGGTATTCTGCAGTGATAATTGTGTTTTTTTTTAAACATTTCAGACAATGTTAGGATTTATAGATTTCTGGAGGCTAATTTTACTTTCAGAGTCAATATTACTGCAATAATTATCGGATTAAAGTGCTCTTGTCTCACAATCACCTCTCCTGCTTGTCCTTGGGCAATTTGATTTTTGTTTGCTTTCAATACTATTTTTTTTAACCTGCGAATAGTATTAAAGCATCAAATTTACCGATTTTCGAGACTTGTCTTATGCATCTCTCTGATATTCCATTTTTCCAATTATTTTATTTCCAAATTACGCATATCAAACGAAATATCCAATCCTTATTTCATTTAAAACCTTTTTTACTGATATTTCATGTCTAAAACAATAATCTCAAAAATAGTTATAAATCAAATGTTATTGATGCGCTGTTGTTAAATTTTTGTTTCGGTGTCCCTATAGTTTTTAATAATTTTTTTGCTTTTAAATTTTATTTAAAAAGCTTGATCAAAATGTAATTCTAAACTAGAACCAAATTTTTCCTTATTTAGTCAAATACCAAATGTCAAATTAATTTTATTTTAATGAGATTAATATTTTTATAAGTAGCTTTACATGTTATTCATGCCAAATGTTCCACATATTTTTTTAGTAACTGTATATCCTTTTTCCCTATTTAAACTCTGGTTATTAAATTGAGAAAAATTTATTGATCAGAATGCACTCAGACGATCACTTATCTTTACGAATGCATTACATATTACATTGCATTCAGCATTACATATTTACATCTGTTTCAAACCATTGTTGAACAAAATCTCATATCACAAATAGTACTCTCATAATTGAAATCAATCGCATGCTGTATGTTCAAAGACCATAATTTATTATGTTGCTTATTATTTCAAATAACAACCCTATGGTCCTCATTAAAATGCTAGATCTTGACTACTCACCTCGTTTCCTCTGAATTAATCCTGTTATTCTAAGATAGAGCCAACAAAGATCGTTCCAATTATATTCTTGAGTGTGTGTTGTGAACATTCTGTGCCCATTTCCATTAGATCTGGGGACCTTGATCCTACAATCGGCTTAGAGTTTTGATGTAATATTGTTGGAACACATAAAATGGATTTTCTCCATGCACCGAGATTTTAAGATCAATGTTCAAGGTTACATATTGGGTACGTGGAAGTTAAGATAAAATTTTTGGATTTATACGATATGCTTAAAAATCTTTCTGACCAAAAGTTTATGGCACCAACCAAATATTTTCAATTTTCTTTTATTAACTAAGCATATATTAGGTATGAATCATTTTCTAATTTAGAATTCTAGACAAAAAGGGACAAAAAATGCTTCTTTTCAATTCTCAGAGACTAAGTTATATACATTCTAGAAAGATGAAAAGAATTTTTATTTGTTACTTATGTGGTATATAGTTTAAGAAAAAAACTAATTAATATGTTATACTATAACAGATTCATAATCCTTTAATTGCTTGCAAGCTTGCAAATTTTTTAAAGAAAATAATGAAGTTTGGCATTTAAAAAAAACTATATTTTGACTATATGACGAAGTGATATTATGTGAGCTTGATAATATGTGAAGGTGTTATTAGTATGTGAATTTGATTCTATATAAGTCACATCAATGAATCTCCAACCCGCCCGAAGACACACGGATAAAAGTACTGAATGACCGGACCACTGCAACAACAACACTGGCTGGAACTGTGGTTGAATCCTAAGGGTCATCACCGGCCACGGTACAACCCTTCCCGACGGAAGTACGTCCCGTCATCGATGGGAGGAGCTAGATCCCCCACCTTTTTGCATAGTCACCAGGGTGGCTAGATCCAACCACCATACCGGAAGCCTCTCATCCTCATCTCTAAGTGTCCTCCCGGGGGTTTTGACTCTATATAAAGTTATTTTCTACTAATGACAGACATTTACACACATCATTTATAAGCTTTAAATGCAAATTAGGCAGACAGAAGCAAAATTTTTGCAAACAGAAAATTAGGTCTAAAACTCAAAAAGGCAGGTTTCGTTGTGGCTTTTCGTCAAAAAATTTAGAAAAAATAAGGAATACGCCAGAAAAAATCTGCATTGCATTTAAATTAAAACTAATATTTCATGACGTAATTACACATTTGCATGAAAAACAGTATAGCATACAAGAAGACATACTGACAGATAGGGCAGCGGCACGTAGGAAGCAGAGACAAACAAGAAATCTTTGGAGAATTAAAGAAAGTGTTCATATGACATTTTCCATTTGTTATTTATAAAACGGTTTGTTGTGCTTCACTAAATTCATGTCCATTAAATCTGTGATGTACATTCTATCTTGTAAAACATTTACTTTTTTTTTACTTATTTTTTTTTCACTCAGTTCACTGACAAAAAAAAAAAATCCTTGAAACAACTTAATTTGTATTTACAGCGCTCTTGTTGGAAATTCTTATTTCTGTATGCTTGACATACCATTTAAGTTAATAGGACACTTCTTTTGGACGCTCTGTAGACATGTCTTACGGTTTTCTAGAAGAATTTCAGAAGACAAATGTAATTTCTATTCATTCATATGCCCTTAAATCTGTGCTTAATGAAATGAATTATCGTACTTATTTTGGAAACAGTGTGTGAACTTTATAATAGAAAATCGTATAATATAGGAGATAAGGATGCTTTATTACACAGGAACGTACAAAACACAGCTAAAACAATCTCAAAGAAAGCTCTTGCAGAAATCAGTAGCTTACACGCAAGCAACAAAGTACTATTAAGTGTTAACAAAAGCACAGTAGCTCTCAGAGTACAGATAGAGAACTCGTTTCTTGATCAAAATGATAATTGATTTTTTTTTGTCAGTTGTACACTTTTTACAGTTCTCTAAAAGAGTATGGAATCATCTAGAAAGATGCATTGAATCTCGTCTTCTAGTAGAGATATAGTCGTAATTCTTTTATTTTCCAGAATCTTCCTTTTTGCCACATTCGTCGCTAAGCCATCAAGTTTATCGCCATGGTCATTGACTTAACAACCATTCATTATCAATTTTGAATTCCTATAAATGTCTGTTTTTTTCAGTTAGAGGAAAGTAATATTACTAATTTAATAAGTTTCCCGAAAGATTCCTGAAGATGAATGAGCGAGAAGTTTTTATTGTTAAAAAGATAAATGTGTTTCCCATCTTTTTATTTTTTTTTTATTTTCAACTTTGCTGCTGAAAGTAGGAATCCAAACTTCCATGGATAGTGATGGAATTGAGTTTCCAAATGAAATCGACGTACTATATTTATTCTTATATTTTTTATAATCATAATGATGGAATAATGCCCTATAATCAAATATTTATGAGTGGAAGTTTTTTTTTTTTGAATAAATTCATATAATTGCGATAAGCTTCTTTAAATGCAGAAATAATAATCTTTCAGCATATTTACAGTTAGAAATATAAAGATTTGTCTTTGTGTAAATAAATACAATCAAAATATTTTACTAAATTTCATTTTTTCTCTGTGGTGCCATATAAAAAGTTTTCTGATTTCTAATTAATAATCTCCACAAAATTTACATTCACAATTTAATTAATGCAACTTTGAAAATTATGTCTAGTTCAGCTCAGTTATATCAACGTCGTGTTTTAAAACATTATTAGGGCTATTTTGGAACTCGCCTCGTAATTTTGAAATGCTGTCAGATAACGAGGGAGACACCTGAGCTGCTACAGCCCTATCCATTTCATACCACATCAAACGGGAGACGTTTGGGTACAATTAAATGTGAACCAGACCTGCTTACACGACGTTTCTCTCGGTGGAATCTATTTCGAGAGAGAAACCATCCCATTTCAAAGCGTCGGAAAATGCGTCTAGATCCAATGCTTAGGAAAACAAATGTTTGCTCGCCTTTTTTCAAACATCCTTTTTTCATACATTTTTATATATAATTCATATATATCGAAATCCATAAATTTTATTTTTATGCTTTTATTACTTTTCAAGGATTGCTGAAATTTTATTAATGATTATCTTATTAAACTATTGAATTAAACGGATAATAATAATAATGTTGGCAAGGAATTTTTTTATAAAATTTCTTGTTTAAGAAATGATTGTGAACAACAGTAAGCTTAAAAAGAAGTTGCACTTAATTTCTAAATATACATGCGCTGATTAAAACGTTCTTTTGAATTCAAATTAAAAATTAATATAATTCAGAAAAGTGTTCTTATATTTACAGTAACTAAGACAGTTATTGAATTCCGCCTAAAGGTTTTTTTAAATATTTTTTTGAAAGAAAAAAAACGCAAAGTAGCTATTTCTAATACAATTATATGACATTTAATTAACCATAAAAAAATCGTGCATACAATTCAAATAAATAAACAAAATTAATTAGAGCTAGTTTTTTTAGTAAGTTTTCTTTTTTCTAATTTTAATTTAGATCAGAATTTTTAAATGGTTAATGTTTATATCTGTTTGAAGAAATTAAAATCTTTCTCTAATACAAATATAATTGCGTTTAAAATTTCCGCTAGGCAATCGTTTGTCTCCGATAAAAGAATATATTAACATTTATATTATTTAAATTTGTTCTTGAATTCAGAGCTTTGAAGAATTTCTCAATGCAATCCTCATTTTTTTCAAAGAAAATGTCTGTCTCTTTTTTCTGTCTGTTTCCTTTTCACATAAGTAACAATAAATATAAATAGCTACGGAAGAGAGTATAAGTCAATATATATATATATTGGCTATTATATATTTATATATATATATATATATATATATATATATATATATATATATATATATATATATATAATAAGAGTAAAATAATGATAAGTTGAAAATCTATGATTAGTTATTATCTTACATATTAAGAGAATTAATTAATTTTGTCATATCAACGGCAGTGATGAATTGCGACTTTTCACAAAGAAAAAAAAATCATGTTTTGCATTTCACTTGTAAAATAAACATAAAGCTTTCTAACTGGTAATGCTTGGAAAGTGGTTAAATTAATTAACAAATAAAATTGACGAAATCAGTACAGTTTTTGAGGCTGGGGGTTCTGTCACTGTTTGATTTTACTATATCTTTCGAGATAGGAGTGCATTAAGAGGAAAGATTAATGACGTATATATATATATAGTCCTGATTCGGGGGGGGCATGGTTGCTCCCTTCCTTGTTTTCTCTCTGTGAGGGTGCGTGAATGAGCCCTCATGTAAAAAGGGGTTGTGCAAGCGAGTGTGTGTGTGTGTGCTATCTTCATTTGAGCTAGAAGTCAGACTTCTGCCCTCGGGTACTCAGGGGTCCTTACCCTCAGAATCTACAGCGCAAAATTTTGGTTTAAAATAATCACACAAAAAAAAAAAAAAAAAAAAAAAAAAAAAAAAAACTTTAATATTACAATTTAAATGCTAATATGTCGTATAAGAAAGCGAAATGCATGTTTTCGTTCTGCTAAAAGAATGTCTTTTGTTTTAAGATTTTTCTGATTATTTACTCAAAAAAAAATTGTTGACTGTGTTAAATTGAATTAAAGAATAAACAGCTAAGAAAGAATGAAAAATAATTTACCATGCATTTTTAATTAATTAGATGTAATCGTTTTACGACAGTTTCTTAATTTGTTTTATTATTTTTTTCTTTTTCAATAAGAGTTTTTTTTTTATCTTAATCGTTATATTTAACTAAATCTTTTTCTCTCGGGAAAGTTTAACCGCTTTCAAGATTTTTTTTTGTTGTTGTTGTTAATTTATTACATCCTACAGAAGAAAATATTTACATTTATATTAATTCCGTAAATTTTTTTGGTTCAACCCATCTATTTAATTTTCCCTCTAATGTTTCCAAAACACCATCTTTTTCAATCAGTTTTTTTTTTTTTTGGTAAAATTTCATTTTTTTGCAGGTAAGATTCAGAAAAGTATTCTCATGAGAAAGCTATCCCAACCAATATTTAATTTTTAAAAAATTCAGTTTTTCCCTTCCTACATTTAATTGATAGTGGAAGTTTAAATAATAGTACAAAAAGATGACAAATCGCTTCCCTTTAAGTTTTTCAACTTATTAGTTATTTAATAATATATTTTTGGAAGGGTGAGCAATTTTCTTGATGCAGACAGAAGAATTTTTAAGCACTTGTTAAATTTTCAAATAAATCAAAATTCGAAAAATTCTGGAATTTTTATTTCTTGTCCGCTGAACTCAAGAAATATATTTAAATTACGAAAGAAGAAATAAGTTTAAATTAATGTTAACCCCGTTAAATTGTGAATTTCTTGGACTAAAAGTATATGTCTAGCTTTGAAACTAGCTAAAGTCATTGTTAATTACTTTGAAGAAAAACTGATTAATCTATAAACTCATTTCGGAATGGCATGTTGAGCTGCAATGCATATTTTCCGGAGAACGTTTAATTTTTTTTTATGTTCAATCAATCAGAGGAAGTAATATGTACATTGTTATGAAAAAAACTTTTTTATTTGCTTTGTATTAGTTTTAGTACCTCACAAAGTCAAAAATTAAGACTGTTTTAGTTATAAGCACGCACATATTTGCACACAAAAAATATCTTTAGTTCTCCATGATTATATATGATTCAATATCAATGCAAATTCAAAATATTTTCATTGAAAGCGCTGAAAGAACATTTTAGAGCCGAAATTCATTGTATAAATATGATATCTCGAGAATTAGAGGCTTTTTGAAAAATAAATTTTGATGCGAAAAATCCAGATATATCCGCTGCTACAATGATGGAATTTAGCCTTGTATATTGTTGCGAATGTGTAATGTCTTTCTCCAGCAGAATTAGTTTCATTGTAAAACAGACAGTTTTACACTCTATTGTAGGCTGAATCGGTTTTTAATCAATGACCTCCGTGCTTGGCAACCATTTGATAATTTGGCGACTTTGGTTTAAAAAATGAAATTTTCTTGAATTTCCAGAGATCTAGGGATGAGACCAATAGGAGGTGATTTATGCCAATCCTTCGAAAACTTTCTGTGCCTTACTCTAAAACCAATAAAAATCCCGCAGACCGAGCTGGAATCAGTGCTGGGTCATATAGTTAGTCAGCAACGAATGAGATGGATCAGTCCAGCAAAGCGCAAGTATTGAATGGAGTTCAAGTGATTAGTGAACTGAGAATTAAGTCATGCTCCGAGTCTTGGAGTCTAGTATTGAAGCAGACCCTAGTCTAGAGCTGAGTTGGAAGTTGCACAGTAGAGATTTGGCATGTGAATTCAGCTAAAACGAATAAAGAGTGGAGAATAGCAGACGTTTGAAGGAATTTAATAGTTGAATGAAGTCTCCCTTCCTGTTGAGTTCTGTCTAACCACTTATTTGTGTGCTTCTTTTGTTGTTTGGTATTGATAAGCAACTTGTGGACTGTTTCTTATAAGTCCTTTATCGTTTGAGTGCGTCTCGAGTGTACATTTGACGTCTGTGTGTTGGGTTTTGGTGTTAATAAATACTTTTATTTGTCATTGTGTCTGTTGACTGTGTCACCATACACCATGGATAGAAAATCCGCTGATTTTTCAGAATTTTGTGAAATGATTGGTGTCAAAAGTGAGATAGCAAATATCTGTGGACAAATTTACACAAAAACTGGATGTTTATGAGTATATAACTCATAAAGATCGAAGTTCGCAGACATACAGCTTGTGAGCATATTTAATTCGGGAACATAAATGAATTTCATACGTAATAAACGAAACTCCTTCATTTCCTTCCTGAACGAAATTTCTTCAAACTAATAATAAATACCCTTCCACCATTAATAAGCACCCTTTCATCTTCGTTCTCAATACATCTCTGAAATAATTTCGTATATTAGCTTTCCAGCATATAAATCCTTCAAATATATCACTTAATGAATGAGAAGGCATATGCCATTATTTACTGAAATATATAAATGAATAAAGATATAAACAATCTATTGAGCTATTGTAATGTAGCGTATTTGTTTCTTTCAATAAAATATTTATAAGATTAGTAATTTATATATGTGAAAAGTAGGAACAGGACAAATAATTTATATAAATTTCAAAATAATGGATATAAATTGAATTTGATTGAAAACAAAAATATTTGCAATACACCAACAAGAAAAAAGAGTTTCTAAAACTAAAGAATGTAATTTATTTTATTAACAAGTTAATATGGCTTAGCCAGAAAATCTAGATTTCTTGATTAATTAAGTTAATTAAGTTGATTAATTAAGTTACTTCTAAACCTGACAGGAATCTTATAAGAAATCAAGTCTTCGAATATTACATCCTTTGTTAGTTTTTAAATTTGGAACTTTGAGGAAAGAATTTGCTTTTAATTTCGTATTAAATTACAGAAAGCTTATCTAAAAAAAAGAAACTCCAATCATGGCTGGTCTAAATAGTGTTTTTACAATTAAAATGAATTTCTTCATTAATATTACATTGAAAAATTGTTAATACTAGTTCAGCAAAATATTCAAAAATTTAAATCATAATAAATGAATAATAATTATTTTCAGCTTTATATTATAATATTATTCTATGATATTATTAATGATAATACTTATGGTACTTAACAAAAATTTTAATTTTACATCAGTGATGCAAGTGCAAATATTAAAATTTGTGCAAACAATGTTTTGATACTTCATATATTAGGTTATTATTTTATCTATTATGTTTTTATAAGCAACTAGCTCATTTTCTTCAGTAAAATTCTTAATAAGTTCCACAACAGAAGATGTGGAAAGTAATTTAAATTGCAAATTGATAATAATAATTAAAACGCGTTATTAAAATACAACGAGTTGCGATAATCAGTGAGATCAAAGAGGGGCGCATTATTTTTCCTCGGTCCGAACAATTGTTTTAATTCATTTTCGTCATTAGAATAATTTCAACTCACACCACAGAGTATGAGACTGCATTCTTCTCAAAACAATGTAAGAAAGTTTATAATTCAATTTTCTCAATTTCTGCCTTCAGAAATTGGCAGACTTAGCATACTTGATAATAAACTTACTTCTGAGAAAAATTTACACCGGAATATGAAATTGTTTCTTTTTCCATATCAGCATACATCTCATTAATTAAAACAAACAAATGAAAAAATTCTATAATAATTTAAAAAGCAATACAAAGTTCCAAAGCAACAATTTTGTTCTTGCTGTAATAAATTAGAATGAAATTTAATTTAAAGAAAAGAATATATTTAACTTGGGAAAGGCGAGTTAAATTAATTAAACTTGTTCCAAAGGAGCTTCAGAGTAAATACAAAAATGTTTGGAAGTTTTCTGTTTAGAAAAAAAAAACTTTAAGATATGTTATTCTGATTACAGAAAAAAAAAAAAAAAAAAAACTGGGATCTAACAAAACATAACAAGCATGCTGTATATTATAAATAAGAGTCGGTGCAGCAATTTGCTTGTAACTTTAGATGTTGTGACTTGATTTTGATTTACTTTTGGCGTATTTTTTGAAAACAATTCACAGTTTGGAGGAATTCTAATCAATTCTGTAAAAAAATATGATTTAAATTTGGCATGATGATGATAAAGGGTATGTGCATCATGAATCAGGCGTATTTTTTGAAAACAATTCACAGTTTGGAGGAATTCTAATCAATTATGTAAAAAAATATGATTTTAACTTGGCATGATGATGATAAAGGGTATATGCATCATGAAACACTTAGTGCTCCCGACATTAGTATTCTTATGAATCTGTAATATTGTTTTCAGGCAATATTTTTATCATTGAAAGAAGATTTGCAGATAATCTTAATGAATAACATGTCAATGATTCCTGATTTTGCTGTGAAACTTGGCTTCGACAAAGATGAATATGTTACTATTGGTGATAGGCGAGGACCGAACTCGCAATAATTGGGTTGGTAGCCGAGTAACATGACCACGAGAAAAAAGTAATTACTCATGTCTCGTAGCTGTTATCTGGCTTCTAAAGCGTCACCACATTACTCCCACTCCAGTACATCGCAGGTAAAACAGACGATTTTTTTTTTTGCTGTTATTAGTGGTGATATTGGCTGTTGCGCCTTATCCATTTTTTTTATTGACTGATTATTTATTGGCTGATTTTTTACCCGCTTTTTGTCTTTATTTGTTTCTGGTAGAGGGCGCCACAACAGTTGTATGAAGTTTGCGTATATTTCGTCATCGGGTCACCAATGTTGCTATTGTTGATAGGCGAGGACCGAACTTTCAATATTTGGGTTCGTAACATGACCACAAGACAAAAGTAATGACTCATGTTTCGCAGCTGTTATCTGCCTTATAAAGCGTCACAACATTACTCCCTCTCCATTAAGTCTTGTTACGATCGGTTATTAATATGGATTATATTTCCGGAATGATTGATGCAGATTATATTTTAAATTAAAATAAGCGAAACTATATAAAGTCGACATATTTTATTCCATCAACAAGCAACTGATGTTGCCACTTTTTAAAAAGACACACTGGCAAAAACAAAGATAATAAAATAAAGATATAGCTGCTACAAATATAAGGTTCTGTAATTATAAATGATAAGTAATAGGTTCTGTAATTCTAGGAAGACTCAAGATCAGAAGATCTTTATAGAAAATTCCATATCTTTTTTGGAAGGATATAAAAGGGAAAACGCTGATAAGAGGAATTCAATTCTTACACTGAAGTATTGGTCGTTTATTTTCTAGTTGCAAGCAATATGTTGTATTCTATTGAGACATAAGTTTATAGTTAGTGCTTTTAATTACAATTTCTGCTTTGTTCTTTTTGTATAAGCCTCTACTATATATTTACTGCAAGTACTTTGTAGTGTTTTTTTCGTAGAATGAGGCGTCATTATCCGGTACCGCGCTTACTGGACCTCTTGTATCTTACAGATAGCGAAGGATTTTTTTAGAAATATAAGTTTCTACGGAAACGAAAACTCTATTCTCTTGAAAAGATAAGTACGAAAATGTCATAACAATTCTTTAAGCATAAATAGCCTTTAGTTTGAATTTTGGATTCTGCATTTGTTTGTCTTCTATTGTAGTTATTCCTAATTTGATGTCATTTGTTATTTTTCTGTTGTTTCATTTATAAATAGATGTAATGAGCATTTGAATTTCATGGGAAACTACACTGTTCTTCAATAATGTGAGATAATATTTTTCCAGAATATTTATGGTTTTTGTTTCACTCGAAAGAGATTTTATGAATCTAAATGCTCAAATATAATGCTTCCGAAATCGATTATCTTATTCCTTTAAAGATGAAGAACATTTTTCGAAACAATCTTTATTCCACCCTATATTATTGTGTTTTTATTGTTCTTGATTCCCTTAATAAAGCATTTTCAGCATCGCACTGTGATAGATACACTATTTCAATAGCCTTACACTTAATCGGGAAAAAGAATGGCCTCAGTAAACTGCTATATTTAGATTCTTTCCTGCACTTAAAGCAGAGTGAAACGAGGCTGAACGCGCTTTTTATACTCATCAATGGATTCTCTGAACATCTAGTAATGAGCTCCAGATATTGATCCCAGTAACCGTTCCAGCATTTTGGTTTGTTCCTGGAACGCATAGAAACAATCGGTTTCAGTATCACTCTAGATAAATGAAGATCACTCCTGAAAAATTAGAGACTTTTAATCTGCAATTAATTTCATTCATTCAATCTGGATATTTTTTATATCCATTGTCTAATAAGAAAATCCAATATTTGAATAGAAATATAGAGAAATAAATTCCTTTGTCTAAGATAATCACTGTTGCAAAGAAATTTTCATATATTCAAATATATTGCCGCATTGAAAAGTGACAGTCGACTCTCCATGGCAGAATGGTCATAGCACTGATCTCATAACGAGATTGTAAGTGCGAATCCTGCTAGAGACAATGCACACAGTTTGTGTAAATATTTAATCCCTTGATTTTATGTTTTCCTTTATTTCATGTTCCAGAAGATACTGGACATTTGTTTAGTTTACCAGATAAGTGTTCTGGACTTTTCTTACCGTCTGCAGAAAAGTATTCGGGCCGCGGTGTCCTGGTTGTAAGGTCTCGGCTTCGGAACCGGAGGGTGTCAGGTTCATGACCAGATTCCACCAAAGAACCGTCGTGTAAGGGGGTCTGTTGCACGTTAAATCCGTCATGACCAAACGTCCTCCCGCTGGTGTGGTGTGGTGTGGAGAGAGGGGTGTCAGCTCAGGTGTCGTCCTCGTCATCTGACCGCGGTTCAAAATTACGAGGTCCGTCCCAAAATAGCCTTAGTGTTGCTTCAAATGGGACGTTAATATAACCAAACCAGAAAAGTATTCTGGAACTTTCCCTGCTAGTATAAAAGCAGAAGATCTCACACTAAAGTACATTATCAACATTATCATATCATTCATATTCAAATATTATATTTTTGATATATTCAAATTTGGCAGCTTATATGAAAAAAAATTCAAACACTATTGAGATAAGGAAAGACAGCAAATTGTATTCAAAATCTATTAAAAAATGTGCCGGTTTTTTTTTTTTAATAAAAAGCACTTTGAAGAAAATCAGCGCATTTAAAGCAGGCTAATCATACATAGATCAGGCAAGTTTCTCACAACTTTTATCAGTATTCGGTTTTTTTACCCCATATATATAATTCTTTTTCAATCTCGATAATCTTTCTGTTGAGAATCGAATCCCTGCATGTTGGAAGAAAGAAAACATCTTATTGATCGAATAAGTGAATAAAAGCTGATTACATTATAAAATGAAGAATTTTACGAATAATGAAATAATAAAAAGCATATTTTTGAGAAGAAAATGACTCAAAATAACTACAATCACTAATAAAAAATGGATGTCGATGATTGATGTCCTTGAATGAAATATGATTCAATAACCAGGTTAGAATATTATTTCTATTGAGATTATTTATGGATGAACATTAGAATTTTGATGTTATATAACAATGCATTCGACGAGAAAGACACCTTAAAATTCTATACTTCTGCCCAAATCTTCATACAACATAGAAGAAATATTTTTCTTCGACAAATTCAACATGAATTTTAAAAAGTGTAAAGCGGATCTTAGAATGATTGATCTCTCAAACCGGCAAAGCATTCACTATTACTAAATCCAAAAGGGAAAACTTTGATCTCGATGGATTTAACCAGCATTAATGGAGAATGTAAGGAAATCTCCGGAAAAAAAATGGTGTCACAACTGACAAAGCATGGATTTCCATACAATACAAAAGAAAGAACTTTGATTTCATGAATTAACGACGAGTATAGGAGACAGAATTGTGGAAGAATCTTGTCTTGAACTGGTAAAATACGGATATTTTAGAACTTGAAATAATGTTTATTACACTCGAAATTGATTCGATACTTTGACATTAAGGATATTTTAAATTATTAATTAAGAATTATAGCATATTCTAAATTTGATAGAATAGAAATCCTTGTTGATATTGTCACAAATAGAAGATCTGCACATAGTCAGCATGGCTCAGAGGTAAAGTACGCGCTCTGAATCCCAGCCAAGTTTCATTACATAAAAGGTTGAACTTTAATTTGAATTTATTATTATTCATTAGTTAATGTTCTAGAAGCTTCTAGAACTTTCTATAAATTTCTTCATAATTCTAGATTATTCCGTAAAGGTATAAATTCTGAGTTCCACAAGCAGCGGAGTTAGTTCGCCTGTATGTTACGAATTGCTTAGAGCTAATAAACTTGATACAATGTTTCTTTGTGGCCTGCTATTCTTTGCAACTTCGTGACAATATTACAGAAAGCGTTTGATTATTGAAATTCAATATATAATTCGCATCTGTTTCTCATTAAAAATTGACTGTTCAAACTAGAGCTTCAAACTGTTGATATATAGGGGATTTAAAAATTTTGATTTAACAAACTGTGGACAAAAATATCAATTAAATAAAATTTAAAATAAATTTCAAAGGTAATTTAAATTTATTTCATGAATTAATGCTCTAAATAATTTAATGCTCCAAATTTGAAATATCGTAAAATTTCCAAGAAAAATTACAAGAGTAGTAAAAAATATTTATTCATTTTAAACGTTTTGAAATTTTATTAATTTTAACAAATAATAATGGCTTTAATAAAAAAAATTCTAAGAAAATGCTCATCTTATCGTAACATTTAGTCTTTATTTCCAATAGCAACAAAATCTTAACAATGCTTTCATTAAGTTCCTAACTATATATAAACTTATTATTAAAAAGTATATTTTTTTCTTGGTTAAAAAAACCTGTATTTTCTTGTAATTACTTTAATTGTTTGTGTCACAACTTTTATCGCAATCCCCTGTAATTATCTGAAAAATAATTTATATAAAAATATTTGCATGCTATTAATGAATTGAGCAAAATAAATTAATTGCTTTTTTTCATGGACGAAAATAGTAGCATTTATACTATATACCAAAATATGATGGAAGGTTCTCATTTCTTAAGTTTTAAAGAGTTTTTTGAATTTTTCGAAGACCATGTCATACATGTGTGTGTGTGTGTGTGTGTGTGTGTGTGTGTGTGTGTGTGTGTGTGTGTGTATATATATATATATATGTGTGTGTGTGTGTGTGTGTGTGTGTGTATGTGTGTGTGTATATATATATATATGTGTGTGTGTGTGTGTGTGTGTGTGTGTGTGTGTGTGCGTGTGTGTGAGCGTGCTTAATTTTCTGTGCATTTCTTTTACTAATAGCAGCAGCATAAGAAGATAATTATGCTAGTTAAGTCAACAAAACAAGACAAATGAAATAAAGGGGTGAAAAAATGTATGAGCTGCGCAGGTATATTCAATTTTTATTTCCTTTATAAACGAGGAGTAAAAGGTTGAAAAATGGGGAAAAAATGAAAGATAGAAAATTAATATTTAAAACTATTTAGTTTCTAAATTAGTCTAGCTGCAAAACTAAATTAGTCTAGCTGCATTCGAGTGAACATGTTAACAGAAAATTTTGGCTGCAAAGAACGCAGAATTTATGAATGGATTTAATTTGTTGTATAGGAATGGATGGTGTCAGTTTATATATGAATTTGAAGTTACTTTTAAACTATAATTTAATCTACTTGTAAAATTTTTGTGACGAAAAATTGTTAGTGTGAACATCAGTTCGTCACATACCATTTACCAATTCTGCCGGCCGCGGTGGCCTGGTGATAAATTCTCGGCTTTGGAACCGGAGGGTTTCAGGTTCGAGACCCGATTCCACCAAAGAACCTCCGTGTAAGGGAGTCTGTTGCACGTTAAATCCGTCCTGATCAAATGTCTCCCGCTGGTGTGGTGTTGAGAGGGAGGTGCCAGCTCAGGTGTAGTCAGCGTCATCTGATCGCGGTTCCAAATTTCGAGATCCGTCCCAAAATAGCCCTAATGTTGCTTCAAACGGGACGTTAATATAACTAAACTACCAATTACGCCGCTTGTTACAAATACAAGTAAAAGATTAGCTTTTTTATTTAAAGTATAATGGAAATTATTAACATATTGGAATGGAATATATTGCTACAAATGTCGAATCAACGACCACCGGGCTTGGTGACAAACTTGGCTACTACTTGAGGACGAATTTGGCGACTTTGGCTACAAAATAGATGATTCTAGAACCTTCAAGAATAAGTTAGTCCATTAGGACGTGGTTTAAGGTGATGTTTTGAGAACTATAAAAGGCCTTGAAATTGAGCTTGAGGCAATCATTTGAGTTCAGCTCTAGTTGATAGTTGAGCGAGTCCTGTCTCTGAGCGCTGTGTATCATTGTTGTGCTGCTTAGATTCTGCTGTTTGCTAGAAGTGCTATACGCCTGTACGTCTCGGCTGCATATTTGTCTTTTATGTATCCGCATCTTCGTCTTAATAAACGTCGTTATTTGTTATTGAGGCCAGCTTACTGTTTTACATCATATGCCCACTACAAGTAAATCCATTCACTTTACGGACTTAGTGGAGGAATTTCCTTAACAATATAATAATAATGAACATTGATATGATATTATTGTTCTTATAAAACTTTTACCTCAATTGTCAAATTATTTACGGAGCAACTTCAAGCCTGGCAATCTTTTTAAATAAATTTGGAAAATTCATTGCTTTATAAATTGTTAACCATCTGTATAGAAAAGTTGTAGATTTAAATTTTTTTATTGATATAATAATGTTAGAAATTTATTTTATCATTTATTTAAATGAAATCACACAGACAAGAGTTCTAAACACATAAGCGCACGTATTTATTTTTCACAACAGAGTTAAAATATTTATTATATTTGATTATTTGTACTTTAGGTTGTCGTATTTCGTTAATAATATAAAAATTTTGTTTTTTTTCTGGCTTTAATTCAAGTCAAGAATCTTCCATGGACGATTTTCGTTCTTTAATGCTAACGCTTCATTCTTTAATTCATTAACGCTACTCCCCATTTTCAATGTCATAAATTGAATTTCTGAGAATACTCCACCCGTTTTCCATGGAATCTAAATCTTGATTTATTGCTGGCTAAATCAAAACTAATAACAGGATCTTTCTAAGCCTATTATATAATCAGTGTACAGTAAAATACTTTAAAAAATTTAATACTATAGTATTTTTGTAGTATGTATTTTGTAGTAATTCTGGGAGCAAGGAATCCTTCGGCTGGTTAATCAATGGAATCGTTGTGCTCAGGCCTATAATGTATACTTT
Source organism: Argiope bruennichi (assembly GCF_947563725.1). Taxonomy (NCBI): domain Eukaryota; kingdom Metazoa; phylum Arthropoda; class Arachnida; order Araneae; family Araneidae; genus Argiope; species Argiope bruennichi. The sequence goes on along the minus strand of NC_079159.1, from coordinate 36,337,032 downwards.
GAATAAAGTCTTCATTTATACCCACATCGTCGTTTCGTACTATTCATTTGAATACCCCTTGTATTTTTTACTAAAAATTTTATATTTCTTAATAATGGTTTAGACACTAAACCACAATTTCAGATGATTCCATTTCAGTAGTGAATTCTAAAATTTCACAAAAAGTCTGCTTTTTAACGTAGTCACTTACCTTAACTGTATAATTTTTATATATTATTATTTTTATATTATATTATTTATTTTATTATATTATTTTTTATATTATATTATATTATTTATATATTATATTATTTTTTTTCTTATCCGGTCTACCCTTCCGCCACATTAGGCCGGATACCCGGGAGGGCACCGTATATTAATGGTCTTTTTTTCCTCTTGAGTAGCAAAAAAATAAATAAATAAAATAACTGAGTCCTTCAAGTACACAATAAGAGATAGGAACTAATTTTAATTTTAACTTGTCATTAAATTAAAATACTTTATTAAAATACGGAACTCAAACAAGATCAAACAAGACGGTAATTATTTCCCCGATGCGAACAATTGTTTTAATTCAATTCCACCCTTTGAGTAATTTCAATGCATGCAATAGAACTAAAATTTTCAATCTTCTCGAAACAGAACAAGAGAGTTTGTAATTAAATTCCTTGGAATTTCAGCCCGGGAGAATAGGCGAGCGCTCGCCATGTGCTTATTTTCGAGAAAAATTTAAATGAGATTTCTGAAGTGTTTTAATTTTTGAATGTAAAGTTTTCATATTAACTAAAGAATAAGGAATTGAGTCCTCGAAGGATTAAGTGCCGATTTTTTAAAATAAAATAATTTTTCCAGTGATAACAAATTCCGATATTAGCAAATTCAGAAGTCAATGTTCGTTTTCAAGAAAAATTTTGAATCTGTAATTATCAGAAAAGTAGTTTGTAGAATTAGAGAAAAGAAAATAAGTACCCATTTAATGAATTATCTCTTTGAATATTATGCATAAAATACTGTACTACTTGCAAAATATAAATTTATCTGTAATGTATCGTTATAAACAAAATTAGCACAAAGCACAAACTGTTAAAATAATTTATAATATCCCTTCATAATTATGGTTCTACAATTAGGATTTTTTTTCATCATACCTTCTCAAACTTCTGATCATTTCTTCTTCAAAATATTAGCAAATACAGAAAAAAAAAGAAAATATAATTAAAATGTGAAAGAAAATATTATACTAATGCCATATTTTCTTAAATTATATTTTGGCAAATATAAAATTAAGTATAAAATAATCATGAATTAGCAAAATAAAAAAAAACCCTAACCATTTTGATAATATTTATAACAATAATTAAATCATATTCATTATCATCATCATCATCAAACAAAATAATTGCGTAGAAATGAAATTGATATCATTAAAAGTTTTGAGACAATGTGTAAATCAATTTTATTAGATAACTGATAAGGAACAACCATTTTCATTGGCAAATAATGATTTTTATTCTGATTGATTTGAGGTTTCGGTGACAGGGTAAGCCCTCCTCCTAGCATTTATAATATTATTTCCCAGTTCTATTAATTGACAAAGTGAGTGTTGAACTAAGTAAAAAACGTTCAATGAAATAATTGGAAACATTTTTGTGGTGATTTTTATATGTTTGACTGTTATTATTCAAAAATAAGTAATAAGAACAATTTCTTCACTACATGCGTTAGATATTTATATACATAGATACTAAATATATAATGCATTAATTTTTTGCTTATTATTCATATTACTTAGTTTAAATAACTAGCATCAACTAGATTCTGTTTATTCATTGTGCTGGAGCAATTCCTTAGGATAGCATTCATTTATTTTCATTGTCACTACCGAGAGCTTAATCAGAGCTACTTAAAAAATGTGTAAGGCTCATTGCTATAGGATTCCTCCAAAATGTCTCATTTGAAAATAGTGTATTAATTAAAAAATATATTAATTTGATGATAGAAATTATTTAATTTTTATTAATACCCTCTAATTATTATGGAAAAACACTGAATTTTCTTCTATTTCATAATTTATTGTGAAAGCACGCAATGCACATTACACAATTTTTACAATGATACCATATTCTTCGGATATTAGTTAGTTTGTATTCATACTTTTTATCATAATATACAATTTAACCACTCTTTTTATAGTAATAGCGAATAAGAAATTTGTGTAATTCCTAGTGTATAAATCTAAAACTATTCCTCCGATAAAAAAAAATTGTAAATTCAAAATTATTATTTTCAAACCAAATTCACTACAGTCCAAATATTTTTGCTCCACAAAGTCACCAAAAAGTTTTATGTAGATTTGAAATAGGTTGAATTTAATCAAAATGTGATTTCCTCGCATTATTAGTAAGACTTATTGCGCTCATTACCATGACAAATATCGAGCATCATATTTCATATTATATTCCAATAAAAATTAATTTAAATCAAAAGAAATAGTCAATTTACAAAATATTAGATTCAAACCAAAATCCCAATAATCAAATTCCTTTCGTTCCAAAAAGTCGCCAAACAGCTTTATGTAGATCTAATATATGTTCATTTTGATCAAAAAGTGATTCGCATGTGTTATTAGCAATTCTTATAGCTGCACTCTTTAACTGCAAAATATTATAATTATTATGGAACATATTTCTTGTTATGTTCCAATAAAAATTAATTTAAATTAGAAGAAACAGTCAATTTACAAAATATTATTTTCAAAATCGTGACAATCAAATTCTTTTAGCTTTAAATTCTTTCGAAAAAAGGCTTTATATAAATTTAACCTATGTTGATATTAATAAAAAAAGTGTTTCGTAAAAGTATTAGTAACACTTAAAGCATTCTTTAACTTCAAAACATCATAATTATTATACAACATATTTCATAGTATTTTCCAATAAAAATTAATTAAAATTATAAGAACTAGACAATTTACAAAATATTAGTTTCAAGTCAAAATCACAGCAATCAAATTCTGTTTGCTCCGAAAAGTCACCAAAAAGCTTCATGTAGAATTAATCTATGTTTGATTTTAATCAAAAAGTGTTTCGTGAAAGTATTACTAACACTTATAGCACTTTTTAACTGCAAAACCTCATAACTATCAGGCAAGATATTTGATGTTATGTTCCAATAAAAATTAATTTAATTTAGAAGAAATAGAAATTTTACAAAACATTAGTTCCAAACCAAAATCGCAACAATCAAATTCTTTTCGTTCGAAAAAGTCGCCAAAAAGCTTTAGGTAGATATATATGTTTATTTTAATCGAAAAGTGTTTCGTAAAAGTATGACAGCAAACTTATAGTACTTTTTAATTCCAAATATTTTAGATATTATGCAACGTATTTCGTATTTTCTTCGAATAAAAACTGATCTAAATTAGAAGAAAGCGCATGAAATCTACAAAAAAGGGTATTAAGAAGAATGAATTTTCTTTTTCTGATGAACACGAAATTTTCTAAGTATTTCTTTGTTTCAAATTGCATATTCTGCAATATATTATGCAGAATATATAATATTTTTATATATTGATAATGATATTTATGCATTCTGACTGCAGAATGATATTTATGCATTCTGACTTAGATCACTGTCACCACGAAATACCAAGTCGCTAACAATGCTCGGGTAATGAAAGTCAAACAAACCTCTAATTTATCATGGTCTCTATTGTTTTAATCAGCAGAAACTGTGGCCTCATTAAAGGGCTAAATCTAGACCCCTTTCTGCATTTCGGGTAAACAAAGGGTGAAAGCCCGATTATGTTCGCTAGACCATGCTACGGATGTCCGGTGCCACGTTTCCTTCCGAATCTGGAACTCTCCTCTCTGGGATTACTCCGGCATTGTGGGATGGGGTGGTCTGGAATATAAGGAATCTAATCCATTCTCAAATTATGAGAGTAGTATTAGACTGTGCATAGGTTGTCTTCAACTTCATATTTCCTAGTCAGTCTTTTGTATTTAATGATATTTTATATCGTTATGCAAAAAAGAAAGATCTTAGTGGGCTTTTATATAGTCTTATTATTAGGTGTTTGCATGTATTTTAATCATTTTTTTTCATTTTAAAAACGCATTTGTTTAGGAAAATTGGTACAATATATATCAATCAAAATATTTTCCAACATCTTCTGTAACTTTTTCCCATTTTCATCTAAGTCTAGCAATTGATTGTCTTCAGTTTTTTTTTTTTTTTTTGTCCTCTAGGCCGTTTTTTGTCCTTGACATCGAAATCACTGCTCTTAAATCATTGAAACCAAAACCGACAATTGGGATATAACGGAGCAACATCATCATAAATTTCTAAAAGTGTCTCAAGGGCTTCGGCAGCATATTTCTTCCAATCAAACAAAAAAAGCAATGAATGTCGAACACACAGTTTGGAGCTTTCCATGATTGAGATCTTTATACATTGAATAGCTCAATAATACTAAATGGAAAACTTTCAAAATGATAACAATAAAGTAATAGTAAATTGGGAAAAACCCAAAACTAATGTTTGGGTTTTTATAGAGTTTGGGTCGCATTTATATAGATACTTTGCATATTCACCAATAGATGACACATTAAAATATATGCAAGCACCTGATATGTTTAAAATGTTTTATTTAGATTATTCGATTACTTGATAGAAAAAGATACGTTCTAAACTCTCATTAAATAAGTGAGAATTTATTTTTAGAGGAATAGGTGGAAGAAGGAGGTACTCTTAAATTTTTCTTTTCATCTAACCATACTTTTGCAACTATAGACTGTATGCTATAGTGTAAAATGATATTATGGTGTTTTTGCTATGAAATTTGCTATGAACTGCATCCATTCTAGTCTCAGAAAAAATTATCTGTATGTATTTTATGTAGAAGTTTCAATAAGGCGTAGGTAAAAAGAGAAGCTATAGTTATTTTTATAGCAACTTAAAATTTTCATTGCTAAAATTATATTGTTTTATTGTAATCCTGAATTTTTACCTCAATTATAGAGTTGCCTCGATTTAATAACTTTTTTATTTGATTATTGAGAACATTTGCTATGAATCTCAGAAAAAATTATCTCTATGTATTTTATGTAGAAGTTTCAATAAGGCGTAGGTAAAAAGAGAAGCTATAGTTATTTTTACAGCAACTTAAAATTTTCATTGCTAAAATTATATTGTTTTATTGTAATCCTGAATTTTTACCTCAATTATAGAGTTGCCTCGATTTAATAACTTTTTTATTTGATTATTGAGAACATTTGCTATGAATCTCAGAAAAAATTATCTCTATGTATTTTATGTAGAAGTTTCAATAAGGCGTAGGTAAAAAGAGAAGCTATAGTTATTTTTACAGCAACTTAAAATTTTCATTGCTAAAATTATATTGTTTTATTGTAATCCTGAATTTTTACCTCAATTATAGAGTTGCCTCGATTTAATAACTTTTTTATTTGATTATTGAGAACATTTGCTATGAATCTCAGAAAAAATTATCTCTATGTATTTTATGTAGAAGTTTCAATAAGGCATAGGTAAAAAGAGAAGCTATAGTTATTTTTATAGCAACTTAAAATTTTCGTTGCTAAAATTATATGGAAAATACATATAATATCGAAAAAATGAGTCGCAGATGCTTAAAGTAATGTTGAATCCTAAACCAAAAAATAAGCACACAAATTTGAATGGAAATTTGATATTAACACACCTTTTATGGTACTTGTTTGCCAGTATGTTAATTGTTTCATTCTTAAATAAGAACGTTTTGTTTTTTAAACATTTAGAAAAACTAAAGCTCTTTAATGGAAATTCAATTACATTGAGGTTTCCAAAGAAAATTTAATGTCTTTCATGGAAGAAAATATTAACATTTATATTTGTTTCTGAATTTGTTGACAGACTCTAATTTTGCACTTTTTTTTTCGTTGAAATGTTGATGTTTTCGATGTACAGTTGTAGTTTTTTTTTTTTTTTACTTTCTAGGTCCTTTTTTGTAGCATAAAATAAGTAAAAAATGTGACAAACTGTACAAATAAAACAAATACCATATACATAATTTTTTGAAGATTATTAAGTAAAAGACTCTTTAAGAATTATTTAGAAAACTGGTAAAGTGAAGAACAGAAGTTATTATCTAGCAGTTATATGCAATAATTACCAATTCAATAAATATTTATCAACTTAGAAAATAAAAGAAGTTTTTTATTTGTAGGTAAATGAAGACACTGCATATTACGCTGTTTCTAATACAAGTTCAAATAGATGTTAAATATTTGTTGATGGTTAGTTGTTACTTAAAGTTTATTATTATTGCGAATATTTGCCACTGGGTATAAAGCTTAAAAGGTCCAGCAAGCTCGATAACTGTTAACGTTGCTTTATTCCACAAGAAATACAAAAAGCAGGTAGCAAAACATAAATGAAATGCATACAAAGACAGTATCTGCAGAAACAAGACATACTGCAAACAAACATGAATACAAAGACAGTATCTTACTTATAATCGAACAGCCGGACTAACAGACTCCCTCTGAATGGATTTTGTTCAAAATTTGATAGAAATTAACAAATTTGGGGTAAAGACCGTGTACCCAATTGGAACTGTCCGGATGAAAGCGTTTTTTAGTTATCTTTGTTACAGACAGACAGACGAACATTTTTCAAAAATGCTTCTTTTGAACTCAGGTTGGACAAAAATATGGAGACTCGTCAAATCTCAAATTAGAATTTTTTGGCCATTATTAGACTTTGTATACGAGAAAGTAAGAAGGTATTATCAAATAAATAGTACGTCCATGACTTATTGATAGTTGTTTGCGTGCTTCTAATATGCTATGTTTCTATTCGATTATGTTATTTTTCTGCTTTGATGAGACCCCTAGCACCAATCCTCCTATTTTGGAAAATGCGGTTCTTAATGAAAGTCAAACAGAACCCTCAATTTATTGTGCCCTCTGTGTTTAATCTGTGGCTCATTAAAATGCTAAATCTAGACTCCTCTATGCATTTCCACAGAAATGAAGTTCATTTCGAAGAAGGGCAAACAAAGGATGTACGTCCTGAATACGTTCCCTCGAGCATGCTGCGGCTGTTCGGTGTCACATTCTTTCCCAAGCCCTGAAATACTCTCTTTGGAACTATTCCGACATTGTATTGTGGAATAGCTCAGAGGAAATAAATTTGATTTGTTCCACAGAAGAATAAGGAAGTGATTTATGCTTTGAGTGAAAGAATAGAAAACGCCCTCTTTCCGAACTTCCTAGCTTCCTAGCCATACTTTTGTAGCAACGAAATTTTATTCTATTATGAAGAAAAGTCTTTCTGGAATATTACATTATTTTATCCATAGATTTTGCTTGAATTATCTAATTACTTTATCGACAAAGTTTCATTTAATTTTGCTTATTATTTACTATTAATTTGTATTTAATTTAAATTATTAATTCTATTAATTTGCATTTAATTAAATTTATTAATTAAATGCAAATTATTAATTAAACACTAATTAATGGAAATTAAATCTATTAATTTGTATTTAATTATATATATATATATATATATATGTGTGTGTGTGTGTGTGTGTGTGTGTGTGTGTGTGTGTGTGTGTGTGTGTGTGTGTGTGTGTGTGTGTGTGTGTGTGTGTGTGTGTGTGTTGTATGAATATTTGGACGGCATTCACCAGTTTAATTTTTGATTTTTGTAAGTCGTTGTCTTTATAGACTTATAAAGAAAAAAAACATCAAAAGAATAAAAATTAAAATTTGTGACATAAAACTTTCTTGTTCCAAAAAGCAAATTCTCCCCTGTTTTTCATTTTTATGAGCCATTAATAAATTAATATAAAATCAATTGTTAATAATTAAAAGAATATATAAAATTAAAATTATGCATTAGAATTCTCCTATTGTATTTTTTCAGCATTTAAAGCCGTTATTAAGATTTTATTTAATTTAAGATTTATCCATAACTGTATCATTAATTTATTGAAATACTACATTGTATACGCAAGTAAAATTTGAATGGTATGGATAAAAAAATTTTTTGACCAAAGGTTTTGTATAATTATTAATAATACAAACTGTTTTTAATCATTTTTTTTTTTTTACATTTCATCATTAAAAATTTAATTTTGCAAATTTCTTCCCATTATTAAAGTTCAAGATTCAAGAAATGAAAGATAATATTTTTTATCATAGTTTATGTGATGAATAAGAAAGTGATGTAGCGGAATAGCAAAATACATCATAAAATATATGAAAAATTACCAGACGAGTAATCTTTTCAATAGTATTATCATACAATATCATTTTACTCCATTAGGAAGGTTCATGTATTGAAGAAATAGAACAAGAGCATGATTATTAAATTAATTAATGTGTTGTATAAATTTTAAATCATGAACATCAAGATATGCAGAAGAGTATAAAATGAAATTATTTAATTAAAAAATACATTCTCGGTCAATTATTTTAGAAAAAAGGCTGTAAATGTTAAAAACATTCATTAAATTTTTAAACATATACACATTGCTAAAATTTCACGTACCTAATTTTAAAAAAAAATACCTTGTTTTAAAAACCGAAAAAGCTGTCTTCGATTAACCTCAGATGTTAATTAATTTTGCTTTTAGATTCCAAGTTTTAAGACTTCCGAAAAAATAAACAAGCATATACAAAAAAAAATTTGAAACATAATTTAAATGCTTAAATAAAGTCGATTCACGCCATTTTGTGTAGTGACTTTTTATTTCCATTTTTCTTCCATTGGTCTAATTCTTCGTGTTTCTAATCGTTAGATAAAAATATAGCATTTCAAATGGACATTTAATTGTATTTATAACTCTTTTCAGGTAATGGATTTCCTGGAATTTCCTTGGGGAAGAAAATGTTAACATTTGCATTAGGTCCTGAAATTTACTAATTGAATCGTTAATTTTGTATTATTCTGTTCTGTTTTCTAGAAGATTCTAAGTTTTTTTAAGCTGTTAGCTTCCTAATACAACTTTACATCGTTTTCTTGTGGTAATTAATCCGTTAAATCAACAATTTGAAAAACTAAAATAATGAAATAAACAGGTTAAGAAATAAAAATAAAAAAGTTTTTTTTTTATTTCGCTTTACTGATTAGTTTTTTTTCCATCGAAACTAAATTTAGTATAAAGGTTCCCAATGTAGCAACAGCACGTTATACAATATTGTATGATATTACAGTTTATTATTCTATATTCAACAATATTATACGGTATTGTATGATATTACAGCTTATTATTCTATATTCAACAATATTATACAATATTGTATGATATTACAGTTTATAATTCTATATTCAACAATATTATACTGTATTGTATGATATTACAGTTTATTATTCTATATTCAACAATATTATACAATATTGTATGATATTACAGTTTATAATTCTATATTCAACAATATTATACTGTATTGTATGATATTACAGTTTATTATTCTATATTCAACAATATTATACTGTATTGTATGATATTACAGTTTATAATTCTATATTCAACAATATTATACTGTATTGTATGATATTACAGTTTATTATTCTATATTCAACAATATTATACTGTATTGTATGATATTACAGTTTATTATTCTATATTCAACTATATTATACAATATTGTATGATATTACAGTTTATTATTCTATATTCAACTATATTATACAATATTGTATGATATTACAGTTTATTATTCTATATTCAACAATATTATACAATATTGTATGATATTACAGTTTATTATTCTATATTCAACAATATTATACAATATTGTATGATATTACAGTTTATTATTCTATATTCAACAATATTATACAATATTGTATGATATCACAGTTTATTATTCTATATTCAACAATATTATACTGTATTGTATGATATCACAGTTTATTATTCTATATTCAACAATATTATACAATATTGTACAATATATATGTGAGTTACTGGGGGTTATAAAATAAATTTTACAAAGGAAAATATTTAAATTTAATCAGTAATATTACTACTTTAAAAACATGAAATCTGAAACAAAAAATACACTGGCACACTATGCTGCACTTGATTACACATCTTACGCTAACGAAAATGTATATTAAAATAAAAAGAAATTTGCGTAAGAAACGCTTATTTGATCCTGAAGACTAAAATCTTATTTTGTAGTCAGAATAAAAGAAGGAATAGGGAATTAGGAACTTTGAACCGAGCGCTTAAACTTATATACAGAATACACAAATTATGCATTAATATCTGCAAAATAAAATTTCGACAAATAAGGGTTTTTTTTTTTTTTTTTTTTTTTTTTTTTTTTTTTGTAAAATTATGTTTTTTTCGGATCACATACTGATTACATATGAATATTTTTCAATCTTACATATATATGAACTGGTCATTTAAATAAGCAAGTCATGAATGCAGTTAATTTAAGACGTTATTTGAAATAATCTGCTATATTAGATTACTCATTTTACAGTTTATTTATCATTATTTAAATGTTTGACTCAGTTTTACCATGATGAAATGAGGTCCGAGATGTCGCTATATGACATTGCCAGCATGAGAGCAGATAGAAAAAAGGCTCTAATAGTTAGTTATAAAAATGTCTTGTGTGTATTTATGTGTGCTTTTTTTTAAGGAAAGACATCTATATATATAAACTTAAAAATCAAAACCTTATCTAAATATAAAATGTGATCCAAATCATTAGAGCCGTTTCCGAGATATACGAAATAAATGTATACATATACAAGAATTGCTCGTTTAAAATTATAAGATTTTGTCAGTTATTTTATTTCATATTATACTATACAAATACAACTAAGAAATAATGTTAAATAAGTATATCAAAAGCATTTTTCTTATAAATTATGTTTTGAAAACTAATTTCCAGTCTAAATAAAGCTGAAAATTTTTTACACTGTACCATGACAATTTACAGGAAAATGTGTACAAGTTTCAGCATTTGTAGAATAATTTATGTATGATTCCATTGCAAGGCTAAATAACTTTAGACGAGGCGAAACTAATTACTGTATATGTACTTAAAAATGCATCGCATTCCCTTCTTTAAAATAGTCTATGATGATTTAAAAATTCTTTAAATTTATTTATTCATGATAGAATTAATTTGATTAATTAAATTCTTAAATGTTTAAAATCTCAAACATTCTAAAAACGATATAACTAATAATAATATTTAGAAAAGAATTCTTTGAAATTTACATCCAATAACCTAAAAGAAAATAGCATTTGGTCTTCATATATATAAACAATTAAAACAAATTGCAGAATTTTAATTAAAAGCGAAGTTGTTGTTTGCTGAGTAAAATAATATTTAATGAGAAAAGAAGTAAATTTAGTTTCGTCTAAACAATTATCAAAAATATTTTATAAGAAAGCTATACAGTAACTATTTTGAATAAAATATGGCTGCAATCATTTAAACATGTAAAAAAAATTCCGCCATGCATTTTAATCAATTAAAAAAAATCAGTACAAGACAGTTTGGTAGCCACTTACACTATTTTTTTCATAGTTTTTAATCAGAATTTTTTTTTAATGTTGCATTGTTAGACGAAAATAGAGTCTTCTTATGATGGAAATTTAATTGCATTTGAGGTTTTCTGCTGGGAATTGATTGCTTCGGATGGAAGAATGTATTAACATTTATATTAGTTTCGGAAATTTGATGATTAAATTTCTAATTTCGCTTACGTATGTTTTAATTTTTTTCCGCAGACGATATATTTTTTTTCTCTCCTGTTACTTCTTTTTCAGGTAGAAAATTTGCTTGAATATAATTACGGAAGAAGTTTAAATAAAATCAAAAGAAAAAAGTCCAAAACGTAAGAAAAATAAATATTTGCTCTGCCATGGCTTGTAAAATTTGTCTTTTTCCAGCCTAAGTTTAGTTGAAAAGTTTAAAAAAAATAACTTGGGGGCGGGGAAATTGCTTCGCTTTTAGTTCGGATACTAATTAGGTTCTTAATTAACCCAGATGGACTGGAAAAAAAAGGGTTTTCTTCTAATAGATTATGGAAAAATAAAATTAATATAAATTGAAATCTGCTATCGCAAATTTCAAGTTATCATGTAAGAACATTATTTTTTTTAAAGTTACATGGCATCAATCCTACAGAAAAAAATCATGTTTTCACTTGATTCATATTTCGCAATCAGCAACATTTAGAAAAAGGGGTTTAGGGTTTCGATCATCTCAAAATCAATGGAATTCCAAATCAAATCGAGTTTTTTTTCTGGCGGCAAGATTTTTTTGTGTGTGTGTGAAAAACCAGTTTAAACCGGTATTAAACAATCAAGTGACTATGAGATTACGTATGTTTCGATATTTAGAAAACGATGGTTTTTTTCCCCCGTATCTCAAAATCGTTCAAACTCCAAAACTTCATCTCGAGGCCCGATTTTTTTTCCCCTTCTTCTTCATTTTGTGAAAATCTGGTTTAAATTGATTTGGAATGATCACGTGACTACTGTAATCGTTGTCGTTACAAAAAGTTGATCAGTCATCAACTTTTTGTAAACGATGGGTTTTTTTCCATCTTAAAATCGTTCAAACTCGAAAATGTTTATTGCCAACTAGAAAAAGTAAAAATTGAAAAAAAAAAATTATCTCTCTCTCTCTCTTTATATATATAAATATTAGCTTTCTACATTTGTTCTCTCTGTTTTGCGTTCATTCCCGTTTTTTTCTCTGTGCTTCTTCGGTACATAACTCCTTATTATCCTGCCCTTTATTGGCCAGACAGGAGAATTGGGTACATGGCAGACATTTGCGAAAAGTTGTAACTTTTTGTTGGCGATAAGTCGCAAAATGTTAAAACCTCCCTTATTCTTTTCTAATGATCCTAAAAGTGAAAAATTGATGCCTCAAAAGCAGTAAATCGCTCATTTCCTGCCCGTGCTTTTTGTGGCTTTAAAAACCTCACACTAAAGCAGCAGCATGTTCTCATACGATAAAAAATAAAAGATGGCAGTGAAAAATTTTAAAAAGTATTATTCTTTGAGATTCTTAACTTCGTTTTAAATTCAATTAATTTCGACAACACATCCAAAATTTCTGAGCTCTCGTTTGAGAACACTCACAGACAAGCGCCAGATTCTCGTGGTGACATGGAATAAAAGTTATGTTTTCCGTACTATTCTTTTACCTTTGTGGTATAAAATATGCTCATTTTTTTTATCTCTAATACTTTTCTATGTCCACCTTGATATATTTTATATTTTTCTTGTAAATTATTTAAATTGTGTGTCACTTTTACATCGTTTTTTTTTTTTTTCTATCTTTCCAAATTCGTCTACTATACAATTTGGAGCGAAGAAACTCACTTTTTACTTAATTATTCAGTATTATTTGTAGAAAACGCTATAATTTCCTTTCCGGTCTATTACCTGTGGAGCAAAAAATGCGTCAGTTGCCCAGTTTCACATTCTGTTTTACATTTTACATCTACCTTTACTGCTGATTTACAATTTATTTCCACGGTGTCCCTTAAATAGCAACTTTTTGTGCATATGCTTTATACCTTTTCTCTTCTATAATTCACATGCTTTAGTCGCTTTTATTTGATTTATTTTCAGTTTTCGCTTTGTTTATTATTTTCGTTAATGTATTTTTACCTGATTTAAGGTTTTGTTTGCATTATGTGTATGTGTGTGTACACAAAGAGTCAAGACATCAAAAATGTGTTGAACAAGCCATTATATTCTTAAATATTGTATGTAGATATAACTTCCGATAACAAAATTTTATTAAATAATGTATTCAGTTGTAGGAATACACTTTGAAATCTATAGATGTTTAATGTAAAAGGTTAAAAAGAAATTAATTTCTTATACAGCCCCCGTATTGTAAAAATGTTAAAAGGTGAGATGTTTTTCTGACATCCATTTATACATTTGCAATGTTTTACGCTTTCATCAACCAAATTTGCAACGATATAAAAAGGCAAGTTTATTAACTTGGACCACTTTTTTTTATATTTAAAACTTGGATAAATTTTTTTTCACTATACAGGAATAATGCATATTTCACAATAACTTAGCCTGTTATTAAATATGGGAAATAGTTAAATTGATTTCAATTGATTAAATTGATAAAACGAATTCAAAGAAAAATGTTTTCGATGCCTATACAATTTTGAATGTTTCTAACAATACTTACATGTACCTTATGCATTATACTGTATTATGGTTATATGCAAATTCTGTTATCAGAATATCAAATATTTGTCGTTATTTCAACGCGTCATTTTCTAGGAAAGCTTAATATCATGCCGTTTCTTCAAAATTTGTATGTTTGCAAAGCAAATATTGAGTAAATTTAGTATATTTATAAAATAACTATATCGACTTTGGCAGACTTTGTGCAATATTTCCTTCCTATTATTCATAACTGAGCTAAAATTTCAGTAATGCATTTAATTTTAAAGTATAGTAAAGTTAGATGCACATATAATGCCTAATATTAAAACAGCAATAATAACTTTATAATTAATCTAAAGTTCAAGATATTTGTTATCAGAAATATATACAGCTTCCAATTTTTAATAGCTGTTTCCTTAAGGTTTATCGTTATGGTTTAATGCTCAATATATTATGGTCATAAGCTGCAATTGAAGACACTTAATTTGAGAACTATATATTTAACTAGGTCGTGTCTACCATTAAATAAAGTTGAACATTAACTGCTGTTTAAGTACAAAATGCCAATTAAAGAATCAAATCCCGCTATTAAATGGTAAACATAAATCCTCGAATATAAATGTTAAAGATTTAGAAACTATGTTTTTTTCTTTTGAGGAAAAGCGATAAATTTCTGTATCATAATTATAACTAATCAATTCGAGACGCATTTTATCAAAACGCTTCTTGATTTAAAATGGAAGTTTTTTTAAGTCATTCTTTAACACAATTAGAGACTTCCTAGAAATGATAGGGAAAATAAAATATTGAAAGTCGGCGGAGAATGAAATCGTTCCATCTTACGTAACTCCTAACATGAGATTAATATCTCAATCACGGTACGCAAAGAGCTTTTAAAAACGTCCAATAAAACTTAATGTACAATGAATGATTTTGGCTTTATATGCAAAGCGAAAGGAATATTTCTAGCCGGCATTTCTAACCACGCTTTTCAAAATCCTGCTGAATTAATTTACCTTATATTGCACTCAAACTGGAAGCAAAATTTCGTTTCTTATAAAATATTAAAATACAGGTTGTCTTATATGACGGAAGTTATTTTAATGAACTACGGAACTAGCAAGATGGGTCATCCTAATATTTTCTCGCATATTCTCCAGTAAATATCTTATTTTCTTACCCTTCGTATAAAACTGTGTGCCTTCAGTAAGGTCGCGAATACTTATTTTTGATGTTTGACGTTCATGAACAAAAGTGCAAAATACAAATGGTTGGCTCAAATCTAGCATTTCTATCCAATTCATCGCATGAATATATATTTTGAATCCCTATTCTCTGATCATTTGAAACCGAAATTAGATACTGAACTGCAGTTGTAGTCAAAAGATCACGTACAGAATTTCATTGATTTAATTTATTGTATTTATGACTTATTGTATTTACATGAATTCAAATGAATAGGCAGACAAATAGTACATTTTTTGATAAATTTGATTCAAAATTTGATAAGAATTTACATTTTAGATATTAGCCTGTGGTGGTAGCTTCATAAACCAGTTATCAGCGTTCGCAGGAGGGTGAGCACTTTTGTCTAGTGGCGGCTACGAACTCTAATGTCGAGGGTTCGGTTCCATTTCCACAAGCCTATGTACTGAATTTTATCTATTTAGCTATTTTGGTTTTGTATTTGAGAGTTACTCCAACACCCAGACAGACTTCCTTTGGATGAATTTAGCTCAAAATTTGATTTAAAAAAAAACTTCGAATCTGATCTAAAATCCATACATCAAACTTTATCTCTTTGATTCAAAGTATTTTTATGTTGCTGTGTTCACAAATAGAAAAACTGGATGCCAGATAAAATTCCAAAAATATGTTTTTCGGATAGGCCCAGGGAGGTCTGAAAACCAAAGTCTCGCTTTCGAATTTTTTGCCTATTCCAATAGCTTTTCTATATTTTGCATGCGAGTGTAGTGAAAGTTTATAAGCCAGTTAACAGCTACCCTGCACGAGCAAATGCTTTTGTATCTTGGTCATGTTATTGGGCTGCGAACCACAATGTCTCAAGTTCTATACTCGCTCATCCCAGTCCGCCACACGAGAAAGTAAAAGAGTGAAAAGGAGAATAGGATATAAAAGTCATTTATTGCCGAAAGTTATGTGCAATCATAATTATTTTTTTGTTTAATGTATTATAAATCTAGTGAAGATTTATATCTTTGTCATATCGCTGCACAAGGTTTCTGATTCTCTCTCCGAAAAAGGTTTCTTTCATTAATGTGAGATATGCCTTAATATTTTTATAAGCTTCTATTTAATCAATAAGTTATTTCAATTTTTTTAAAGGAAAAAGTATGAAGGAAAAATTTGTAAATATTCGCCCACAAAAACCGCAATTCATTAATTGGTGCAAAAGCTCTTTGGCTGGGATTCTGTCATCCTCCATTACTTTCGAACCACTTGTTAAATTCGTGGAATAAGATCTGTTACAACATACTTGCGCCCCTATACTCTTCAATCAGAAAGCGTCTTGGAACCGAATGATTTACATCCTTGAAATAAAGACCTGGAGGACGAAAAAGGTTTTACACAAATGAGAAGCTTCAAAGATTAATTTAAGGGTCTTCTTACATTGCTGGCGAGGCTCTTCATAGAGGGTATGGGAAACCCAATCCGCAAATACGACAAAAACATGAATTTTCATAGTGCGTATGTTGAAAAGCAAGTACTTTTGCTTTACCCTTAACTGGGGACGTGCGGTCTGCAAGACCGCTAGCGATGGATTTTCGATCATCCCTATTCTATTTTTAGCTCAATTGAATGGATTGACCCTCTAGCTTCCTGTTTTGTGACCTTCAATTCACGTGCACTTTTTCAACCGATTTCAGCGGATGCCTTTTAAAATAATTCAGCTATTTCTTTAAGAGCGGTCTCTAAGACCGCATCCCCCTGTTAGTGTCCCAGCGATAAACAAGGCTTAGCAGATGGCGCAAAAACTTGGGCTCCGAAATATCATCCAGTTTACTGATCCTATTATGAAGCAGTGTACCAAACACTTTTAAATGAAGCAGAAAGTCATTTTACTGATAAGAATAATTGTACAGAAGAGATTTCGACAAAAGTTCCCATTTATATGATTCTGATATGTATGTTCAAACATAATTAATTTTTCTAGTTATAATGTATTTTGAAAAATTTATAAAATATATTAATATACCAAGTGATATATATACAGAATTTATAAGTTGATTTTTATACCAGGTCTTAACCTGTATGTTTAAAATGCCCAATAAAACCGTGTTATGAAAGTCACACAAGCCGATAAAAAAAGGGCCAATTTTACCCATTGTCAATTTTTTTTATTTTTCATATAATTGTTGCATTTTACATTATATTGCCTTCTACATACCTTCATATACTGTGAAAATAAAAAAATGATTTAAAAAGTAAAATGTAATATGTGTTTTCAAGAATATTATTTATTGTAACATGTAATTTGAGAAGAAAACGTATCTTCCATCGCATTTACTTTTTCAATGATAATATATTTTGAAAAATTTCTAAAACATATCTATATACCAAGAAAAATATCTGCAAAATAATTTGGCAGTTTTTCATACTAATACATTCAAAATTTAATTTGAGAATAAATGAAATCCGGTCTCATAGAACGCCCCTCCCCAGTTAAGTCCTAAAATTTCACCTCCCCAGTTAATTGTTAAGCTTTGTCAATAAATTCATTTTGCTCTCTATTCTTCATTTTTTATGGTCGATCGAAAGTTGAAGAAAAAATCTATCATCCTTTTAGGATCTAATATCCAGCATAATGTCCTTTAATGTAACTTTATTTATCATTCCATAATGAATTTTGATAATAATAATAATTCATAAATATTAATAGATTTTGATGAAGCATTAACCGAAAACATAGAAAGACCATCTCTGAAAGCACTACCTAAAGGTTTCAAAAACGTGTCCTGAGATATTTAGATCATAAGCATGAGAACCTTTAGAATTACAACTGTTCCAGTTTGCATTTGATTAATGATGAGTACAAATTTTGCTGCCGATAACCTTATTGAAAGTTCAGAATTGTACAGTACAATGTCATGAAGCTTGTAAACGAATTCACTTTGGATTTTTGAAACTGTTACAAGAGGTAAAAAGGGATAAACCATGAGCATTCAAAAGAGGAATCTCGAATATTTATTTTCAGATTAATATTCTTTGTGCTCTGTGAAAGTGAATTCTTGAAATAACTTTCAGTTTTTTTGACCACGTTTCAAATTTTCATTTAATTAACCTTATTGAAAGTTGAGAATTGTACAGTACAATGTCATGAAGCTTGTAAACGAATTCACTTTGGATTTTTGAAACTGTTACAAGAGGTGAAAAGGGATAAAACATGAGCATTCAAAAGAGGAATCTCGAATATTTATTTTCAGATTAATATTCTTTGTGCTTGTGAAAGTGAATTCTTGAAATAATTTTCAGTTTTTTTTACCACGTTTCAAATTTTCATTTATCTAGCTGTTATGTCGGTTGATTAATGATATATATGGATGGATACTTTTTCCTTGAAGAATAATAGTAAGGGAGCAAATATATTTGTAATAAGTAATGCTTTCGCATCTTTCCATATTTCCATGTGCGGCCTGAAGGGTGGATAGTCTAGCTGCTCCCACTTGAACTTGGCCAGTTCCGCGTGTGTGACCCTAGAGAGTGTGGGAGTGCGTTATTATGGAGCAGAACCACACTCTCAGTGAGTAACCCCGGTATTTTAAAAAGACCATTAATATACAGTGCCCTCCCGGGTATCCGGCCTAATGTGGCGGAAGGGTAGACCGGATAAGAAAAAAGCTGATTCGAACGCAGATTCTATGCCCACCAATAATACCAGAAGACAAAGTTTTTATTCCAAAATCTCACATTCATATAAGGGGTGTTAAAATGAAAAGGTACGAAACGGGACTGTGGGTATAAACGAAGACTTTATTCAAAGTATACATTATAGGCCTGAGCACAACGATTCCATTGATTAACCAGCCGAAGGATTCCTTGTTCCCAGAATTCCTGTGGCCGTGATGAGACTCAGTCCTTCACAACGTTATTGAGTTCGCCGTCCGAGTAGAAGAGCTTCCCTTTCAGATGTATTTGAAGGGACCAAATGCATGAAAATCGCAGGGGGACATGTTCGGGCTGTAGGGCCGATTGTCAAGCTGCTCAGACTTGAACTTGGCCAGTTCGGCTTGTGTGATCCTGGAGGCATGCTTACGCGCGTTATCACGGAGCAGAACCACACCCTCTTTGAGTAGTCCTAGTCTTTTGTTCTTGATGGACTTGCGCAGTCTTCGGAGTGTCTAACTGTTCACATCGGAGTTAATGGTACTTCTTGCTCGAGGAATTTAACAAATAGCGGGACCTTGAACAGGGAACTCAAGCACGTTGTGAAGGACTGGGTTGCTTCACGGTCACAGGAATCCTTCGACTCGTTAATCAATGGATTCATTGTGAACAGACCTGTGGTGTATACTTTCAAAAAAGTCTTCATTTATACCCACAGTGTCGTTTCGTACTTTTTCATTTGAACGTCTCTTGTACCTTACTTATTCGGGCCGGGATAGCCTGGTTGGTAGAGCGTTGGATTCGCGTTCCTTACGTTGCGAGTTCGACCCCCGCCGGCTTGGTGGCTGACGTGGTCATATATCTGTCGTGGTCACAAAGTCCTCCATGTCGAGAGTAATATCAATGGGGGTACTAAATCAGGGGTGATCTTCTCTGATTCAGGTCTAAATTACGATCTGTGGGTGAATGAAATGCGTGAATAAAGTTCGCCCCGTAAAAAGAGTTGTGTCGTGTGTGTAGCTAAGTCGTTCTCTTTGCCATAGATGGCGCTAAAATAAAAACATGAGACGCTCCTCCACCGGCTTATATCGCTGTCTTCGTAACAGCGGGCTTGTCCATGGCAAATGCCATAAGAAAGAACAGCAACGTTACTTATTCTCAAAAACCATTGCCATAATTCTTGTATTTTCCAGAACATTCCTGTTTTTGCCTAATTCGCAGTTAAATTCATTAAACCCCCATCGCGCATGTCGTCAAGGGCAAAAGTCATTGATTCGGTATTCGTTTATCAACCAGTAAAAATATCTGTAAACTTGTCTTTTCAACGATTATACTATTATTGCAGAAAAGAAATATTACGCCGACGTCCTGGCATAAGGGTAGCGCGTCTTCCCCATGACCTGGGCGTCCTGGGTTCGAGTCCCGGTTCGGGCATGGTTGTTCTTCCTGTTCTATCTGTGAGATGTGTGAATGTGCCCTCCTGTAAAAAGGGGTTGTGCAAGTGAATGAGTGATGCGTGAGTGGTAAAGTCGTACTGTTGGCCCTAGTTAGCGCTACTATAAAAAACAAGAGACGCTCCCCTTCTGGCTTAAAATCGCTGATAACAGCGGGCTTGTCCGTGGCAAGTGCCATAAGAAAACAAACAAACAAGAAATATTACAGATTCATGAAAATTCTTATATTATGAAAAATATTTCAGATTTATTGTTTAATTAAATATTTCTTAGCAAATTACATAATTGCTAACTCATTTATGCATGTTTATTCCATTATCAGTTCTGAATGGGTAATGATGTTTTTCATAAATCTAAAATAAATAGTAAAATAAAAATGTTAGTTTTTGAGAATAAGTAACGTTGCTGTTCTTTCTTATGGCATTTGCCATGGACAAGCCCGCTGTTACGAAGACAGCGATATAAGCCGGTGGAGGAGCGCCTCATGTTACTTATTCTCAAAAACTAACATTTTTATTTTACTAAATCAAAATATTCGTCTAATATTTGAAAAACTGAAATAGGTTTGTAACTCCTTACTTTTCTTTATCAAGCTTCATTAATAAAACTGCAGCCAGCAATTACAAATATTCTTTTTCGCCCTAGGAGAAATTATTCTGACAGACTGATGAGAAAAAATTAAATCCCATTACATTGACCCACTTAATACATGTATTTAAAAGATTCGCCCTTAACTGATTCAAAATGGAATTACTTAGGTTGATTTATCAATGTAATAACATTTTTTTTATTCAACCAATGTGGAAATTATTTAGCAAGATTTATGAAAAACATCATTACCCATTCAGAACTGATAATGGAATACACATGCATAAATGAGTTAGCAATTATGTAATTTGCTAAGAAATATTTAATTAAACAATAAATCTGAAATATTTTTCATAATATAAGAATTTTCATGAATCTGTAATATTTCTTTTCTGCAATAATAGTATAATCGTTGAAAAGACAAGTTTACAGATATTTTTACTGGTTGATAAACGAATACCGAATCAATGACTTTTGCCCTTGACGACATGCGCGATGGGGGTTTAATGAATTTAACTACGAATTAGGCAAAAACAGGAATGTTCTGGAAAATACAAGAATTATGGCAATATCTCTTTTAAGAGCTATTCTGAAATTCTTTAAAGATTCAATATTCTTTACAGGAGAATACATAAGTGAGCGCGCTCACACAAGCATTAATTCTTTCTTTGGAATATTAATTTCAGATTAAGTTCTCTAGTTGTACACTATCTATCTATAGTTCTATCACGATTTCGGTTTAGCTTTTGAAATCTGCTTATGTTGTGAGATTCTGAAAATGCTATTTTTGAGTACTGTGTTTTTAATACGTCTGCTCCGTGTTTTTCTTCATATAATGCGTGTCCATTATCTACAGTTTTGGTGTATTGTCATCCTAAGACCACATAACAATATATTATACCAACACAGTTATTAAGAAAGAAGCTTCAAGAAAGAATAAGATCGCTTAACTTTAAGCTTTACACCTATACTTTGCTTTACATTCTTGGCTCAGAGGAAGAAAAAGTGTTGTTTTTCTGAATCTGAATTAAAAAGTATCCCTTTCAATTAGCTGGAGTTTTGTTTTCGTCAAAATATATTCAGGAAATAACAAATTTATATCGTGTACTTGAATTCCTTCAAAACTGTTTTTCTTTTATCTCAAGAGAATAGTGAAAAGATTCTTAAGTAAAACTCTTTAATGTATCATGTGTCATAAATTTGATAGTAAGAAAAATAACAAAAATAAGTGTTCGTGCAAAATGAGAAATGAATTTAAATCACAATTCTAGATATTTCTTAGAAATTTGATTGAAAAATTTTGTAAACAAATTAAAAAGAATTTCTGAGAAATTCAATTAACTACTTTCTTTACGAAAGAAAATTTTTCATTATATTTGCAATTTAATTAACAGCTAAAACATCTCAAAGACTATAAAGACTATGTCTTGTTTTCTAGAATTGTTTCTAAGCTTTTTTTTAATATTTTAACTAATTTTTTTTTCTGTAAAGGTAATAGTTGAAATAAATGTCCTGTAAAGGAAGTAAAAAAAGTCTTTTTAATTCTTCTTAGATTTTATATATTCAAAGTACTACTATTTTTATAAAATGAAATACATACTATTGCATAGTGGGAAAAATGAATAGTATTAAGAATGCATGAATAGTATTCAGAATAGTATTAAAATTTCCATTTTAAATATTGTTCTGAATAAAAATTCCTTTCTGAATTAAAATATTTCACAGTAAACTTACACATCAAGTGTATAAAAACAAGGTGCAAACATTGTTTAAATTATGTCTTTCTCGTTTGATAATATAAATGTTAATATATTGTGAAATTTTGCACAAAAAGCATTTCCTTTATCTGTATTTAAAATAAAAAATAGCTGAAGGGTTAAATATTATGAACTGTTGATAATCAAAAACAATCAAAATATCTAAATTTTACATTATTTTGAGAATTAATTTGTCTTATATTATTCTATACAAACAAAATGTGAAAATTTTTTAAAAAAACATTTAATTCACAAAATAGGAATTGTAAACTAATTTTCTAATTCTTACAATACAAAATAATTCCTTTGGTTTTAACAAAATGATTTGCTGAAAAATGTGAGCAATTTTTATCCTATTCAGGATATTTGACTGATGTTTAAAAAAATTGGCTCAATAATTTTAAATTTCGTGAAACTAATAAATTATTTTTTAAAAATGCATATTATTATTTTTATTAAAATCTTCCATGATGAATTAAGAGATAAATTAAACTTATTCATAACAGAACTTGGAACTATCTCAGCACATAAAATTTTAAATGTTCCAAAGCTCATATAAATTTCAATGATGTCGACGAATAACTTCTCTTAATTTTGAATCAATTATAAAATAAATTAAAAATAAGTTAAACGAAAGAGGTATTAATTGTTTATACGCACATATTTTATAAAAAAACTCCCAAGGTCTAATAAAATAAAAGAAATTGCTCTTTAATAAAATTCCTTATTGCTCCTTAATGAGTACCAAATTTCATTAACAAAAAAATAAATTGTTTGTGTCTAAAGAATTACTGAATCAATTTACAGAAAAAAAATTGCATTGCAGTAATTTAAATAAATTAAGGAGAAAATCAAATAAATATCCATAAAAAAATTCTGTCATGCATTTTATAGTAATTAAACTAAATCAAAATACTATACCTTGGTAGTTGCTTCCACATTTTCTTACTTTTTAAACAGAGTTTTTTAATGTTGCCTTTTTTGCCGTGACACGAAATTAAAACCTTCTTTTAATGGAAATTTAATTTCATTTCGGGTTTTCTGCATTGAATTAATTGGCTCTGAAGGCAGAAAATATTAACATTTATATTAGTTTGGGAAAATTGAATTTCTAATTTCGCCCAGCTTATTTTGAGTATTTTTATGGTGACAGTAAGGTTTTTTTTTTATCTTATATATTTCCTTTTCTTGTAGCAGAATTGCGAATATATCCTCTTCTCGTAGGAGAATTCGTAGAATTAAAATTCATCGAATAAAAGTAAAAAAAGCCAGATGACAAAGATAAAATAAAAAAACGAAAAAAAATATGTCTTTGCGCAACGTTGGCTTGTTGCATTTCGCCCTCAAACTGGACTTAATTAAGAGTTTAAAAATGAACAGAAAATGCGAAATGGTTTGACTTTAAATTTTAAAATTAATTAGATATTTAATAATATATGATTAATAGGAACAATAGGCATTCTTTCTTTCAAATAATAGAAGTTTTGTCTTCTACTATATTTAAATGATCATAGTGAACTTTAAATATTATGAAAAATTAGAAATGAAAAATCTGACAATTATATTTATTTATATGCATATAGTCTGCAAAAATTCAAATAAGCATTGTGAATTTTAAATATAATGAAAAATATAAGACGAAAAATCTGTCAATTATATTTATTCAAATATATGCTGCCTCCAAAAGCTCATTCCAATATATATTCTTACACTTTTGCACTATCCATTTTATTTGAATTAAATTGTTTGTCTTTATAATATGACAAAATTGAAGAATAAATTTTGATTCTAATATTTCATTTCTTTAAGTTGAAAAAATGACATAATCTTCAATTTTAAAGTTTTCTCATAAAGTCTTCTAATAGAATAAGTTTTATCTTCTACTTTACTGAAATGATAATAGTGGACTCTAAATATCAAAAATAAAAAAACAAAAAAAAAATTTCAATATTATTTATATATATGTATTTATGAATACAATTTGCCAAAAGTTCATTCTAATATATATTTTTTTCAGTTTTGTATCATTTGTTCTATTTAAATTAAATTGCTTTTCTTTATATTCTGATAAAATTGGAGAATAATTAGAAACTTTAATTCTAATATTTCATTTCTTTAAGTAGAATGAAATGATGCACTCTCATTTTGAAACTTTCGGTCTAGGTACACTAGATTAGGTCATTCGGAGCAGAAATCTCATAGTAATGATTTTTCACAGACTTTACAGAGGAAACTGGACCACATTTCTGTCACACATTGAAGATAACCAAAAAAAAAAATCCACAGCAACTAAACTCATCCTTAAAGTAACCATCTTTAACCAGTTTTAGAATAATAATCATCCAAAACATGCTTATAGACAGAGTTCCTAACCATCTTTCTCCATTTCTTATTTCCCAGCCATGTTTTAAGCCACCAAACTACTTTTTAGCGACTTTAAGCCACCAAACCACAGCTCCATCTTTGCGTGCGTTCGGATTCTTAAGATAGGAACACTTGAGACGTTTGACATTTGATCCAGTGCTGTTTGAAGGAGTCATTCACAATAGCCCAAGAAGCAGTTTTGAACGACACGACAAACTCTTCGAACAAAGGAAACGCTTCACTTTTTCCGCCGATTCGGCTCTGGCTTGGAACAAGTGGTCTCTTCAAGTGTGCCCTTTCTCACTGCTTTCAAAACCTCTAACCCTTTACTATTTTTTAAGTTATAACCTCTTTTTTTTCTGGCCGATATATTGTTCTAAAAAAGGTGTATGCATACATAAAATGAATATGAAAACTATTACAGTATATTTACATAAGTCTCAGCGTTTCTATTGTCGTTCCATAAATTAATTTAATTTAATTTTAATTCGACTTTATCGAACACAATTTTTTCACGTATACAGGGGATAAAATCTAGTAAGCGACAAAAAATTCGAAAATTTGACGCATGTCCGTGTTTTAGAACTCCCTGATTTCGAAAAACGAATTTTTGACATTATTTCTTTATCTGAATGTGACTAAGATAGTTCAAAATGATGTGAGCTAGACGTATGGAATTTGGTATAATGTCTTTTATAATACATTTGAGGGTTTTTATCCAAACTTTTAATAAAATACGTTCAGAGGAAATATGACTGTCCAGTTGTTTTAAAATGCAAACAACTACAAAACGAAAAGAGTTAGAAGGATGAAATTATATTTAATTTTTATAATACATATATTTTATATCTATAATACATATATTTTATATCTGTAATACATATATATTATATCTGTAATACATATATTTTATATCTGTAATACATATATTTTATATCTATAATACATATATTTTATATCTGTAATACATATATATTATATCTGTAATACATATATTTTATATCTGTAATACATATATTTTATATCTGTAATACATATATATTATATCTGTAATACATATATTTTATATCTGTAATACATATATTTTATATCTATAATACATATATTTTATATCTGTAATACATATATTTTATATCTGTAATACATATATTTTATATCTATAATGCGTATATTTTATATCTGTAATGCGTATATTTTATATCTGTAATGCGTATATTTTATATCTGTAATACATATATTTTATATCTGTAATACATATATTTTATATCTGTAATACATATATTTTATATCTGTAATACATATATTTTATATCTATAATACATATATTTTATATCTGTAATACATATATTTTATATCTATAATACATATATTTTATATCTGTAATGCGTATATTTTATATCTGTAATACATATATTTTATATCTGTAATGCATATATTTTATATCTGTAATACACATATTTTATATCTATAATACATGTATTTTATATCTATAATACATGTATTTTATATCTATAATACATGTATTTTATATCTGTAATATATATATTTTATATCTATAATACATATATTTTATATCTATAATACATATATTTTATATCTGTAATACATATATTTTATATCTATAATACATATATTTTATATCTATAATACATGTATTTTATATCTATAATACATGTATTTTATATCTGTAATATATATATTTTATATCTATAATACATATATTTTATATCTGTAATACATATATTTTATATCTGTAATACATATATTTTATATCTGTAATACATATATTTTATATCTATAATACATATATTTTATATCTGTAATACATATATTTTATATCTGTAATACATATATTTTATATCTATAATACATATATTTTATATCTGTAATACATATATTTTATATCTGTAATGCGTATATTTTATATCTGTAATACATATATTTTATATCTGTAATGCATATATTTTATATCTGTAATACACATATTTTATATCTATAATACATGTATTTTATATCTATAATACATGTATTTTATATCTGTAATATATATATTTTATATCTATAATACATATATTTTATATCTATAATACATGTATTTTATATCTGTAATACATATATTTTATATCTACAATACATATATTTTATATCTGTAATACATATATTTTATATCTGTAATACATATATTTTATATCTACAATACATATATTTTATATCTGTAATACATATATTTTATATTTATAATACATATATTTTATATCTATAATACATATATTTTAGATCTATAATACATATATTTTATATCTATATCATCTATCAAATTTTGAATCAAATACAAGAAGGGGTTAACCATCTGTCTGTCTGTACTTTCAGATATAAGTAGATGCAATAATTCAAAAACGCGATGACTAAACATATCAAATTTGGTATAAGAATTTGGATCTACAAATGCAGTTATTTTTTTTTAACTTTTGTTTCAGTTGTTTGAGAGAAACATGTTTAAATCAAAAATTGGATTTTGGGTATTGTCAAGGCATGCCAAGGATTAATCGTCAAATAGCTCGCCAAGGATGACACGATAGATTCAATAAAAATTCTATATGCATTCCAAAACTTAATATTTCGTATTTATTGTAAGCCAGTGTCATGTAAGGCGTTCTTTGGCATGACAAATTTATTGGTGAGTATGTGAGAAAATTTCGAAGAGGCCGCTTCTATTGGTAATACCATTTTATAATTTTTATACAATCTCTAAGGTCTCTACATCTCGTGATTTGACAATATAATAAATACTAAAATTGATTTTTTTTTTCTTTCTCTTTACGTGAATATTTCAAAAGTTAATATTTTTTTGTACGAAATATCAATTTCTAAGATGGGATGCCTCAACACCCGACAGATCATCTGCTATCAGGAGAATGAACAACCGAGTGGGGAAAATCAAAAGTTTAATCGGCACCAGTGCCGATTCGTTGCGAGGTCAATTTTGCCTATTAAGGTGGATTTGCACTCGGTCAGTTATAAGATTTCCGTAAGACCACTCACATGCATTAGAAAGATTGCGCATGCGCTGAAACTACGGACAATAGCGCTTGCCTCGATGGAACAACTACCTGCTGCTGTGCAGTTTCTGCGCATGCGGGGTCTTACTGGATGGATTGCAGCTGTCTGAATGTAAACTCTACTTCAAATTGCTATTGTTCGCCGATTCGGCTAAAATCACTTCGTGTATTTTTATAACTTTGTATTTAACACATTCAATCTCTGGATCTCTGTCTATTGTTTGCTCTTATCAATAGATAAAAAAAAAATCAAGAGTTATTGAAAAGAAACCAACGAATATGATACTTCACAAAATAACCTAATTCAGGATAAATTAAAGAAAAATAAGCCATTTTACATTTTTAAGCTCTTTTCCTATTATAAAAGATCATTAAACAAAAAATATTATATAAAAAGTCATTATTTTTATGATGAAACAAAAATTATTTATTTATTTTTAAGATGAAACAAGAAAAACACATCCATGATGGAAGATGATGCTGGCTTCCTGTCGTCTGAATATATAATCAAAAGAAAATTTCGCATTCTACATATCTATTTTTTTAGAGTCTTAAAAATGGAAACTATGAAAGTTTAAAAATAGAAGTAAAAATCAACTAAAGATAGCTTCCCAGCAAAATTGATAAATGAATTGACTTTGTGTAGCATTCCTTTTCTCATATTTATAAGCCCATGATAAATTTTGGATTCAATCATTAAAATCGAGACATTTTTCAATAAATCAGACCGAAAAATTTATAATCACGAATGGAATCTCAATTTACTATCTTATTAGCCATGATCCATTCATCCTTTATATACATAGATTTCATCTATTAAATTCACCAAATTGCATCTGTGGGTGAAGCCAATCTTTATATTTTCGATTGTTAACTCCCAAAAGACTAGCACCTAAAACACTCTCCAGATTCTAATAAAAAGAAAGTGATTTTGAAATCGTATACAAATAGCAGTAAAAAGTAATTGTATAAGATTCCAATTTCAATTAAAAAGATAACTGCAGGCTTTTAATATCAGCAATAATATATGTGAAAGCTTGAAAGGCGATATTTGATCAACTTGTTATTATATTTTTGCTCTTAAAACTAAAGGCATTAAAACTTTGAAATTTTACCTTATATTTAAACTTATTTTTAAGTTTACTGTAGGCTTTATCCATTTGTTAACAGGATTTGGTCCCTTATGTAACATTTTCCATTATTTTTATTGTTAAGAATCGCTTTTTAATCGTTGACTTGCTCTTATTGGATATCATTCATTTTATTACTGTTATTTTTAAATTGACTATATTTTTAATTTCTTTTTCTACCGGTCTGAGAAACTCGCCCGAGCCCCTTGTCACTTATGTGCTTTTGTTGTGATTTTATTGTGTCACATATGTGATTTTATTAGGGTGATTAGAAAATCCATTGTCATTAATGGCCCCACTTTATGGGGTTTTTTGCTGTTGTTGTTTTTTTTACTTTGTTTTGATTTTGTGGAGTTTCTTATTGTTAAAGTAATTATTTGTAAAGAGGAATTTTATTTTCAGAGCTGTTTTAAATGCTATCTTTTTTTTTACCCTTTTTTCTTTTATAAAAGAAGTGCTGTCTTCTGTGTATTAGTGTGTTTTTGCTATTCTTTTGTTATTTAATGTGTTGTAGGATTTAGTTATGTGCTATTTGTGCTTTATTGCGTATTATAATTGTAATGTTGTGCTTAATGTTTATTCTGTATATCAATGTTTTTAAAGTTTTATGTGTTTCATTTTTTTCTTCGTATTTTGACTATTTCAACAGTTTAAGTAAGTGTTCAGAGTGTATTTTCACCGCTGGCGTTTCTTCAACCTTACACTCATTTGGGTAAGCTGGAAAGATGATGGTCGTTATCTAATTACTTGACTAAACCATACCAAAAATTATTTTAAATTATAACCAAAATAGCAATTAATATTTTAAATCTTTGTTTATTAAGTATGTGATTTACCAGCCCAACCAGAAATAGTAACATTATTGTTAATATCAGTTTAAGACATTTTTACAGACAGCTTTAAGATATGGGTTGTTAGTTCCATAGTGTTTGTAACTGTTGTATTATATTCAACAAATTAAGTTCTCAAGCTGCAGTACTTACTTGAATGTGGTGTGGTACTTGAGTGTTTACTTGAGTGTAGTAAGTTATTAACTAAATCTGATATAAATTTTTGTTTAAATAAAACTCCCAATCAAATAAACAAATCTCTCTCTTAAGAAAGAAATAATGGTAATTGATTTCAAATTTTATCAATTTACAAATGACGCGTTTTGACAAAAAGCAATAAATTTCAAATTTATAATCATAATTCATCAATTTAAAATTCTTTTTTTTTATCAAAATACTCCCTTAGCTTAAAGCTTTTATTTTGTAAAATGGCAACTTTTTATGTAGATATTATTTTAAAAAATTAGAAATTGTTTTAAAAGAAAAGAATATATTGCCGTATTGAAAGGAGGCAGGCGACTCACCATGGCCGAATGGTCATGGCATGATCACATAATCAAGCGATCGTAAGTTCGAATCCCGCTAGAGACAATGGGATTCACAGTTTGTGTAAATATTTAATTCCTTGATTTTATGTTTTCCTTTATTTCATGTTCCAGAAGATTCTGGAACTTTCTTTAGTTTACCAGATAAGTGTTCTGGACTTTTCTTACTGTCTCCAGAAAAGTATTCTGGAACTTACCCTGTTAGTATAAAAACAGAAGATCTGTCAGTCACTGTGTTCTGAGTTCAGAGTTCAGTTAATAAATTGGTTTAGCTCTACTTATTCTGTGTGTCATTGAATTCCACACTAGAGTACCTACGTGACAATATTAGTTATAGAAATATGGCACAAGAATGAAGCATGCCTTATTGTGTTACAAACAGGAGATGGAGATCCAAACTGAAGATTAGTCCAAAAAGAAGATTGAAAGTCCAGTTATGGCAAATAAAGAGCTCTTAATTCTCCCACTAAAACTTAGTATACAATAAATGATATTGCCTTTGAATAATTCTAGTTAATATACCTGATTCCAATTTTCAAGAAGCTGAAAATTGGAATACTCTATTCAAATCCCTAATATAACTTTCAACGTCAATTTCAATAACATCTAATTACAGGTTATCTTATAGTAAATTCACTCGGTTCAAAGTCAAAGCCGTCATTGCAATCGCATTCTATACGGGATTAAATCTTCTCCAATTCATTTACAAACGTAAAGGATTTCAATCAGCAAATGACCGAAAGTAAAGGAAGGCATCTGTTGAAGTACTATTTTAGAGTTATCGAAACAAGTTATGAGATATTGAAATTATAAGCATCAAGAGCTTTGCGATTAGAAATGTAGAGAACAGGTTTGAATCTGCAGGTTTCATCAGTTTGCATCTGCTGAATGCCTTTTGAAAATTCACTAAACTCACTCAAGATTGGCCAAAGCTGCACAGTACAATGATATGAAGCTCCTAAACGAATTTAATTTGAATTATTAGAGCAGAAAGAATGATACAACGCTCGAATGAAGCTCGAGTATTGATTCGAACTCACAATCCTCCTACTTGTAAAGCGCTGCAGCAACATTTATTTTAAACATTTCTCGAAATAATTTTGAGGGATCGTGCGAATATTATAAGTGCTGCCAAATTTTATCCATTTATTATATTTTATATTACAAAACATTCTAAATATAAATAGATAGTTAATTTGATTTTAATAAATTTAATTAATATTACTTTAGTGAAAATTTAATTATAATTTTACTTGTATTAGCAATGAGCAAACATCTTCCCAGTTTTCTATTGTTTACTTTCATTTTCTCAGTATTGATATAAATAATTTCTTAGCCTTAGAAAATCGGCAATAATAATCTATTTTACGTAACTATAAAAGATTATTTTGGAAGACAATTTTATGAGGCATCAAAGGAAAGAAAATTTACAAAAATAACTTTCATTTGCAACAAGATCAATGCTCCAAAGTGAGAATCAATACTTGCGTGAGTTTCTTGTTGTTTATTATTTTCTAACAGAGTATGAACTGCCTAGAAGAATCTCCAGATCTTGGCGCTTAATAGAGATGGAATCATAGTTCTTACCATTTTTATCACCAAAGTCGCCAAGTTTGTCATAGCCGGATGTCATGGAAGTAACATCCACTAAGAATCACTGTAAGTTAGATTTTTTTAATTGTAAAAATAACGTGGCGAGAAAATTGTACAGATTCGTAATGCTCCTTACTACAAGCCTAGACTAAACATCAATAAAACATATATGTATTCATTAAAAATTTTTATTATAGTAATAAACAAAATATTGAGTGATATTTAAAAAAATCTAATACTACTTTCAAAACATTATATACCATTTTTAACTACATAGCTCCAGTCTTTGTATATTTACACAAGCTAGTATTTTGAAAGTTGATTAGATAAGAGTTAACCCTATTACCTCGACACGTATGTTAAGTGTATTTAAAAGACTCGCCTTAAACTACCCAGAAGGAAGTATGTTGAATTTTACAGTATGTTGAATACTTACAGTATTTTTAGTCAATTAAAAAGAAAGCTATGCACCCAACTTCATCAGAATATTACCAACCGATTCAGGATCATTCCTCAGACAAATATTATATGTAAAGTGTTTAACATAAAGGTTATTTAATTAAATACTTTTAAATATTTTTAATAAGAATATATGACACCATGTGTTATCATTATAAAATAAAATTAATAAAATTTTAACGAACATTTGTAATTATAAATTATTATTTTTCTTGCACCATATTCAGACAATAAGACACTGAAAAAAAAAGTATAAATATTTTATAAATAGTTACTGTTATGGTATTATTGGTATAACCTTTTGTTAAAATTCTATACAATTGATTTTTGATGATGTCGTGTCCGCGTTACCACGAAAAGGGGGTGCAGTAGCTTCTGAGGGTAAAGACCCCTTAGTACCCGAGGGCGGAAGTCTGACTTCTAGCTCATATGAAGATGAAACTCACACATTCGCTTGCACAAACCCTTTTTACAGGGGGGGGGCACATTCACACACTTCACAGATAGAACACAGATGAAGAACAACCATGCCCGAACCGGGATTCGAACCCTGGACGCCCAAATCACGGGGAAGAAGCACTACCCTTATGCAAGGACGCCGGCAATTGATTTTTAAAGACCTTATTTAAAAATATTCATTTGTATTCTAAAGTCTAATATATTTTTAAAAAGAAACCTTAAAATTTTTGAAAAGTAAATTCTTAAAGAACTCAGTGTAGAGAAAGAGCTCATTTTAATTGTAAATTGGCAATAAATTAAAATCCAACGAATTCAGGTAATCAAAGAGATAAGGCATCGAAGTAATTATTTTTCTCTGGGCGAACAATTGATTTAATTCACCATTACTCTTCAAAGAACTTCAGAACATGCTATAGAATTTGAGAATTCATTCTTCTTGAAAGAGAATAAGAAAATCTGTAATTGAATTTATTACAATTCCAAACTGAGAAATATGCGAATGCTTGAATACCATTATTTTTGTGAAAATTCTGAATGAGATTGTTGAATATTTTTGTTTTTTAAACAAGGATTATTGAAATTAACTAGAGAAATAGGGTGATAATTCACAAAGGATTCCAATTTATTAATTCTGCAATAAATTATCAATTTCATATATTATTAAATTCTTAACTGATGTACTTTTCAGCAAATTCAAGATCTAGTTTCACTTTAAAAACATTTCTGGCCTAGTAACACACCTTACAATTAAAAAAAAAATAGTAGTGTTACATTGGCAAAGTGCTTTCTTATAAAGTGTCATTTTATATAACTAGCAAATTCAGGTTAGTTTATCACGAAGAAAAAATAATAATAAATTATGGAAGAAAAGTTATTTCACAATTAATCATTAGTATTTTAACAACTTCAGAACTAATAATTAGCCATACAATGAAAAGAATTGCTGTGTTTCATAAGCAAATTGCTCTATTTCTTATGGAATATCCTCGAAAAACTTTTATATAATTAGAAAATTTAGGCTGCTTTATTCATTAAAAAAATCCATTTAAGGAATATATACTATTTTATAATTAATCGTATTAATTTTGTAGCGGGTTGTTATGTGCGAGGATAGAACCTGGGACCTTATGGTTCGCAGCCCAGTAACAGAACCACAGTACAAAAGCAACTGCTCGTGTAGCGTAGATGTTAACTGGCTCATAAGCTTTCACCACAGACTCTCCCTCCTGTGAGTCGAACGATATGGCTGTTGCTTCTAATGTGCCTGTACCCATTTGAGTAGCGCCAACTGTTATGGCGAGCGTGTGTAGGTGAGTGGTTGCTGTTGCTGTTGCTGATGCTGCGTCAAGTGAGTCTGACGACTTTGTATTGCTGCGTCAAGTGAATCTGACGACATTAATTTGCTGTGGGTAGATGGCGCCACAACAGCTGCATGAAGGTTGAAAGTTCATCGTCCGAGGTCACCCATGCAGCGGGTTGTTATGAACGAGGATAGAACTTGGGACCTTGTGGTTTGCAGCCCAGTAACATGATCACAAAAAAAAGAAATTGCTTGTGTAGCGTAGCTGTTAACTGGCTTATTAGCTTTCACTACAATTTTTACAAATATAAATGAATAATTAGCAAATAGTATCTAAATACTAGGAAAAAACAATTGCAAAATATTTAAGAAAAAATTATAATTATTAACTCTGCAATAATAAAAAACAATCAATTATCAATTTTATAAATAAATAATTTTAAAGTTTAAAATTTATAAACTATTTTTGTTGATATAATTTTTAGCAAATTCAAGATCTAATCTCACTTTAGAAAAGATTTATGGGCTATTCAACTGTTTTTACATGGGAAAAAAATTCACTTCAGAAATATATGCTACTTTACAGTTAATTATTTTGATTTTAACCAACATAAATAAATAATTAGGAAATAGTACCTGTAAACAAGAAAAAATTAATTGCAAAATACATACGGAACATTTATAACAATTTTATTTTAATAGCTTTATTTAATGTGCATTTCTTGATACTTTTGACAAAATAATATTTATATCGAAAAAAATAATTATTTAGTTAAATTTTTATTCTTACTAAGACATTATCTGTGTAAACAATTAGAAATCTTCAGTAGTTTATTTTCCGGAAAAAAAAAGAATCGTAAAAATGAATACTGAAATTCAGTTTTCAATAAAGAGAACAAATTCTTTTATTCTACTCTATACACATTTACATTTATATTTAAAGTTTCAGTAGAATAGAATACGGCAAAATTATCAATTACTGCGAGATAAGAATATCATATTAAAATCCAAGACGATACTAATATCATTTTGATTCAGATAGTTTAGACAATATTCGTTCGAAAAATAAATCATAATTCGATCTTTACTAATTGATGTACATTCATGTGTTTACCAGTTGATGGTTATTTCACGAAGCAACTTTAAAAATGTGTGCTAAGATTCATTTCAATAATAAACTAAAATAAGTGGGGTTTTTTTGTGAATTTAACTCAACGATCCTCATTTAATGAATCATAGATATCGGCAAGCAAATGCATGATAATGAGTAAATGAGTTTGTACAGTAAGGAGAAAGTACATGAAACTACTAATTAGATAATTAAACTTTATAAGTACACCATCTTAATTATGAATTATGTTACAAATACGCTATTTATGCATTCTGGCTCAGACTGAATTCATGAATAAAATACTATTTCGCAAACACCTATTCATCTAGGAGCCTGTTACACCTAGCATGTCGATTCGCAGATGTTACCCTCCTAAGGAAAGCCAAACAAACTCGCCATTCGGTATGTACGAACTTCTATATTATTAAAATCCTAACTGACTTAATTAGTTGAATCTGTTGCCTCATTAAAGTGCTAAATCCTGACTTCCCTGACCAATTCAACAGAAATGGCTCTTTTGTTCTAAATAGGCAAATAAAGGGTGAGCACAATAATTATATTCGTGGTGGTGAGTTCTGAACATTCGATGCCAGGATACCTTCCGAATCCATATATCTTATAATTTAAACTACTTCGAATTTGTGGTGTGATACGGTTTTGGAATTTATAGTCATAATCTGTACCACACTCATATTAGGTAAGTGAAAATCCATATTTGGAGGACGAAGTGAGCACCTCCCAAGCTTGTTAGTTTCTAACTCAAGATTTTGAGAGATATTTTGCTAAGTTTATACTATGGCATAAAAAAATTCTTTTTGGAACCATTTGAATAATATTATTATTTACATAATTTTTTATAAAAAATTATCTGATCCTTGACTGAAAAATGTTTACATTTTATTTCTTTTTTATTTAACTTCAGGAGAAAATATTTATTTTAAACTTAGACACAAAAGACTGTTTTTATCACTTGAGAACATGATATTGCTTTGGTTAGGGAGTTTTGAAGCTCGAAATCGCGTAGGCAATGAATATTGAAGCTCAAAATCGCGTAAGCAATGAATAAAGCATAAATGGCAATTTTCATCATCATCTTTTAATCGCATATATTTTTACCTGCTTTTACCAGTATTGCTTTATTATTATATATGCTTCTTTGATAGCAGATGCGTTTTTAAAACGTTGACGTAGAACGATGACATCATAGCATCATAGCTCCAAAACTCTGTTTGCCAGCTAGAAAAATTGAAAATAAAAATTTATAAAATGCTCATTATATACATACATATATATATATATATATATAGAGAGAGAGAGAGAGAAGTCTGGTGATTATTTAAAACCGGTTTTAACTGGTTAATGATTAATTATGACAAATAATCACTTAAAAAATAATAATGTTCTCACATGATAACTTGAAATTTGAGATTGTAGATTTCATTTTTTTTTTTAATATTTTATGCTGGTAGAAATGAAGGGGAAATTACATTTCTACATAATGAAAAAATAACTTTTGAGCTTGAAACATTATTTAACAACGGCGGGGTTAAAAAAAAATCTTTATTGTTCGAAATCATAAATGTGTGTTATACAATAAAAGAGTAAATGATCAAGATAACTCACAATGAAAAATATGAGTAAAAAAAAGTTCTGAGAGTAAAAACATGTGAGTAAAAGAAGTATATAAAACATGTGAGTAAATTTTGATATTAAAAGAAAATTGAATTTCCTATAAATTAATTCTTTTCAAAATTTGATACATATCTGCTCCTTGGATGTTAAATTTGTGTTCCAAATTTTTACCACCTAATTCTGTTTTCTTGCGATTAACATGTTAATGTATATTCGTATAAATAAACAATCGAATTTCCTATAAAAGAATTCCATTCAAAATTTGGAAGTAATCTACATATTTGGTGTAAAGATCATATACCAAATTTCACGAGTCTGTACCAAAGCATTTTGGAGTTTACGTGTTCTCAGATAGACATGCATACATAATTCCAAAAAATATATACATTTTTTTTTTCTAACACAGAGAGGCCTATCTTAGGAGGAGGTCATGCTGCAGAAAAATAATTTGTGGAAAAAATACGTTGCAGTTATTTAGAAAAAGATTTGCAATCAAATAATATTCTATAATTTTTTTTTCTCTTTGTATAAGAGAAAGACAAAATGAAACGGATAATTAATTGATGCCAAAAAATTAATTGATTGTTCTTTGATATTACATGATAGTTCCATGTAAACACGTTACTTAGCAATTAAGTAAACAAACATACAAAAAAGTGTTTTATTAGTGTATAATTAATTAAATAAAATCAGCTGATAGTTAGTTAATCACTTTTAAGTCTTTCTTTTTTAGGTGAATTTGTCCCTAATTGATCTTGTAAGCTAGCTATTGGATTAAAAAAATGGAGGATATTTTTTTATGTAAATTTAATTTCATTTATATCCTTTTTGTGAAGATTTGATTTCCTTTAACGAGAGAAAATATTAACTTTTATATAGGACCCAAAGATTTCCTGAGAAAATTTTGTTTTGTTTTAATTTTGTTCATTTTTTATTGAAGTGCTTGCAGTTTTTTAAATTTGTGTACTTAGTTTCTCTTGTCTCATGTATTTATTAAAATACTGATTCAAAAATTAACAACAAGAAAAGAATTAAATTAATAAATCGATTAAAAATATAAAATAAAGTTTGTTTTTTTTTTTACTTCAGCAAATTATATTCTCCCTTTATAAACAATATTTAACTTAAAAGTTTATAAATAAAGATTAAGATTATGTTAAGTTTTAAAACCAATTTTTTGCTTTCTTGCTTTGAATACTATGTAAAAATAAGATATAAAGTAGCCTATTTTTTCTGTCATTTTTTATATTATTTCTTGAATAAGTAAAACTTCCAATATCGATTTTTTTTACTATTAAAATATATGCAATTTGTGCCATATAATAAAATTCTTAACCACATTTCTTTTAATTATTTATGTTGATTTTCATGAAAGTATTACAATTTAAATATATATATATATATATATATATATATATATATATATATATATATATATATATATATATATATATATATATATATATATATATATATATATATATATATATATATATATATATATATATATATATATATAACAAAGAGAATTGAATTTAAATTGCGAATTCAGAAGTAGTTATTTTGTGATTAATATATTTTGTTTAAAACCTAGAAACAAATTAAAGAAATTAAATAAAAGTTCAAACATTTCATCATTAAACTAATGCAAGGTTCTTCAGATATTCAGCTTAATCTTAAATTAAAATATTAAAAAGGTTATGAATACCTATTGTATGATAAAATTGCTTCGAATCATTTTTTTTTTCATTTTAATCGAATAAAACAAATTTTCTTTGTTTTCAAATAAATTTAACTAGAATGTTTCAAAATTATTTGAAATAAATACATAGTATCTCATGCAGTTGAAGATTAGGAAAGGAATTTCTACTATCATTCTGTACGAAGAAGAATCAATATACATCACGTAACTAGACTTGGAACTGACAAATTAGGTTTATAAAATTGCGCTAAAAATTGAAAACTTTGTAAAATTACTATCCTTCGATAACATAAATATGAAATAAAAAGTAAAGAATAATTGATATTCAGTTTAATTTATAATCAGAATAATAAAAGTAATATAGGATTATGTATTTTATTCATGATGCAACACGAATGATAAATTATGAATAATTTTCATCATTATCTAATATTATTCTATGCTATATAATTGAAACTATGCAATATTTATAAGACATTTAAAAAATAAATATCTAGTAAATATATGAATTCAATTTTATCCACAAGTAATGATGTTTTTACATCACTTTCTCAATCCAATAAGTAATATAGGCTTATATATTTTAATCATGATGTAACACAAGTTATAAATTATAAATATTTTCATAATTATCTAATATTATTCTATGCTCTATGATTGAAACTATACAATATTTATAACACATTTAAAAAAATATCTAGTAAATATATGAATTCAATTTTATACACAAGTAATGATGTTTTTATATTACTTTCTCATTCCAATAAAAATGATATAATTTTTTTTATCATACAGCAACGATTTACAGAAAAATGTATATATATTTCACATTATGCACATCAGTTTTTGCATATTTATAACGTCGTTGATTAATTGGAAATCACATCTTTGTCTTTAAAAATGTCGGACATGACATAAATAGTTAAATTTGTTTATTCACTAAAGAATTCAGAATTGATTCTAAGACCTTGATCTTCCAAATGTTAAACGTTATTAAACTAATATAAATAATAATA
This sequence comes from Argiope bruennichi, assembly GCF_947563725.1. Classification (NCBI taxonomy): domain Eukaryota; kingdom Metazoa; phylum Arthropoda; class Arachnida; order Araneae; family Araneidae; genus Argiope; species Argiope bruennichi. The sequence goes on along the minus strand of NC_079159.1, from coordinate 36,297,012 downwards.
TTGACTAATAATTTTTCTGAATTGTTTATTGAATGTACTTCAATAAAAACGGTTATAATTTAAAAGAAAGTAGCAATAAATGTATGATTAAAAACAACTCAAAATAAAAAAAAATCCATCATAAAAACAAATACATACTTTAATCAACAGTTTCTAAGAATTGTTAAAATATTTTGTAGAAGCACCTGAAATATTATTAGTTTGAATAAAATTTTTTTGTAATTATGGCAAAACTTTTTTTGCAAAATGTTCCATCATGTATTTTAAATTAATTAAACAAAATCAGAACATTACAATTTTATAATTGTTCCATATTTTCTATCTTTTTTTGTAATCAGAATTCTTTATTATTACTTTTCTTAGTTGTCAAACGAAATTAAAGCTTATTTTTGATAAAAATTTAATTAAATTTATTTTTTTCCCAAAGGATTTATTGTTTTTGATGGAAGAAAATAGTAACATTTATAATAATTTTGAAAATTTGTTAATTGAATTTCTAATTTCTTCTTGTTTTTTAGTACTTTTTCCCGACTGAATGCAATTTTTTTTCTTGTTTACAACCTTTTCCCATAAGAGAGTTGCTTGAAAATTGAACTACAGAAATTTGAAAAAGAAATCAAACCAAGAAGATGAAATTCGAAATAAAGAAAAGAATTTGCACTATGTTTGTTTGGCGCATTTTTATTTTTCTTAACCTTAAAATTAAAAAATAAATGTTTTTAATCTTTGTTTTAAGTTTTAAAATTACTTAATCTTTACAAACTGATTTGATTAGAGAAAAAAAACTGGTATTTATCTTACTGATAATGGTAGAAATTGATATAGATAATCTTACTGAATTTTGAATTTAATTAAAGCAAAAAATATCAGACGATTTATACATGTATATGTAGTATGCTTTACTTCGTTTTATTATCTCTTTGCCAGTTCTGAAAACCTTTTTACATCTTCATTATATAATTTATCTTCATAGTATTATAAATTTTATTTGAATTAATATGTTATTTTTTGTATTTTGTATAAAATTATGGAATAACTTTAGTATTCTATTCTTATATTTCTTCCGTAGAATAAAATGGTCTACGTTTAATTTAATAGAATTGTACAGAAATTGAACAATGCTTTAAATATTGGCCTATTCTAGTCTAAGCTTGAAGAATAGATACTTCATTAATTGTACCGAATTCTTAGAATAGAAGCACACGTGGCGATTTGGCGTATGATCTAGTGTTATTTAATTAATTCGCTTACACTTGGCCGAAAACAATTTTGGTGAATAAAGTTACCGAAATGTATCTGCATCTTCCAATGAAATCGCTTCCGTTTTCTCGCATCTTCAGTTCCTGTTTGTGTTGAAACAAGTTGTTTTTACAAACAAATATGCTTTCAAAGCCTCTGAAATATTTTTTGTACTTTATACTATTTCATCTATTCTATATTCTCTTCTAAAATACAATCAATGACAAATTTTTTTAATATGAAAAACGCATTTTATTTAAGCTATTATACATGTCTGTACTATCACACCGCAAATTAATTAAAGTTGTCTAATTTTTTTTCTATGAAGAACTTGGGAATTGATCGAATTCAATCATCGTTTCAGAAATTAAAGCAGCCTTGTGACTGGACAATTTTTTTTTTATTGTTTCTATTTTTGTTTCACATGAACACAAAATCTTTGCATCTCTCAAACATCCATTTTTTTCTTTCACCTGTACGTAATATAGAGAAAGTATAGTAATCAACAAAAAGTTCTAACTCGAGATTTTAACTAATCCCCACGTTTCAGACCTCACTAAGTTTTAAAAACACATTGTCTATCTGTCTGTGACAAAGATAACATAAAAACATTTTGAGCCAGACAGTTGAAATTTTACATATAGTCTTTGCATATTTTTGTCAAATTTAAAGTAAAATCTGTTCAGAGGAAGTTCGTCTGTCCGTCTGTTCGATTGTAAGTTAGCACAATAATTACGAAACGAAGAGAGCAAGGTAAATAAGATTCGTTTCATAAATTCAACATCCACGTGAAATAATTGTCGAATTTTGAGCCAAATCCAACTTCGAGTTAATTGTGTGTCTGTCTATACTTTCTAAAGTATGCAAACGTGATAAATTAAAAAAAAGGAATGACTTAAATATGTAGAATTTTGTGAGAAATTTTGTGACTATAATCGGTTAAGAAAAACGCATTTAATACAAAAGCTCGATTTTTGGATACTATTAACGGCATGCCAGTAATTAATTGTTAAAATACTCGCCAAGAATGGCATGATAGAGTCTGTAAAAAATGCCAAATTTTCGCCAAAAATTATTATTTCGTAATTATTGCACACCAAGTTTATTAGAGTGTAAGCGAGAATATTTTGAGGAGACCATTCAAACTGGTTAAGATCAGATGTCAATTGTTAATTATCAGTTGCTATCCGTAAAATGGGAAACCGAGTGATTAATGCCAAAAAATGACAACGGCAGTAACCGATTTATAAGCCTGTCAAAATTCGAATTACTTGCTAATGAAGCGCGTTAATTCGACAATTTGTTAAACGCCTTTCATCAATTCAAAACGTTAGTCCTCAACAAATCGAATCGTCAAAAGCTGCCTTCTGCGTTTATGCAACTATGTATTAGAGATAAATGAGTTCCTGATTCTTTATCTGTTGTTAGTTCTGAACAATTAACAAAAATCCTGAAACTTTTTGGGAAAAAAAAAAGAATGGAGCAAGTAAATAGATAAGAAGTTTCCAAAATACTTCAATGCAAATCAACTGAAATTTAAGAAAACACTAACGTTTTGATAGGTTAATCTATTTTCCTTAAATATAGCAGACAATAAAACATGAGAGGGCCGGGGTAGCCTCGTTGGTAGGGCGTTGGTTTCGTGTGCCTTGGATTGAGAGTTAGAACCCCACCGACTGTGGGGCGGCTGGTGCACGTATAAATCTGTCATGGGCACAGTGTTCTCCATGTTGGGAGTAACGCTACTGGGGGTACTGGAGCAGGGGTGATTGATCTTTGATTCAGGTCTAAATTACGATCTGTTGATAAGTGAATGAAATGCATGAATGAAGTCGGCCCCGTAAAGAGGGTTGTGACGTGTGAGTAGCTAAGTAGTATACCGCTACCGGAAAAAACAAGAGACGCACCTTTGGCTTAAAATCGCTGACTTCTAAAGTCAGTGGGCTTGTCTTTGATAAGGGCCATTAGAAACAACAACAAAGTGTCATAAATGATTATAGCAGTTATTGTTAATTACAGAGTATGAAATAAAAACAAAAGGATTATTTCATGATTTCAGAAGACAGAGATATACTATTTTGGTTTAAAAATGCGAGAAAAATTAACTTTCTGTCTATTCTTTTTTTAATTTGTTATGAATTTGCCTATGAAGTTTAAAGAGAAAGAATGAAAAGATAATTGATGTTAATCATCCCACAAAGTTTATAAATAAGTTATTATAATAAACATTATACCCCCTATTTATAAACACATGCTGATTATTAAGTACTGCATTTATTTTAAATCGAAATACGGCCAGAAAAGCAATTAGTAGTTTAAATATTCGATTATTAAGTTTGTGGCTTACCCTATCCTTCAAGCATTAATATTATTAATACCAGTTTTAAAGCAATCGCAATCACACGTACATTGAGTTTCGCCTTTTAATAGCCGTTTCCATAAAGTTTATCGCTGTGGTTTAATTCTCGATATATTAAGATCATAAACCGCAGGGTAAGATACTTAAATCACGCAGAATACAGAATATTTAACCAGGTCGTTTTCACTATTAAATGAAGCTGCATATTAAGTGCTGTTTAAATACAAAATCATAATTAAAGAAACAAATCGCACTGTTAAAAAGGAAATATTAGTTCCTGCATTTAACTGCTAACGATTTACAAATGAGGAAAAAGCGATAAATTTGAGTTTATAATCATAACTTATCGCATTCGAAATCCTTTTATCAAAATGCTTACTGGCTTAAAGTTATTATATTTTTAAAAGGCAGCTTTTTTGGGGATACAATTTTTTAACACAATCATATATTGCTGTGAAACAAAAGAGGAAATGAGTTATTGAAAGCCGACAGAAAAATGAGGCCTTCCAACTTGCGCTAATCATTCTAATAGGAGATTCAGATCCCAATCACGGCACATAATGAGCTTCAAAGATACCCAATAAAACTTAATGTACAATAAATGATTCTTGCTTTGTATGTAAGGACAGGCGAGTAATTCCAGTTGCCATTTTTGTCCACGCTTTTCAAATTTATTTGAGGTTACATAATAAATGTAAAATTTAACTGCATAAAGTATCTTTGTTCTAAATGTAGGTTGTTCTATATTATGCTCTGACATCTAAATCACTCCTCTTAATTGTTTATAAATTGGGAATATTTTAATTGTTAAAAATATATTTTCTGAAATTCTGATTACATGAGTCCGAAAGTAAAAATAATTTATTTTTTCAATCACTCCACATGATAATCCAAAGGTGCCACAACTGGGCGGATGAAATTTTAAATGCTATTTTTAAGCTAAATTTATAAATTTACATGAAATATTTTTCGAATATCGGCTAAGGGAACTATGTATTATTTTCATGTGCATATGAAACACAAGGATAAGAAGATAAGGTAGACAGATCAAATATCTTGCATTATTATTCAATAAAAATTGATGATTGTTATTGAATTTGAAAAAATCTCATCAAAAGTAACAAAGACATTTTTACTTTTCACAGTTTTTCCCCTGCTTTATCTGATTGATGTCGTATAAAATGTAAAGCTCAGAAATTTTTTTAAAAAATCAATAAAAAAAGTGTTTTTTATTGATTTTCTACGAGCATCGATGAAGCTCGTAGTTAAAATCAAATGTTTAATTTCTTTAGTTAAAATGTAAGTAAAATTATCTTTCTAAAACGTCCCAATAATTGAAGTCACAACAAATACACGCAATCTTAATTACGACAATATCATTGCGGTAAAATTATGAATTAATTTGAACAGAAGAAAATGAATTTTTAAAACAGTTATCTCCTTATTTTGTCTTTACAATATATTTGAATGAATGAGTAAAAAGAATAAGTTACTAAGTTTAACAAAAGAAATTTCTCACGTATGAATAAATTACACATAATCTAGTTTTAATTATTTAACAGTTAGGTAAATTTTTGCAACTGTTAAAAGTTCCACACTTTCATTAAATGCTGGAAAGATTCAAATCGAGTCATTTAAAGAAATTATGATTAAAATAGGCAAGGAAATTTTGTTCCACCAATTTTGGTTGAAGCAGAATCTCCTTCATACCCTAGTTGCAATTTTTTTTCCCGACGCTACTTGCCAGAGGTTGTTCTTGATTACCTACGTCGCCAAAAGTGATCATTGGAAATCTCAGAGGACATCTTTGTAGGAGACGAAAAGATGCAGCTTTATTGACATCAGCATGTGTCGGCTCGCTTTTATGTTGGGTTGTATGACTATTCCCCAGGCAATGGTATGTTTTGGTCTGTTCAGAAAAGAAACCGAGAAGCCCTTTGGGATGATTCAATTTTGCGAGAGATTATTTGTCAAAGAGCTGTTAATTTTACAATATTCCTTTTCAGAATTCAAATACTCTCAGAAGACATCTGCAATGAAATTGCCTCGATAAAAAATTACATTTGTGTTTTCGAAAAATAATTAATTAATATTTATGGCATTTACATGTTAACAGGTGAATGTGCATTAACAACAAAAGCAAAACCGCTCTTCAGTCATTATAAACCAGTTTTTGTTAAGGCACATCTCATCATCCACATTCCCGAGAAAATAATGCTATTGGTTATTAATTATTAATCTAATTGATCACCTCTTTTAAAGACTCTGCGTTCGTGACAATTGATTATCTAATACCAATGTAATAAATATAATACTTTTTTATAATACTTATCAAGATGATGTTTCCACTCTGATGTAATTTATTATTAACTAAATTTGAATTACTAAATAATGTGCTACTAATAATTTGAATTACTAATAATAATTTAAAATATTTGCTTACAATTATGTAACCATTTTAGGATAGTTTCAAATTTGAGAAAATTTTATATCTATTAAACACTCAAAGAAATTAACTGTCAGAGAAAAATCAGTTGTGACAACTTAAGCAAGAAAAGGCATACATGACACTCAGACGTTCAGCTAGCTTTGTGGTAGAGCAATACTCATATCATAAGGAATTCCGAATTATAGATATCTGCATATTTTATTTCAGAACATGGTGAAATGGATCGTGAAAATAAAATCCAAAACTGAACTACTAGAACAATATAACAATACATGTATAATTTAATAAAGTATAAGAGAAAGATTTCTAGGTTTTAAGAAAGACGTTCTTTTTTAGTACATATTTTTTGCATACCATCCCTTTTTCCCACTACATTTTTTTATTATATACAACCATCATGTTTAGAAATGAGCGTCATTTCTAGTATTTTTTTAAATGTTCTATTTAGTAGTGTTTTAATTCTAACTATTCTATGCAATGCATTCTTCAAAAGGATATTTTTAAATATCTGGGATATAATTCTAATATTCTCTTGATTCATAGGTGAAATTTGTTTTGCCAATTTTTATGTTGCTTGAAAATAAGTTTTTTTTTATAGATTAGTTGGCTTCTGTTTCTACAAACATTCAATTGAATAATAATGTGGCATTCTTTAAGTTTTTATTACAAATCTAATTTCCATTATTTTTTTTTAAAGTAATTAACCATCTTCCCTTTAAAAAAAATGTTGAGGTGTTTTAGAAATATTTTTCAGAAATAAATATGAAACTTTAGAATACATTTTCTTTTGGTGAATTAAACTTCTTTAATATCAAAATCTTTATTGAAGACAAACCTCATAAAATTATAAATGATTTAGAACCTAAACTGCAGTAATTTAAAAAAAAATAGAATTAAAAATATTTTTTTAAAAAATATGATTCTTACAAATCCATTGCATGTATATTGCATATTGATCATGAAAATTTATTTGGGTTTTATTCGAATTTTTTAATTATTGGAATCATTTTTAAGAATAGCTATTGACAATAAAGAATCTATGTACGTCATTATTGCCATCAAATATTAAATCGAAGATGGATAAATATCTGAGAGTAGTTAAATATAAAAGAACCTTTGGCACTACTTGCACTAGAGAATATTAAAATCTCAAATTGAAATTTAACTTCTTAAATTTGTCAGTATCAAACTACATTTTTTGGAGGGCTAATATATTATACCTCGTTCTAGAGCTGAAACCCGAAGCCTTTATATCTATGTTCCAAATGGTGAAACTAAGAAACTAGCGTAATAATTAATTTATTGTTATTAATCAGGAGCCAGAGTCCTTAAACCTATTAAGATTTTGAGTATGAGAATCCAAAAAAATGTTCTCAGTAAAAGCATATATGTTTTACATCTTTTCAAATCCACTGATTAATTTGATATGTAGGGTGGCCATAAATTAACTTTCCACTTTGGCGGCAACTGCAGCTGAAATGAATGAACAGAATGAAGCTACATTTCAGATACAGACTGTGGAAAGTATGGGTAGATAAATTTCTCAGAAAAAAATTAGCATTAAAAGTTCCCGATAGGAGAAATATTGGCGCTGCTGTCACGTACGAATGAGGAAATTTGCATATCGAGATGGTCACATGAATTATATAAAATTCCTAGTACATGGGAGACAGCAGCGCCAAGCTTCCTTGTAAAAGGGGAAGATCAAATGACCTGTTAGCAGCTCTTTCTTGACTATTGATGTGTTCTTGATTGTTGCTAGTGATTAATTGTTGATCCGTGCTTAATCTTAATTGTGATCCATGATCTTACCTTACTGGTAATACTGTTCTACATTACACAGTGTAATGCTGTGATCGCTTTTAAACAAACCTACATCTCTTGAAACAGAACATAAAACGGGCTGTTATGAACATCGAAAATGACAGTTTACATGCTGAAGTGGAGACCGTCATACACCGTATTCAATATGTTCAGGGGAAAGTCAGAATATTGAAAATGTTGCACGGCGTCCAGGGGACCTTAAGCTTGATGAATAAAAGATTATTTTGTGTGAGTTTCATGAATTCATTCATAACTGTACTCCCACAGCGACAATATTTTCTCTATCGGCAACTTTTAGTACTCATTTTCTTTTGGGGGGGAATTTCTCTTCCCATGGCTTTCACAGTATGTATAAGAAATATGGCTTCATTTCACTCATTCGTTTTAGCTGCAGATGCCTCCAAACAGGGAAAGTTACTTTATGGCCACCTTGCAATTTATTATTAAGAAACGATGCCTTGGTGAGTATTTTGAAGGACTTTTGCATAAGAAAATTGACAGAGCGTGTGTGAAACTATAAAAGTTATTTTGTTGATTCACGAAAGGTACAATAAAAATGTTTAATGGTGATTTTTACAAACAAATCTCTGTAAGCTAAAATTTCAAAAACATTTCTATAACTCAGAATTTAATATGGCACTACTATTACTATCTCTCAGATATCAAGCAACATATTTTTAATAAGTCGTCCATTTTCACGTATGCTGTTCTCATTAAAATTACAATTTCCACAGTTCGGACAGTGCCTTCACGCACTAATAATTAATTCCATCAGAAATTCGTAATTAGTCCATGCATCACATTGCAACGTAATAAACCTAAATGATATGAAACAAGAATTTTATTACGCTACTAAATTGTACCTCTCTCCAAGATTCTCTAAAATTAATTCTCTACCTGTCTCTCTAGTACCGTAAAACGAGATTCTTAATGAGTCGGTTTATCACTGCAGTACTACAGATGCTATAACGCACTCTTGCAGACGATGAGTTATAATTTAAAATTATTAGGTCGTGCGGAAATGATACAGAGCGCATTTTGGCGAAGAATGCACCGTTAAGAAGGCGGAAATGTGCACAACCTGTTTCATGACAAGGTGCTTCTTTTAAATTAGACGTTTTATTGCATGCCGGATGACGTCATTTGGATTTTTCTTTAATAATTTATTAGATAAATGCTGCTTAATTATATAACGGTTAAGTAAATATAATTTTCAGAAAACAAAACATTCATGGGATGAAATTCCTTTTGTACGTAATTTAAATTTTACATCAACAATTCTTCAAAATCTTTACATTATAGATTTAATTTTTATTATTATCTATAATAAAAATTGTATACGACAAATATGCATTGTAATTGTATTATTACAATGTATGCGACAAAATAATTTTTATTATTATTTTATCGTATACATTGTAGAGAGAAAGTGTAGTAATCGATATAAAATTCGAACACGAGATTTTGATGGATCTCCAAGTCTGAGACTTCCTTGAGTTCGTAAAACACATTTTTGGAAAATGTCCGTCAGTCTGTTTGTAACAAAAATATCTCAAAATTGCTTTGAACTAGACTGTTGAAATTCGACTTCAAAATTCGAAAATGATCTAATTTTGAGTAAAATATTTTCAATAGAATCCCGTCTGTCTAGCTGTTCGAATATAAAGTAAAGCGATGAATACTGTTACGAACCTGTGATGCTGCTTCCCAGCATATTTGGTTCCATAGGAGGTCCCAGAGCTTGGCGACAAACTTGGCGACCATTTGGCGACATGGCGACGAATTTGGCAACTGTGGTGCTAAAATAGATTATACCCGAAACATCGAGAATTTTCCCGAGCCGTCCAGTAGGAGCCGAGATACGCATCGAACGTTCCTGATTGGTTGAGAGGCTTCTAGCCCCGCCCCCTATAAAAGGAGCTGCAGCTGCCGGGGAGTGGTCGTGAATTGAGTCGCGAACCAGTGGAGTCGAAGAGTAGTCGGAAGCGAAAGAGTAGTCGTAGTAGTGAACAAGAGTCGTCGTCGTGTTAGTCGGAAATCGACTGTGAAGAATTGGTCTTCCAGGGATTAGCGGAGCAGCGACGGAGTCAAGCTAGTGCTGAACTAAGCTGTGCGCTACTGTCTGCAGTTGTTGTATGCTGCACGTCTCGGCTGAAGATAATTGTCTTCTGTGCTGTATATAGTTGTCGTCCTTGTGCTGTCCTGTGTGTCTTCGTGTAAATAAACGTTGTTGTTTCATTTTCTACTGCCGCCTGATGATTGAGCTTTCTCCACACCATATAACTTCCACTATCCAAACGAACCCCGGAAATTTCGTAACAATACAAAACGAAGGGAGTTTTATAGAAATAATTCGGTACTCATATTTAACATCTATACTGTAGATTCCTGACAACTTTGGAGCCAAATCTAACAAGGGATTGACAGTCTGTCGGTATGGAATTTCAGAAACAGACAAACACGGTAACTCAAACACACAATAACTTAAATATATTAAATTTGATATGGGATTCTGTGACCACGAATGTGGTTTGGTCATATTTTTGCTTCAATCCATTGAGAAATTCATGTCTAAAATAGCAATTCTATTTTCGGATCCTATTTATGCATATTTGGGAGTAATCGCCGAATAACTCACCAAGGATGATAGGAGATATTCAACAAAAGTGCTAAATTCCCACCAAAAATTAATACTCCTTAGCTGTTTTAAGCCTTAGGCATGTAAGTCATCCTTTGGCATGACAAGTTTATTACAAGATATGCAAAAAAAAAGTTTGGGAAGATCACGCCCGCTGGTTTTGTAATCGATCAATATCAAACCAGAAAGGGTGTTATCTCTATTTTTTTTTTTTTTTTGATCATCAAAAATATAATGCGTTTGGTATTAATTTCCATTCTTAAGAAATTCACAATGGAGCTGGTTCTGGAGTGGACTAGATCACTTAAGAGTTAAACTTACATTCTAAGCATTGTTTGTTGCATGAAGTGGACAACCGCTTGATGACAATTCTAATACTTAAGATTTTACATCTCCATTACATGGCAGTCGGCCATTACGTGCTTGTTGGTGATGCATACTTTTTTTTTCTCTCCATATGAGTTACAGCTCGTTCGCGAAGTTAAAACAAACGTTTGGCATTCTTCACTATAAAGGAGGGGATATCTGAGGTTTTTATTCTCCGTTATATAAGATTTCATCACAAGTAACTATTGCTGAAAGTTTAGTTACTTGTGATTTCATTTTTCCAGATTCCATTTTCTTTCTTTTTTTTTCAGTTTCTGGTTGAAAACTTTAGCTTTCGGAAATTTTGGGAATTTAAAAGAGATTTACAGTCTTTAATCTAGAACACATGCATAGTTCATTTTTCTGGCTTATGGCATTTTGGGATTTTCACTTCTCGATATTTGATCACATGAGAGCAGGTTTTAATTTGACATTAAGTAACTCTCACGTCATGTACCTGAGTATCTGGGATTGATTAATTGAATGTCATCACGACAGCAGAAGGTAAGGAATTGAATATTGCCTTATTGAAAAGTCAGAAGCAGACTCTCCATGACCAGATGGTAATACCACTGGACTTATAATCAAGCGATCGCGAGTTCGAATTTCGCTAGCAACAATGCGATGTACAGTTTGTGTAAATATCTAATTCATTGATTTTATATTTCCCTTTATGTCATATTCCAGAAGATTCTGGACCTTTCTTTAGTTTACCAGACAAGTGTTCTGGACTTTTCTTACTGTCTCCAGAAAAGTATTCTGGAACTTTCTCTGCTAGTATAAAAGCAGAAGATTTGTCAGTCCCTGTGTTCTCAGTTCAGAGTTGAGTTAATAAATTGATTCATCTCTACTTTTTGTGTGTGTCATTGCGTTCCATACTAAAGTATCTACGTGACAATATCTCCAACATTCCAAGGGGAGTCTATTACACATTTGAAATAAACATTTTGAAAAGTTATGCTTTACCGAAGACTGCTCTAGTAGGAATTCAATACTGATTTATATTTTTTGATGGAATAGGATGATAATGTGAAACCCACGTAACAGATTCCCTTTTTCTAGTTTGATGCTTTTAGGAATTTTCAGTTTCTCTACAGTTTGCCACTCCAGGTTTGGCCACATGAAGTTTCATTACATTTCTCTCAGATTGTTGTCTTTTGGGAATTTTCAGAATCTCCACAATTGAACTCATGACAGCGGTTTTTGGTTTTACTACATGAAGTAAACTGCGGTAAAACATGAAGATATGACTCCATGAAGTAAAACTGTAGTCTACCTTAAGAAGATCCATATATTTATGGTGTTAGGGGTTGGTGAGTCTCTTAAAATTTCAAATATTGTAACATTTCAAAATGCTAATGTATAGTGAATAACTTTTCAAAATGCTAATGTATAGTCAATAACTTTTCAAAATGCAAAATGTATAGTCAATGCATACATTTTGTATTGACTATTTTGGTTCAATTGAGAATTATAATTTTTGTAGTAGAAACCGCACAACAGATTCAATTTTTTTTGGGGGGGGGGCAGGGGTTGCTTGTATTGCAATTTAGGAATGACAAATATTTCATTCTTCTAAGATGTAATATTTCAAAGTTATTTTGGGAAACAAAAGATAAATAGAGGAAACATGAGGGCCAAGTTCCCAAAATAATTCTTTTTTCAGTTTCAAGGATGAATAAAGCAAAAAGATCCTCAAGAATTTGATATAGAATTTTCTAAAGATTACGATTTTTTTTTTCTATATTTCAGATATTTATTTAATTTACTAGTTTTATATTTTCAACAACCGAATTTTGTAATCTGTTTTTTACTTACTATTTTAATCTGGTAGAGTTTGGAAATGTTTTATGTATGTGTGCCCTCGATGACAATACACTATTTTAACATTTTAAGAAACTTATTAGCTTTTCATCATTACATTCCTTTTATATTCAGTAGTCATGATTCCATCTCATTGCGAATGCAAGAAATAATTTATTTTAATATTAAGAAACAAAAAATAATAGAATAAAGATAAATTTTGTTATTTAGTACAATAATCATGCTGTATTTAGAAAAATATTTTTATGATCATATATGCAAGAGAGTGGAATTCGGGAATACTTTTTTCCTATTTTTATCTTATACTTTTTTATAGTAAAATCTCTCTTAACTCATGATAAAAAATTGCTTGCATGTTAGTTAGATAATTAAATGTTCTTGACAGGTTCCAATTAAAAATGTACTTTGAAAGAACCAGAAATTCTCCTTTCTGCTTAAAGTTTTCGACTATATTCTTTCTTTATTTAATAATTATTTTGTAATCTAGATTTTTTTTTACAACAAAAGCATTAAATATTATACATTGCCACTTTTTTATGAGTTCTCGTATTTTTCTACGTCAAAAAAAAAATCTTCGTTCCAAAAATGCTTGCTTTGAACTAAAAGAGTTCGAAAAAGTCAGAATTCGACAAAATGCAATTATTTTAACAATTACAGGATTTCTTTTCTGAGCATATATTGGATATAAGAACAAAATAATTAAAATTAAATTATGAATGCGTCATATGAGAAGAAAGTGGTTGTTAATTAATTTTTCAAGAAATGTCAATTTGCGTTTTCCATTTTACTCTTTTCACATATAATTGCAATAAAAGTAGCTTTTAAATCCATATTTTTGACTACTAATAAGTAGATCTGTATTATTTTTTCATTATTCTTTTAAACTTAGTCTTAAAATTTAATTTTATAAATACAATGGAATCTTAAATATTATTTTTATCCTAATTCAAAACTAGATGGAGCCACACAAATTTTAGTTTGATTGACGGATAAATTGAATACTAAGTTTGGAAAATATTAAAACAGTATACGATCATTGAGAGTACAGAAATGTTCAAAATATAAACTCTAGTATATTATAAAATAAATGAAAAATTGAATAAAAATTCTCTTTTTGTCAAATCTAAAGTAAGTCAAGTTTGTTAAAAGCGTATAGAAAATGCGCAAAAACGAAATTTGTTGACTGTTATAATACTTTCTCTATACTATATATACGAGAAAGTAAAAAAAAAGAAATCTATAACTCGAAACTTTATGCAATACAGTCAAAAAAGGACATTTTACTAGCATCAATTAACGTCAATTAGACGTTAATTATTAATTAACGACTTTTATTTATTTATTTATTTATTTTGCTTCATCGGCAGTTTAATTTTCTTCTGTCTCATTTTCTCTTGCCTTCAACGTTTTCAACATAAAAAACTACAGTAAAGTTATAATCTTTTTGGCTGACGAATGTTTATAGGATTATGTTTATAGGATACGAATGTTTATAGAATTATTTATAGGATTTGATTATTTGAAACAAGACAATCAAACTATGGGAAAAATTATAATAAACACGCTTTATAGCAAGTGAAACAATTTAATTCAAATACAAAGAAGTTAATAGTGCATATTTTATTATGCTTGCAACTGCATGTCTATTTTAACAACATCCATTTATATACTTATTCCATAACTGCAAAAATCTCAAAATCAAGAACAGTATAAAAAATATAAACAGCTAAAATTATAATTCTTAGAATCGAATGCTTAATACGACAGCAAATAATACTTCAGGTAAGTGAGCGTGGGCTCTCTTGCTTCTATAGCAACGTCTCCATGGTAACGATGACGTGAGCATCTTTTTAGCTATGTCGCCACTTCAGTGCGTCACACGTTATTCTTATCCATATTTCTCCTCTTAAACCATAGGCTTCGAGGAAAGCCAATTATGATTTCCCATCCAGATAGTTGTCATGGCAACCCTATGAGGTGTATTCTTGGGAAACAACCGTTTAATCGGTCTAGCGCTCAGATACTTTAACGTTTCATTTAAAGAAAAACATCTAGAAACAAGATTACATTAGAATTCTTAATCCTCTTTTCAGAACCGATCGAAAATGTTCTATATTTATATATTTGTTATCTTTTGTGTATAATAAATTTATCGCCATAATTAACTCACTAAAATACTCTAACTGAATATATTTCAATTACTTTATGAAGAATTTTTCACAGTTTCATCAAAGACATTTGTTTATGACCCAAAATGTCGGTCTTCGATTGTCCAGGTCATTCCTTCCATCCCCCCCAGCAATCCCCCCACAGTCATAACTCCACCATCTTAATCATGATTCATAATGCAACTTGCTTTAAGATCGCCCCGGCCTCCTTAATCCCTAGCTGCGCTGCCACATCACAAGATTAAGAGCGGCTCCCGGGGCGTTTAATGATGATGAATAACGTGCCGGGGCGCGAGTAATTTGCTCACTTTAAGGTAAAGTCGATTTGCCCCGGGATTAAAAGGGGAAGAGATTATTTTCGGGATTTCCTCGTAACCTTTGTGGCGACAGTTAAGCCCCACAGTTAGTTTTGGGACTGACAAACAAAACATCGGGGGTTGCAAGAATTAGAGAAGGTGAGTGTTGAAGGCGGCAGCCATTTGCATTTTGGGAAATGTCTTTCCCCGTTGTTTAACTTTTCATGGAGCTGCTTGGTATTCATTTATGCATGCTGAGTGATGAGTTTTCGATGAGCTTTTCTACATATGGAGGGAGGGGGTATTTCGAAAATGGTGGTTTTGCAGTGTGTATTAAGAACGGGAATAAATCGTAAGGGGTAGGGTGCTGAGGTGGGTCTATTGATTGGGTACGAATAACTTATTTTCCAGTTCGTTTATGAATTTGCCGATATTTTGAGATGTATTTTTGTATGCCATGGAGTGTCAAATGAATAATTTCTTATCTGATTCTGCGAGTTTGCAAATGTTATTTTAAGCGGTTATATAACGAAAGATTATTGTGAAACATAAAGTATTCATTTGTCTAATCATTATTAATAGATTCCAGATTATATCGAATTTGTTAAGATATACACCAAAAATATCTTTTTGACTTTTTAACATGAAATATTTTGCAAATTACTCAGAAGTTGAAAACTAAATGCACAAGGCAACGCGTATATACTTTCGATAATATTATTATCAGCTCAAGTTAAGTCATACTCACGTGGCAAATGTAATCTACATTGACTTAGATATTTTTCCTTGCAATATGAATAATAGTACCCAAGGTTGAAATGCCACAATGTATCCAGCAGGTATCGTCTCAGTAAGAATTAATTCCCTACTAGAACTGAATGTCCAAAAATATTGTTACGATATCTTCATGATATTGCAAATATACGTTAGCGTAGACATTCTTCCATACAATATGAATAATATATTCTCCAGATTGAATTGCCACGATCCATTCGAAGGTATCGTCTTAATAAGAATTACTTTCCAGTAGAACATAATGCCCAAAAATATTGCTGGGATGCCAACATGGTATTATAAATCTACGTTGACTTAGGCATTCTTCCTTGCAATATGAGTAATACATTCCTAAGGTTGAATTGCCGCGATGCATCCTACACGTATGGTCTTAGTAAGGATTGATTTCCTATTAGAGCAGATTGTCCAAAATATTGTTACGATGTTTTCATGATATTGTACAATGTTCGAAATAGGATATTTTTTTTAATTTCCTGCTTTCTTCCATAATCTATTTAACAATATCGTTGAGATATGACATCATATTTTATGATAATATGGTTAACTAGACAAAATTTGACTTGTCGTTCACAAAAAATGCATGGTTCCTAAAACCTTCCTATCAAAATGTTAGTATAAAATCTTGTTAAAAATAAAAATCTTAAGATTTATTGGCGGAGGGCACATTTATGAAGACCTGAACCGGGAGCTTATTTATCAAGTTAATTCAACTTTAAAACGCAAGACAAGAGTAGTCTCAAGATGCATTTTTGATAAGTTTTGAGCTGAAAAAAATGGTTTTCTTGCATGAAGGGAATTGGGATAAATTAAAGAAATTAGAATTAATTTATATTATCCCAAAAATAATTGTAGACTCGTTTTACCGAAATTCTTTCTTACAAGTTAAATAATCGAGTGTCAAAGTTGTGAATAGATACTCTTTGATTAAAGCTGTTTTGAAAATAAATTTACACACTTTTTGAATTTAATTTAATCTGCTTTGTTTTTGTCAAGATGTAATATTTTTATTCGGTTTCTTACAGATTTGTTGTCGCACTTATTTCTCAAATTGCGTTATATATACGCTCTTAATGCTAATATGCCATTTTAATACTTTCAAACCTTTTATATCAATTCATTGACTAACTGTAACCAATTTTGACTTCTATATGAATGAAAACGTTTGGTAGTGAATTAGAAAGAAAAATTGATTAAAAAATTTCAAATAATGAATTATAATGTAAAGGACAAAACGGTGACAGTTATTAAAATAAAAAAATTCCACTTTTTTGATATTGCATTGTCGGTTTCTTTAATATAAGAATGGGAGAAAATGTTTTCATATATCGTATACCTTCAATGCATATCAAATGTTTCTTCCTTCATTTTAATATTTCGAAGGACATATAAAAAAGGCATAATCATGACAATACATATCTTGTATCAATTTTTTTCAAATGTTAAGAAGAAAAAAATAAATTATCCATTCGGTTTAAAGAATAATTTATGGAAATATATTTTCTCTATAATACAAGCATGAAAAGAAGTTCTTACTCATCTCTATATTTCACAAAGGATTATAATTTAATGGGCACTTCGCAATATTACCGCACTTACTTTCAATACATAAGTTCTAAAACCAATAAAAGCAATAATATTAAAGTGAATTTTTTTCTCCTTCTTTTAATATCTTCAATAACCGAGATATATTCAAAGTACATCATAACTTCCATGATAAATCATGGTGAGAAATGGCATGCTCATAAAATCTAGATTATTTTGGACAAATTCTTTTATAAACTTAAAGCCTTTGCATAACAAAACTTCTGTCTCATGTCATCTTGTTTATGGGATTTTTACATTCTTAGAGGAACTGCATTGCTTTTGCATAATATAAAATCGAATTCATTATGGTTTCTCTTTTTTATTCAAAGAAGCAGGTTAAAAAATATCTTTGGCATCTGAGATGTGTGTAATAATGTAATTGCATAAAAATCAAATTATTAAAAAATTAAACTATTAAATTATTTTGACATGAGTCCCAAAATATTTAGTTGCCACTGATTTATCTATAAAACTTGGTCCTGAAAACTGGCAGATCAAACTTCAGGTTCAGCTTTTCGGATATCTATTTCTTTCCTAACAATCTAATAGTAAACTTTTGATGGAGCAATTTGGTCAGTTTCCAAGGTATCTATTTCTTTCCTAACAACCAAAAAATAAACTTTTGATAGACAGTAGTTACGCTTTCTTTTGTCAGGAACTGGGCAGATAACACCTAGTTGCCAATGTTTTACTTAGGAAAACCGATGGCAAAAATGGCAGATCAAGCTCCAAGTATAACTTCTTGGAAATATTTTTCTTTCCTAACAATGCAATGGTAATCTTTTCATAGACAGTAGTTCTGTTAGTTTTCTTCAAGAACAAGATATTTACAAAAAGTTATTATACAGTTCTCGTTAATAAAATCAATTTTAGGCTCTTTTAAAATCGATTCTTTTAAGACCTTCCGTTCGAAAAAATCTTTGTTTAATTTTCTCTACATATTTATGAACTGAAAAATGAAGCAAGCTAGAAAAATTATTTTTTGTATTTTTTATATGGGATTTTTACGGCAATCTTACAGTTTTTTTTAGAATTTGAATCAAATCCTTCAATAGAAAATCTACCCGTTTTTCTAAATGCATACAAGTGAACACAATGAATCAAAAACATAGCATAATATATTAATTAAATGCAATATGTGCTTTCAAACCTTCTCATTAATAAGTAAAGACAATTTCGGATGAAGTCCGACGATGTATTGACTGTTGTTTGGTCTGTAGTCACGTTAACCCTTTCTAGGGCCGTGGGAAGTATGCTTCCCACCAAATTTATCAATCTTTGTATGAAATTATGTAGGTTGGCATAAGTTCTGACAATTTTTTTTAGTAAGTCAGAAATTTGATGCTTCAGTTCTTTATCTCAGACAAAATGATGTGTCTTGATTTGTTACTTAATTATTAATTAACCAAATTAATTAATGAATCAAATTAAATTTGTCTAATTAGCTAAATGAATCCCTTTTCTTATTCCGCTTTCACGCCTAAAAATATTTTAACATTATACGAGTAGAAAAAAATGGCCCTTTAAAGGGTTAACTTAAAAACAATATATTATTTGAAATTAATGTAAACTCAATGTCTTGTCAAAATCAATATTTGCCTTGAAATGTCATTATGCTTTAAAGACAGAAATTTCAATAAATGAACTTCTATATATATATTTTTTTTCATGAAAATTGAAGATCCAAGTGATTACTTTGAAATTTTAATTAACTAAAAATGAAGTGAAAGTTCTCCGTTTCTACATTATAACTTCCAAAAATACTATTACGCAAAAATGGTTTTACATCATGTTAAAATTTAAAAATTCGTTTTATTAATGATACCAATTTAACTGTCTTAAATTTTTTTCATAAGTTTTGAATATTTCGTTAAAGTATTTTTTTTTGTGTGTAATTTCCAACAAGAATTTTCCTTTGTTGCTATGAAATTCCAATTATTCTCACCATTTCCTGATATAATTAATCGCATAAATTTCTCCCCTTGTTTAAAGATAACAAAGAAGGAATCTGTTTATTATCCCCGCACTTTGGATGAAGAAATAGCAAACGTGCCGTTTAAAATAGATTACCTAATTACTTAGGTGAATGATAAGTTCTAATTTCAAATATAATATCATGAGACTTGACTCAAGAAGGTTCATGAATCCAATAAATATATCAAGTTTAAGGTTATTAAATTAATATATTTTGATGTCAAAAAAAATTTAAGGCTTATTAATTTTTTGATGAAAGAATCAAGAACATCAAGTATAAGTGATTTAAATTAAAGTAAACAAAACAAATACTTCCAAGGACCTATCTTCTCGCCCAAGGTGTCTAGTTTTAAAAGCATTCAAGGAAATTCAAATTAATATCGTAAGTGTTAAGGTTATTGAATTAATATGGCGTCAATATCAAACAAAATTTGATGCTTATTAATTCTTTGTTGAACGAATCAAGAACATCACGTTATGAATAAGTGATAAGTGATTTAATTAAATTAAACGCAACAAATACCTCCAAGAAAGTAGCTTGTCTCCCAAGGTGGCTAGTTTTCAATGCAATCACGGAAATTCAAATTAATATCATTCTTTAAAACTAATTGGTTACCTCATATATTTTCAGCAAATTTTAATCTCATTATGCAGTTTAATGAAAGTTTAATCTGTTGATACTAAATAAGGTGGTATTAATATTTAACATTAAGATGAAAAGTTTCCATCCGATATATTTTTAATAAATTAAATGAGTGAAGTAAATTTCATTAATCAGAATAGCTGCAAGCAGAATCAAGTAAGTTATTAAGTCACTCATTTAAGATTAGTGAAACTGACTCTATAAATGAAATTGCTAGACTTCTAATCCGGTGTTCTATTTTCAAGAAATCTGAAACTCTTAGATCTTAGCATCGCAGCTAAAGTGTATCCTATTCTTCGTAAGGTTCCATACCAGATTATACACAGAATTTATTAGTTAAATGGATTGGAAGATCTTCATCGGTAACTTTTCATCTAAATAAATGAAAGTCTGGATTTCAGATTAACTCTTTAAACCATAATTATTTCCAATGAAAATAGAAGAATAACTTTTTGTATGTTAATAATTGTATTTTTTTTGCTTGTATATTCATTTTTATGATAGTAATTGTAGTTACAATTTAATACCGATTATTATTTTTTTATTAAAATAAGAACTGTCTTTCATAACTCCTTTTTATATACAGGATGATTCAAAACTCTAAAGAGACTTTTGGAATTCCTAAGTGGGTGTAGATGGTAATACAATTTTTAAACAGAGTGCATTAATATAAAGCAAAATAATCATTTTTTTATCCCAAAACCAAGCTTAAATAAAAACATGGTTTATAATAAAAGCCAGCAAGTGGTTCTTCAATGAAACCTAACATATTATATAGAAAAAAGGGTTTATAAATACCTCAAGTTTTATTTTCTTTTTCCAAGCGTTAGTGATAGCATGTTTTATAATTAAAGCCAACAAATGGTTATGCAGTTAAAAATACGATATTACACGGAAAATAAGGTTTGTAAATGCTCAATATTTTATATTCTTTAACCATGTTTTAGTCATAACATGTTTTATATTTAAAGCCAGCTAAAGGTTTTGCAGTTAAAAATAAGATATTGCACGGTAAAAATGGTTAATAAATGCCCAGTATTTTACCTACGTGAATCAAGCTTTAGTATTACATGTTTTATAATAAAAGCCAGCAAGCGGTTCTGCAATTTAGAATAAGTGCACAGAAAAAAATATTTTATAAGTAACCAATGTTTTATCTTCTTTAACCAAGCTCTAGAGATATCATGCTTTAGAATTAAAAGAAGCAAATAGTTCTGCAATTAAAAATAATATGTCGCTCGAAAAATCGTATATTTTATATATCGTATACCTTGAATGCATATCAAATGTTCCTTCCATCATTTGAATACTTCGAAGGACATATAAAAATGGCATAATCATGACAAAACATATCTTGTATAAATTTTTTTCAAATGTTAAGAAGAAAAAAATAAATAATCCATTCGATTTAAAGAATAATTTATGGAAATATATTTCCCTATAATACAAGCATGAAAAGTAGTTGTTACTCATCTCCATATTTCACAAAAGAATATAATTTAATGGGCACTTCTCGATATTACAGCACTGGCTTTCAATACATAACATAAGTTCTAAAACCAATAAAAGCAATAATATTAAAGTGAATTTTTTTCTCCTTCTTTTAATATCCTCAATAACCGATATATATATTCAAAGTACATCTTAACTTTCATGATAAATCGTTATGAGTAATGGTATCCTCATAAAATCTAGATTATTTTGAGCAAATTCTTTTATAAACTTAAAGCCTTTGCATAACAAAACTTCTATCTCATGTCTTCTTGTTTATGGAATTTTTACATTCTTAGAAGAACTGCATTGCTTTTGCATAGTATGAAATCGAATTCATTATGGTTTGTCTATTTTATTCAAGGAAGGAGGTTAAAAAATATCTTTGGCATCTCAGATGTGTGTAATAATGTAATTGCGTAAAAATCAAATTATTCAAAAAAAAAAAAAAAAAAAACTATTAAATTATTTTGACATGAGTTCCAAAATATTTAGTTGCCTGCTGATTTAACTAAGAAATTTGGTCCGGAAAACTGGCAGATCAAACTTTAGGTCCAGCCTTTCGGATATCTATTTCTTTCCTAAAAATCTAATAGTAAACTTTTGATGTACAGCAATTATGGTCAGTTTCCCAGATATCTATTTCTTTCCTAACAATCAAAAAATGAAATTTTGATAGACATTAGTTATGCTTTCTTTTGTCACGAACTGCGCAAAGAACACCTAGTTGCCATCGTTTAACTTAAAAAAATTGATGTTAAAATTAAAAATCAAGCTTTAAGATTAACTTCTTGGATATATTTTTCTTTCTTAACAATACAATGGTAATCTTTTCATAGACAGTAGTTCTGTTAGTTTTTTTCAAGAACAAGATATTTACAAAACATTATTTTACAGTTCTCGTTAACAAAATCAATTTTAGGCGTTTGTTCAATCTATTCTTTTAGGACCTTCTTTTCAAAACAATCTTTATTTAATTTTCTCTACATATTTATGAACTAAAAATTGAAACAAGCTAGAAAAATTAATTTTTGTATATTTTATATGGGATTTTTTTGGCAAGCTTACAGTTTTTTTATTAGAATTTGGATGAAATCCTTCCATGGAAAATATGCCCGTTTTTCCAGATACATAAGAAAGAACACAATAAATTAAAAACATAGCATAATATATCAATTAAATGCAATATATGATTTTAAATCTTCTCATAAATACGTAAAAACAATTTTGAATGATATCCGCCAATGAATTGACTGTTTTTGGTCTGTAGTCACTTTAACTTAAAAAATATATATTATTCGAAATTAGTGTTCACTCAATGTTTTGTCAAAATTAATATTTGTCTTGAGATGACGTTATGCTAAAAAGACAGAAATTTCAATAAATGAGCTTCTGTGTTTGTTTGTTTTTTGTCAAACAATTGTAGATCTAAGTGATTACTTTGAAATTTTAACTAGCTAAAAATTAAGTGAAAGCTCTCCATTTTTACATTATAGCTTCCAAAAATATTATTACGCAAAAATGCTTTTACATCATGTTAAAATTTAAAAGTTCGTTTTATTAATGAAACCAGTTTAACTGTCTTAAATTTTTTTCAAAAGTTTTGAATATTTCGTTAAAGTATTTTTTTTTTTTTGTGTGTAATTTCCAACAAGAATTTTCCTTTGTTGCTATGAAATTCCAATTATTCTCACCATTTCCTGACATAATTAATCGCATAAATTTCTCCCCTTATTTAAAGATAACAAAGAAGGATTCTGTTTATTATCCCCGCACTTTAGATGAAGAAATAGCAAACGTGCCGTATAAAATAGATTACCTAATTACTTAGGTGAATGATAAGTTCTAATTTCAAATATAATATCATGAGACTTGACTCAAGAAGGTTCATGAATCCAATAAATATATCAAGTTTAAGGTTATATAATTAATATATTTTGATGTCAAAAAAATTTAAAGCTTATTAATTTTTTGATGAAAGAATCAAGAACATTAAGTATAAGTGATTTAAATTAAAGTAAACAAAACAAATACTTCCAAGGAACTATCTTCTCGCCCAAGTTGTCTAGTTTTAAAAGCATTCAAGGAAATTCAAATTAATATCATAAGTGTTAAGGTTATTAAATTAATGTGCCGTCAATATTAAACAAAATGTTATGCTTATTAATTCTTTGTTGAAAGAATCAAGAACCTCACGTTATGAATAAGTGAAAAGTAATTTAATTAAATTAAACGCAACAAATACCTCCAAGAAAGTAGCTTGTCTCCCAAGGTGGCTAGTTTTAAATGCACTCAAGGAAATTCATATTAATATCATTCTTTAAAACTAATTGGTTACCTCATATATTTTCAGCAAATTTTAACTTCATTATGCAGTTTAATGAAAGTTTATTCTGTTGATATTAAATAAGGTGGTATTAATATTTAACATTAAGATGAAAAGTTTCCATCCGATATATTTTCAATAAATTAAATGAGTGAAGTAAATTTCATTAATCAGAATAGCTGCAAGCAGAATCAAGTAAGTTATTAAGTCACTCATTTAAGATTAATAAAACAGACTCTATAAATTAAATTGCCAGAATTTTAATCCGATGTTCTATTTACAAGAAATCTGAAACTCTTAGATCTTAGCATCGTAGCTAAAGTGTATCATATTCTTCGTAAGATTCCAGACCAGATTATACACAGAATTTATTATTTAAATGGATTGGAATATCTTCATCGGTTTCCTTTCGTCTAAATAAATGAAAGCCTGGATTTCAGATTAACTCTTTAAACCATAATTATTGCCAATGAAAATAGAAGAATAACTTTTTGTATATTAATAATTGTATTTTTTTGTTTGTGTTTTCATTTTTATGGTAGTAATTGTATTTACAATTTAATACCGATTATTTATATTTTTATCAAAATAAGAAATATGTTTCATAAATCATTTTTCTATACAGGATGATTCAAAACTCTAGAGATACTTTTGGAATTCATAAGTAGGTGTAGATGGAAATATAAGTTTTGAACAGAGTGCATTATTATAAAGCAAAATAATTATTTTTTATCCCAAAACCAAGCTTTAATAAAAACATGTTTTATATTAAAAACCAGCAAGTGGTTCTTGATTTAAAAATAAGATACTGCATAGAAAAAAGGGTTTTTAAATACCTCATGTTTTATTTTCTTTAACCAAACGTTAGTGATAGCATGTTTTATAATTAAAGCCAACAAATGGTTATGCAGTTAAAAATACGATATTACTCGGAAAATAAGGTTTATAAATGCTCAATGTTTTATCTTCTTTTACCAAGTATTAGTGATATCATGTTTTATTTTTAAAACCAGCTAAAGTTTCTGCAGTTAAAAAAAAAATTGCATGGTAAAAATGGTTAATAAATGCCCAGCATTTTATCTTCTTGAATCAAGCTTTTATAATAAAAGCCAGCAGGCGTTTCTGCAATTAAGAATAAGATAGTGCACAGAAAAAATATTTTATGAATAACCAATGTTTTATCTTCTTTAACCAGGCTCTAGAGATATCATGCTTTATAATTAAAACGTGTAACTGGTTCTGTAATTAAGAATAACATATTGCACGAAAAAAATGGTTTATAAATGCCCAATGTTTTATCTTCTGTTTGGTAGCTTAGCTTTCAGGCGAAGAGCTAAACTTTTCAGGAACAATAAGAAACCTTTATGCTACTCATCTGTTGCCTTAGCAACGCAAATACTTCTTTACTGTCAGAAATTTGGTCACTTTTCTGACAGTTGAGCTTCTGAATAAGGACAATGCAATAAATATTTTCTACGAATTACTCCGACCAGATATATTATCCTATGTGATGTATCGTTCTACTAATGGAGAAAAATGAAAAGAAAGAAAAAGATTTTTTTTTTATCTTGTCAAAAATAAGTATTGTTTCGTTTCTACCCGTTTCCTAGAAAATATATTTATTTACTTTCATAGATAAATGAATTGTTGATTATTAAAATATCTCCTGATTTCTGAATCACATGTTACTTTTTTTATAAACTTTTACTATGCTTTATTCGAAACTATATAGTTACTAGAAATTGTCTGCGGAAATGTATGGCGAATTTCTATAAGATGGATAGCCCAATAAAGACGCTTTATTTCCCAAAACCAATTATGCATAGATGGCAAAATCGGTGAGCCATACACATAGAATAGTGGTTCTAGAAACTCGTAAAACAATCAGACAAAAAATTGTTAATTCAAGTAGAATAATAATGGTCAGAATGCACAGCTATATCTCACTTCGTGAACTCAACTCCAGAGAGAAAATAAATTGAATCAATTCAGTTTTTATATAGATTTCCGACTGGGCATGAAATTTTCCAGAAGAATCTTCTGATCTCAGTTCTTAATAGAGATAGAACTAGAATTCTTGAATTTTCTAGAATCTTCACTTTTGTCGTTAAATTGTCATCAAGTATGTTGCCACGGCCGAGAGTCGGTAACTTGACATCCATTTAGACTTTATGAAGAACATCTGCAAATCTTTCTTTCATATTACGAAACTTATTAGACTTGTGGATGAAGCTTTTAATTTAGAAACCCAAGAAATAATTTTCCATACATCCAAAATCCAACTCTGAAATGAGACTAAAGAAACTAATAATTAAGGATTGGCACGAGAGATGAAATAATTCTATCAGGGGGAGAACGACATATCAACATTTTAAAAACATTTCTGTTAACCTAATTGAGGCTGATTTTTTTTATCTATTTAGTATACATTGGCCATGGTGTATTTTCTGTACATCAAAGACGTTTCTTTGACGAAAGTTCGACTTGTCAGTGTGGCACCAAAGAAGGATCTATAATTCACGTGATGAAAGCCTGTACACTATGGCGAGAACACAGACTCAGATGGTCAAGAAATTGGATGTCTCTTTACTTTAAAGAACTCATAAAAATTCCAGCCATTAAATCTTCTATTAGGGATATTTTGTCAAAACTCTTGTCTTCAGTTTTTTTTTTTTTTTGTTTGTTTGTTTTTGCCTAATGTAAAGAATTAACGTACGTTTAATGTATTTTAAGCATTTTTAATGTTTCACAATTTAATAATTTAATAGGTTATGTAACATGTAATGTTTTTTTTTTTTCTAATCTTTTTTCTGTACCAATATGCGTTTTCTCTAGAGAGATTTTGCTGTTTGCAAGTGCCCAATGTCATCAAATGTCGTTTGTTCCTCCGTGCTATTTGGAGTTGCTCATCGGCGGCCTCATCAAGTTTCTTGCATGATCTCTGTCTATGTCGGGGGTATTGCTTGCA
Source organism: Argiope bruennichi (assembly GCF_947563725.1). Classification (NCBI taxonomy): domain Eukaryota; kingdom Metazoa; phylum Arthropoda; class Arachnida; order Araneae; family Araneidae; genus Argiope; species Argiope bruennichi. The sequence goes on along the minus strand of NC_079159.1, from coordinate 36,270,068 downwards.
TACTTGTAAAGGGAATTACAGATGCTTAACAAACTATACACTTAAGTTTATTATATGGATTGTATTCTTTCATAATTTTAACTAACTGCCATTGTTTTCAGCGAAGAAATATTGAAATTCTGATTGAATCTACCATATTTAAGTTGATATTTCAGTGAAATTTATTAAACTGATGTCAATCGCTGTGGAGCTTCGACAAAAAAGAAAATGATGAAAAATGTGAATGTAAAAAGTTTGGAAGCATGTAAATTTATAAGAAAATTGAGGTCAAAGTTTTTCATGATTATAATACATTTTCTTGGCAACATTCCTATATGAGAAAGCAAGCTCCTTAAAAAAATTCGGTCACGTTATACGACTTTTTTTTAAACTCAACAAGAAAAGCAAAACTTTTCAACATCAATTAATTCCCAGATGACCTGGGCAGTATTCATATTACTAACATTCGATTTCCATCAAATACCCAGTCCAAAAACGGACATCTTTGCTTCATAAATTTCTTCGGGAACTTTTAAAGATCGTATATCTTCAAAACTTCTTTTATGTTCTCCCAAATATTCCTCCCAACGATTTCAAGGAAATGGGCCTATAGAAAGTCTGTCAATTTCAGGGACTTTTTATATCTCCATCTTCTTTTATTCACAGTTCTGATTGATCGCCGGTGTGTCCTTAATATCTTCGAAACGACGGGATCTTTCGCGAGTAATTAAGATCTAAAAAAGTTATCCCGGTTTTTTTCACTCCTTTTTTCAACAATGCCCATCCCCAGGAGCAACCGCAGGAAGTGACTTCACTCGTATGACGAATCTCATTAAAGTTCCATAAACTTTCATGAAATTTATAGTGGCTTCAAATGAATAAGAAATGACGTAGATTTTCGTCCTACTTCGAAACCAGAGGTAATTTTTTTCGTCTGTTTTATTATAATGTGCTTATGAATTATGAAGGATACAAATTCGCGCTTTGTACAAAATGTGCGAAGTTTTAGAGCTAGACCAGTAAAAAATACAGATTTTGAGTAATCACACTGAAGATTACACAGATCAAGATTCAACTGAATGTTAATATTAGACCAGCAATAGAGTCTTTCTTTGTACTTTCTCCAATATATACGCAATATGTCTGTACGTAGTACATGCATATATGAGCCGTTTATTTTGAAAATGGGGCAATTCCATTTTTTGTTATTGCGAGATATTTAGAGGTTTGCGTTTCAATAAATTTAAAAATATTGGTAAGTATTAATAGATATATTTTTTTGTATTTTGTGGTACCAGATAATGTAAGTTTATAATCCAATAGTGTTTACAGTGCTGACTAAAAAAAATAAGAATTCCATTATAACTAAATTAACTTGCCTCACTTTCAAAATTCAAGAATTATTGCAATAATTCATTTAATTGGGAAAAAATATTTCCATTGCATCAGCCTTTTTTTAAGAATAAAAATAAAATACTATTCAAATGTTTATAAATATTTATTTATTTGATAAAAAGGGAAACAAAAACAAGAATATTCCAGTAGAAAATATAACATAACAACAAACAATTCAGTTTTATTAAGAATTTCAATGAAATTATATATTTCAGTTTATACGTAGGTATAATCAATTTGAATTTTATTCAAGATTTAACATTTTAAAAAATTCATGATGAAAGGGAGGTATATGTGGTAATATATCCATCATATCCTTGTATTTTTCAGATGTAATAAATCTCCTTTTTTTCTTAAATAAAAGATTATATTTCTGAAATTACTTGGAATTATTTACCTTCCTCGTTGTGCTGACAAATCATTAACTTTAAATTCAAAATCTCGTTCTATCGAAGTTTTGTTGAACATTTTGTATGGTGCATCCCTTGTAAATCTGATTCAGCATATAGTTTATCAATTCACGACTTCTCCATCGGTATTTTTCTTTCTTTTTAAAACCGCTTTTTCAAGAGGTTGGGTTGAAAATAAATACTATAAATTTTTTACTCATACTTTGCCTGATCTTAACGAAATATGGAGTGAGTGACTTAGAGAACTGGAATTTTCACTTTCACTTTTCAAAGTCCATTGTTCACTGTTTCAACACTTTCATCTTTGCAGAGTCCAAAGATTAATTAATTTAAAATTAAGCAAATTTTGTTGTTTTCAGCTATATTTTTTGAAATGTCATTTCGCAAAAAAAATATTTTTACGCTATCATAAAATACCGAAAATTACCTTTTAAATGATAAAAATTCCATTCATTTTCTTCTCTTTAGGTATAACAAAATTTGTTTTTAAATTTAATTTGATACACAATTTTTAGCACTATTTTTATTATTATGACGAAATTCAATTCGTCCATCATTCAGTTTTTTCACCGAATCATTCTATTGCAGACTTTTACCAGTGTTAAAAGTGAAAATAAATGGCTTACTTTGGTTATTAACTCTGAACTAGGTTTTTCATTTCGTTACAAGCAATTTTTCTAATTACTCCGCGCAGTAATGTGTTTAGACCGATTTAATTAAATTATCATTTTTCAGTCATAACAAGGGGAAATTTTAAAGAAATGCTTTCTATTAATATTTTTAAAAAACATAAATTCAGAAAAATAAACTAGTTGGCAAAGGCAGGTAATTAAATATAAAATTTGTGTCTCTATTCTTTGCATTAATCAGATAATTAAGGTTTCTCTATTTTTTCTTTGCTGATAAAAATAGAGTTTTGCTATATATTTTATACATATGCTGCTTTTTAATGGAGATCTTTGCTTCATCGATAACTTATCGTTGAAAGATCTAGCTTTCTTCCAACAATATTTTTCAACGATAACTTATTTCAATAATAATCGTAAAAGTTTCTTCTAAATTTTGACTATTAAATTTTTTTTTTGCCTTTTTTTTAAAAATAAATTAAATTGTTGTTCTGAAATTCAAACCATTTTCATCTATCATCAATATGTCATTGCGAGTTTCTTTTTTTCCATTATAAAAAGTTAACGAAGAATGATTTTATTTAATATCTGTGTAATTTACAATATGAATAAAAAAGTGGTTAGAATATTGCAAAATTTGGAAGGTGATTGAAACGGATATTTACGTTTCTAATAGCGCTGGCCTCGATTAAAAATTTTCATGTAAACAGTAAGCAGAATTTAAGTAAGATAGTTAAAAAAACATGCGACATTAAAATAACATGTGACATTTAATATAACATGTAATTATTCTTGACACTTTGGCAGAATCATGGACATGAAAATATAGTTAAATTATTTAAGTGATATTAAATATAACCAATATCCTTGGCGAACCAGTTGGTCACCAAAGATATCTAACACTTAATAATATGAATTATGAAATATACAAGTCTACATTGCAGTGTAAAATGTAATCTCGAAACTGAAGGCAGAATTTCAAATTAATCACAAACCAAAGGCGATCACGTGCCTTAAGTATTATAATCGTTTTTTATAATGATCTTATTTTGGGTATTTCATTAATGAGTTATTTTAAGTGCGGTTATAATTATTTATTTATAATTCAGAACACTCGCTTAGTGTTTGTACAATTCAGACTCAAGGATCTTGTAAATATTTTTTTTTTATTTTCAAACATTTTATTGCCAGTCATCTGTTGTATCCAACGAGGAAAAAAAATCGATAAAACTTTAAAATACTGAAAAATAAAGTCCGGGTAATCTCTTAGTTTAGATAGTCAATAAAATGATTAATAACAGATTTTAAAAAACTACGCATTAAGCAAAGTTATATATTTTCTATAATTTTGAATAATATTAATCGAATTTTCAAAATTCAGTTCAAAAGAAATGACACGAAATTACTTTTCGAACAGTCTCTTAATAAGATGATAGATTTAATATGCATGCACAGCAGGTCTTTTCAAAGAGACGTTACTCTTACGAATATTACTTATTATTACATAATATCTAGAAGACTGAAGTCTGAAGTTTGAAATGATGGTGTGTGTGTGTGTGTGTCTGTGTGTGTGTGTGTGTGTGTGTGTGTGTGTGTGTGTGTGTGTGTCTGTGTGTGTGTCTGTGTGTGTGTCTGTGTCTCTGTGTGTGTTTGTCTGTGTCTGTGTCTCTCTGTGTGTGTTTGTCTGTGTCTGTGTCTCTCTGTGTGTGTGCGCGTGTGTGTGTGTGTTTGAGGAAATATTTGAATACGAATCACATATTGATTACATATGAATATTTTTCAATCTTACCTATATATAAACTGCTCATTAAAATAAAAAAAAATCATGAATGCACTCATCTTAATGTTATTCGAAACAATATGCTATATTACAGTATTCATTTTACAATTTATTTATCATTATTTATATTTTTGAATATGCACTTAGCTTTAACATGGGGAAATCGGCTCAGATATGGCGCTACATGACATTGTCAGCATGAGAACAGATCTAAAAAAAACTCTAATAGTTAGTTATAAAAAATGTGTGTGTGTGTGTTTGTGTAAAATCACCTTTTTCCATGAAAGACACCTATATAGATAAACTTAAAAAGGAAAAGTATTAAATATAAATACATAAGTAAATAAATTAATTAATTAAGCAAGAAGTTCAACTCGAACTAAGAACCCGCAACATTCCCGCCATTCATGCAGTTTTGACCACTATACAGCGCTGCCCACACTCCGAAACGGAATTGAATATTCTTATTCCAATTATTAATTATATATATATATATATATATATATATATATATATATATATATATATATATATATATATATATATATATATATATATATATATATATATGCACGAATTGCTCGATTAAAATTATGAGGTTTTTATTCTAACTATTCGTAAATAATTGGAGGTCCTAAATTATTTTTAATTTTATTAAATATTAATTTCTGGTTGGATTTCTTCTTCTAAAATATTGTACAATAGGCTAAACGTAATACATGCTTTCTTTTTCTAACATGAGTAACAAATTTATTAAACTAATCATGCTCACGATAGTGAAATATGGAAACAAAGGGATATTTGTCATCATATTCAATTGAATCTGTTTCCGATCTTTCCTGTTTTTAAATTGGAATGTATCGTTATAATACATAATATTATTCCTATAATTGATAGCTATAATGATTCTACTCTGTTGGCTATAATTACATCACACCATACAGAACATAGATGTTTAATTAATATTCCAATCATTTCAATCAATAATAATTCAATCAATAATCAATCAACTCCATACAAATATCTATTTGATGTAATTATTCGTAGTGATATAATATGATCTAAAATGCTCCATACAAACATCGCTTCAAAGGATTACCCTCAACTGCATATATGAAGCGTTTCAGAATCTAGTTAGAAAGAATTAAAGTTTGAAAATGGTTTAAAATTAAAGATAATTTTCAAGAAAGGGAAATTATCTTTACGTTTATTCTATTTACGTTTCATTCTATTAGGGAAATATATCCTGAATTTCTACAAAAAAAATTTAGGATCATAATGGGGAAACAAAACTCATGACAGTTATAGAATGATATACAACAAAGTTTTGAATTTTCACACAATACCCAACATAATACCTTTGAAGAAAAAAAATTCCATATATTAAATATTCTATGTAAAAATTTAATTCTATATTCCATATTTTAATTCCATTTGTAATTCCATATATATATATATATATATATATATATATATATATATATATATATATATATATATATATATATATATATATATATATATATATATATATATATATATATATATATATATATATATATAAAGCTCAATGTGTGTGTGTGTGTATGTTGGCGCTCTACAGGTCAGACCGTTTGACCTACAGATAACAAATTGGGTACATGTATACCTTAGAGGTCGGGACTGTGCACTTGGGTTCCCTTTCTTTGAAATTTTAATTAGAATTTTAATTATTAATGAAAAACTAACTTTCTCGCCAAAAAATTCTTTTCATTTTCTCCACCGCCAAATGAGTAAGGCTTCAGTTTTTTTTCCCTCACACTAATGAGGCTAGGGTTAACATTTTTCGGCCGATTATTTCAAACGATTCTGTTTATTTTCTTAATGTTTGATGCATTTAAAATTAAACATTGTTAATTAATCCATGTTTCAGATTCATTCTGAAGTACTTTGAATTAAAATAAAACAGAAAAAAGGAACCCAACGTTACCCCAACTGGCGTAGAAATATTAACTCATTTGCGTTACCGTAACTGGCGTTGAAAATTCACGCATGCGCATTGTGTTCTGATTGTTGACAAAGGATTCAACGGATTTTCAACGCATTCGGACTTGATTTAAATTATTTTGAGGTTAGTTGTGTGCTTTTATAATTAAATTGTATTTATTTTAGTTATATATTTTTTGTATATGCTTATAGTTTTAAGTATATCGCTTTTTAAGTAGTTTATTTTAACCTGTTTTCGACCGATTATTTTAAACGATTCTATTTATTTTCTTAGTGTTTGATGCATTTAAAATGAAACATTGTTAATGAATCGATCTTCTCATGGTGAATCTGAGAAAATTTTGTTGACAAATTCTTGAGATATTACATAAATTAAGATATATATTATTTAGTGCACATAAAGTTTAAACGCTCGGTGACTCTGTTTTCAGTAATCATATTATAAAAAAATGCTTTGTTTCAGTAAAAAATATTATTACATTAATTGCAGATTCATCCTTTCCACTTTAATTGAAAGTAGGGATTGCAATACCGGACCAAAATTTCAATACCGGTATTCGGTATTTTTTAAATCTTAATACCGGGATACCGGTTTTAATACCGGTATTAGAAATTTTGGAAAAAGAAAGAAACCACAGATGTTTCTTTTTTTTATTTGTCAGTTTTGTTATAGAGTGTAAATATCACAAAAATAATTTGTAACTTATAAATTATAACAGTATATAATCACACAAAATTAAAGAAACATCTTATTTATTTAAATTACAAAAAAAGTGTAAATATCTCTATTCAGTTTGTGGTACAATTACAAATTTTTGAAATGTGATCTAAAAAAAACCTAATGCATCAATTATACTGTCATTAAGCCTGAAAAGTAATTTTGTGTAAAACTTATCAGCTGTCGAAAACGCTCTTTCGGCATCTACGCTAGTTGTGGTACTGTTAGTAATGCACGATATACTTTTTCCAAGTATTTACTTCTAAATCTTCAAATAAATCGATTTCTCGTCGAATGGTTTTGGATATAGCTGATTTCTGTATTGTATTTTGGTTCGTTGAAATTTTTTTTATTTATCGCTAAGTCTAATTTTTGTTCAAGAGACAATTCCTTTTCACTATCGACATTAGTAACATCATAATCTTCGATAATTGAACCGAATTCTGAATGTGGATAGGTTTGTGGGAAAAATATTTTAAGAGACTTTATTCTATTTTTATCAGATTTGAATTGGTTATTTTCTTTTCATCTTTTCATTTTCATTTTTAAAATCATTAGAATTATGTAAATACCATAAGACATTTTCTATTTCGGTATGCCTTTTTTCTGTGCGATTTTTCAATGTAATATATAATTCTCCAGATACTAATGTGTGATGTTCTTTCAGTGACTGCAACATGAAATGTATTGTTGCATTAGCTGTTAATAAATTAGAATCTCTCAGACATAATGCTTGAATAGTCAGTTCTATTGGAAGTAGAGCTGATATAGTTCTGGATATTAAGTCGAATTCACTATCTGAAAAATTAATTTACAGGTTTAAGTCGATTATTGCTTTTTAGATTGGATTTCTCATTTTCAAAAATCGTTCCATCATTAGGAGTAAACTGTTCCAACGTGTTTTAGAATCTAATATTAACATATATTCTGTTTTAGTTTCAGTTAGTATATATTTTAGTAATATATCCTTTTTATAGGGGAACATTTAAATATTTTAACAATTTTTCGAACTTTGTAAATTATAGGAAGCAATTCTTGTAGGCTAATATTTCATCCTCATTAGCAATATCTTCTTCAACAATTACATTGTCATTATCTTCATTGTCAATATCACTCTCACTCTTACTGTTTCCAAAGTTGGAATCCGAAGTTTCTATATCCACAGTATTTGGATTCTTCTGTTCTTTAATTTTTTGGTATAAAACATCTATTACTCCTAATTGAATTCCATGTGCATAGCACAACTGCTGATTTGCACCAATCAACTTTCCAACTTTTTTCATAACTGTTGCTCCATCAGTCGCTATGGATACAATATTTTCTTTCAGGGATAATCCATGTTTCGCTAATTTAGATTTAAGCAATTAATTAAGCCATTCATTAGCTAATTGATTTTGCCCGTTAGGGAGACATAAAAATAAAAACGTATACTATATTGCTATATTCGCGATACCTGAACATATGGTGGAGACAATTTTAAAAAGTTCTAGTAAATACCGAAAAACCGGTATTTAAACTTGTGAATACCGGTATTACAAAATTGTACAAATAGCTCAAAATACCGGTATTCGGTATCCCGGTATACCGGTATTGCAATCCCTAATTGAAAGTATAAATTCTACGGGAGCTAACAGAAACTTAGAGAAATACATATTACGTTATGACTGAAGGCCTTTATAATATTTTGAGTGAATTATATGACTATCAAAATTTGAAGTTTTCAAATATTTTGATGAAGAAGTTATTAAATTATTAAAGTAGGAATTGCATAAAATATTAATTATTAAAATTTTAACGAACATTAAGATTGGCGAACCGGCTGGTCACCAAAGACGGCTAGTATATATATATATATATAATTTCATTTGTATAATTCCATATTATATGGAATTATATGAATCCATATTTAAAATTCCATATAATAAAAAAAATTTCATATTAGAAAAAAATTGAGGAAACTCTTTTCTCTTACAAATAAGAATGGGTATAAAAGTATAAAAACTAGAATATCTACTCAACTGGGGTTGTAGATTTAAAAGAAATGGTATATTAAACTATTGATGATAGAATGATTTGATTCAACAAAGTAAATGAAAAACTTAACAATTCACTTATAAAATCAAAGTATTGGCTCTTTCAATGAGCCTTTGTGGCTTATGTATAAGCATAAATCCTTCCAAAAATCGAAAGAAAGTTTAACAAACAAAACGATTTGACTTTTGTCTGTTTTGTTCAACCAACAAAAAACGCTTTGACTTTCATTCTTTCTTTGAAAAGATACAAAGTTCTTGGGCCTGAAAGCCGCAGTGAATTCTGGCATGAATTCAGACTTAGATCAAATATTAGAATAAGAATGCCATTTAAAAGGAGCTGTCATCTTCAGACGAATCTAGGCGCCATGAAATTTCTGACATTTTTTTTATTATTTGCTTTTTTCTTTCCTTCGTCCTCCTAGATCGCCTACTCTAAAGTAGAATTTAGACTTTCATTGGAGGAGAAAATGCGGCAATGCATGCGATTATGCACAGCTGACGGAGGGGGAAAATGTTTACCTCCCTTTAGAATACAAAGAAATGTCGGTATAGGATGTTCTTTTTCAATGAATAATTCGTAGAAATCGCTTAGGAAGAGAAGGGAGAACGTTTGTTTGGAAGATTTATGAAAATGAAAATAATAAAAAAAGATTTTAACTTTCTTATTATGACGCGTGCAAAAAATCGATATTTCCATGCGAATCGATTTTGCGATATTAGTTTTAAATTTAAAAACGGCTGGTGCTGATTTTTGAATACATGTTGAAATGGAAGAAATGTGATTCGTGGAAAAAATAGTCGCGTGTAACGTTTAAGAAAAACATGTCATATTTTTCTGACTTTTATGATGCTTTAGACAGAATGAATGCCAGAGAAGAATTGTTATTCGAATGACTTTCTTTTGTGTGAAAAATAGAAACTGGATTGAATATATTTTTGTCTTTTTACAACAATATAAATTTGCATATATTGTCAAAGACAGGTACACAAGCATTTATTTACAGTTTTGGCTCAATTTTTACCTGAAATAGGAAAAAAAAAAGATTTGTGAAAAGAGACTGGATTCTTTTAAATGAAAATATCTTTAAATAATTCATACATTTTTTAACTGTTCTGGACTTATTATTTAAGTCCAGAATATTTTATGTAGATTTTTTAGATTCTCGAGCCAATTTCTAAAAGAATTTTTCTTTTTATCATATTGAATTATTAATTATACATTTGAATGAATTTTAAAATCCTTATTTCAAAAATTGAAGTGATGCGAGAATTTTAAAATGGGGGAAATTATAAAAGATTTGTTTCTGTACTATCTAATTTAAAGCCGTCTCTTGTTTCGAAAATATATTGTAAAATAGATTCGCTTAAGATTCCATAGTGCAATTGTCAATTATTTTTAGCTGAGCATCATTTATAACAACCCGATAGATAGGTTCGACTTTATTTTGTAATTTTAAAATAAGATAAATCACTGCACCAATCATTTTGTGACACCACAAATGCTAGGATACTATAAAAAAAGTAATCCACATCGAAATTATTTTTCTCCAAAAATTCATAACAAATACCAGATATCAAGGGATGAGAAAATAACCACGACTTTCTTGTATATTTTATTTTTATTAATTTTAATTATTCTAATTTTAAATTTAAAATCATTCACATTTTTCTCAGATGGTACAAAACCAAAATTTTCCAACTGATATATTGTTTTCTATATTGACAGATAATGAGACATTTTATTTTGTTTTATTTCCCGATTATAATTAAGCAAAAATTAATGTGTAGAAAATTATTTTAACATCATCATAAAATTTAAAAGTAATTTTATCACATTGGTTTTGTAACCCAGTTACATTTTTTTTTTTGTTCTTATTGCTACAGCAGTGTAAGCCGAAAATATTTCTTAAATTGCAAAACTGATTGGACAAAAACTATTATAGACATATGTTTATATTTTAATTCTAAATATTATCATGGATTTTGCTATAAAAATAATTATAGTAGTAAATTTCAAAGCGTTGCATTTTTGTAACTTGAAGAATATATGGTCTTCCTTATAGTCTTAGTAACGTGTTGACACAAATTTGTTAAGGAGTGTTAAACGCAACATCTGTCGTATCAGCTTTCAATTTTTTATCGTGTAGCAAAGACTTTTACATTGATATAACCTCAAAAAAATAAATCAATAGAAGAAATAGCAGGAGAAAGAGATCATTTATCGCTTTCAATCTAACCTTCAGGAAAGTTTTCGTCCAAAAACGGACAAACTACAAAACGCCAATGAAAAGATACCTTACGATTTTACGATGCATTAAAGTTATTGTCTAAAACCATTTCTGATTTATAATATTTCTGAAAACTGAGATTTCTATCTGGATGAAGTAATATTTGTCTGTCTAAATTGTATACCTAAAAAAATTGATTTTACTTTAGGCAGAGCTCAATTGTGAAGTTCTGGATATCGATGGTGTACTCCTATACTGTATGGAAATCAGTTTTTACTTTAAAACATTAACGATATTGTTGATTCAGAAATATTCAGTTCATGTACTGACTATTCGTAAATAAGGCAATAATTCATAAAAAAGTTCATTGAAAAATAAAACAAAATATCAATTTCGACATCACATGTGTAATGCCTCCTATTCTCAACTCATAAAGAAAGTAAGGATCTTCTGATTTATAGTCACTAAGCATTTACTTCCTAGAAGGATGCCGGCAACTCTGAAAATGAGGTTTGTATTCTTCTTCTTCTATGCAGGCATTGGGATTACATACACCATAAACAGTCAACAAATATGCCATCCTTTAAAAAAGCCCATAACTGCGAGCAAAGAATTTTATTTTCTTGCTCGACATAACTTTTATTTTTATTTATTTATCTTTGCTTTTTTTTTTTTTTTTTTTTTTGCTTCAGGAATGTTTCTGAGATATCTTAAAAGCTCAGCTTTTCAAGTTTCTCTCCGCTTCTTCCTAAATTTGATATTGCAAATGTCGACGAATGAAAGTGAAAATACATCATGCGTGATTAACATATTTTCTTAAAGTCATAATTTTTGGAAGATGTATTAATTTCTGAAATTTTGATTTAAATTTGTGGTAATTCTCTCTATATTTAAAAATAAACATATCCATGTAAACTTTTTAGGCATAAACTTTGTGTGTTTTTTGAGTAAAAGAAAAATAGAAATGCGAAACTTTGTGTGCTTTATGAGTATAAAAAAATAGAAATGAGAAACTTTGCTAGTGTAAGTATAAGAGAAATATTTAACTAATTGGCACTTTTGCACTATATATATATAACTAAATATATATTTATTATTTATTATAATTTGCACTAAATATATATCTATACCTATAATAAAGCTCAATGTGTGTGTGTGTGTGTGTGTGTATGTGTGTGTGTGTGTGTGTGTGTGTGTGTGTGTGTGTGTGTGTGTGTTGGCGCTCTACAGGCCAGGTCGTTTGACATACAGCTATCAAATTTGGTACATGTATACCTTAGAGGTCGGGAATGTGCACCTGGGGTCCCTTTTATTGAAATTTTAATTATTAATTAAAAACTAACTTTCCCGCCAAAAAAATCTTCCATTTTTCCCACCACCAACTTTTCCGCCAAAATAATCTTCCATTTTCCCCACCTCCAAATGAGTAAGGCTTTTTCTCCCAACAGTAATGAGGCTAGGGTTAATATTTTTCGGCGGATTATTTCAAACGATTCTGTTTATTTTCTTAATGTTTGATGCATTTAAAATTAAACATTGTTAATTAATCCATGTTTCAGATTCATTCTGAAGTACTTTTGAATTAAAATAACACAGAATAAAGGAAATTAAAAATGTATAATCTGCATAGCGTTACCCCAACTGGCGTAGAAAAATTCACGCATTTGCGTTACCTAACTGGCGAAGAAACTTCACGCATGCGCATTGTTCTGATTGTTGTCATGACAACCACTATCAACGTATGATTTAAATTATTTTTAGGTTAGTTGCATGCTTTTGTAAATAAATTGTATTTATGTTTGTTATATATTTTTTGTATATGCTTATAGTTTTAAGTACACCGTTTTTTAAGTAGATTTTTTTAACCTGTTTTCAATGATTTAAATTATTTTTAGGTTAGTTGCATGCTTTTGTTATTAAATTGTATTTATGTTAGTTATATATTTTATTTTGTATATGCTTATAGTTTTAAGTCCATCGTTTTTTAAGTACTTTTTTTAAACCTGTTTTAGACCGATTATTTTAAATGATTCATTTTATTTTCTTAGTGTTTGATGCATTTAAAATTAAACATTGTTAATAAATCGATCTGTTCATGATGAATCTGAGAAATTTTGTTGACAAATTCTTGAGATATTACATAAATTAAGAAAGATATTCTTTAGTGCCCATAAAGTTTAAACGCTCAGTGACTCTATTATCAGTAATCATATTATTAAAAAAAAATGCTTTGTTTCAGTAAAAAATATTATTATATTAATTGCAGATTAATCATTTACACTTTAATTTAAAGCATAAATTCTACGAGGGGTAACAGAAAAATAGAGAGATACATATCACGTTATGACTGAAGGCCTTTATAATATTATGAATGAATTATATGACTATCAAAATTTGAAGTTTTAAAATATTTTGCTGAAGAATCTATTAAAGTTGGAATTGCATAAAATATTTAATTATTAAAATTTTAACGAACATTAAGATTGGCGAACCGGCTGGTCGCCAAAGGCGGCTAGTATATATATATATATATATATATATATATAAACATCATCTTTCTAATTTAGAAGTATATCAAATATTTAGTTAAGATTTCGGAAATCAGAGATCTACTCTCCAATCTATGATGGAATAAATATGCTGCATTTCTATAAAATCTTTAAATATTGCATTTTACTGGTTATAAAGTGAACTTTTTAATTTCTTCTTACTTCGGAACATTAAAGAAGTTATAAAATCTATATAAATGAACAGATACATTTTGATTCATTATCTCAAATTTCAATTTTAAAAAATGCAATATATTTATAATATGTTTCAGAAATAGATTTTGCTAAAATTCAAAATTTAAGAAAACAACCATAAAAAAGAGGAAACTAGTTAATAATGTGAAGTATGCAAATATAAAAATGTAACTTCCTAAAAAAATTAACTTAAAAGCGAAATTCAAACAGTTTTAAAAAGATTTTTTTTAAAAATTTAACAAGTATTTAAAAAATTGAATGAAAAAAATGCTAATATTTTCAACAAATTCCACTTTGCAACTAGTTTTCTACCTTAAAAATATTATTATGAAAATTCAAAGAATCATTAAGTAAATACTCGAAAAAAAATGTATTTTTCTTCAAATTAAAAATAAACTTAACAGCTCGAAAAACTGCTTTAAAAGATTCCTTATTTATCTTGTTTCCTTCTTGATTTTTTTTCAACGGTATCTATTTCGTTGAAAATATTTACCAGGAAATTGTTTTAAAATCTGAAAAACACTGTTTACTTTACGAAAGAGCCAGCGTGAAAAGAAAAATATTTTGTTAAGAAAATATTTCTTACTGAATTGTTTTTTAAAGTTAAATATCTCGAAATTAAAGCTAAATGTTCCGAAATTTTAAAAAAAACTTCGATTATAGTCATAATATCACACATCGAATTTTATATAATTAAATCATTGCGTTTTTAGTTTTCGTGTTTATATGCTTTTGAAAGTACTGATCGAAAGAGATGATCAACTACTTGATGGATTTTATTCCAAATTTTATAAGTACAGTAGACTCCCGATTATCCGCGGGCGGGTTATTCGCGCCTGCCACACAAAGTTTTTTTTTTTTTTTTGACTGATTTTTTCAAAAAGGTGCAGTTTTACAGTTATGCTTTTGTAATTACATAATACATTACAGTATTAAAACAGTACATATGTATTAATTTTTCTGTGTGTCCTTGACGCCCCTCGTAAATACAAAGCACTTTCCTGTTTTCATTCACAAAATGCATTTTAGGTTAGTTTTGAGTGATATACTAAAATATGAAGCGTTAGTTAAACATTTTCTGCTGTTTATTTTACGTTTTATTGTACATAAAACGATTTTTCAAAGTTGAAATGACTGTTTTCTTTTTTGCTATACCCATTTTTAGCTTTTTTCGGATTATCCGCGATTTTTGTTATCCGCGGCGGCCGCGCCACCCAATTCCGCGGATAATCGGGAGTGTACTGTATCTATATTTAGATTTCAAATCACGGTATTAAATTTCCTTTCTCTTCCTCTTTTTATTTTATAATTATCATGTTAAGTTACATTCGGATAAGCAGGTAGACAGACTTTTTCTTAATGGATTTCGTTCAAAACTTGATAGAAATCTACATATGAACTTTGATGTGATGTATGTACAATGTAAATGAAGTAGAAATTATACATATCGTTTAGCTAAAAGTTTGTTTGAATTATAGCGATCACAGACAGGCAATACAATTCCAAAAAAATAATTTATTTTACAATTTGAGGGAGCTTTGAAAGTTTGAAATTTGCTAAAATTTTAAAGTATACATAAGAAAATATATATTCACATGAAGAATAAATTAATGGAAATAAGAATTAATTAAATGTAGTTGAAAAATAATAATGAGATCATAATAGTATTGATTAAAAACATTTTCGGTTTTTCCAGCTTATTATCATTATAAAAGTTGCAAATAAGAAGATTTCAATGCATTTGATTTATTTCTCTGTGTTAAAGATATCTTATAAAAATTTAATAGAAATTTAAATGCTATTATATTTTTCAAATAAATCAGATATTTGTTCTTTAAACAATTCAACTTCCTTTAATTATTTTTTTTATTTTTATATGGTTGCAATATAAAGATTATCATAATTGTAATTTACTGATTTCAAATGAATTATAGCTTTAAAATAATTTTCTAGACCGTTTCCTTCATTTCTGGATTTCAATTGAATAGAGGGTAGAAAATTATAGAAAAAATACAAAATATTATTCGAATATCATTAAAAGCCGGTTGCAGATATGACTTTTTAAAATCTTACCGTTCATTTTCTATAAATTAAACTTATGCAAGATTTTAAAATTCCTATGATATTCTAAAGCAAATTTCAAAAATAATATAACATCGTAACGAAAATATATGGCATATCACATAGGAAATAAGAATACAAAAATAAATTTGAAAGATTTCTTGAATTTTTTTTTTCATAAATTTTACGAAGGATAAATGTTAAGTTAATGGCAGCTCATGAAACTGTTATGTTTTATTAATTAAAAGATTATTTCAAATGCGCATGAACTACAAACAACATAGTGGCGCCCAGAATTTGCTCAGTAAACTAAATTTAAAATAGTAAATGAGTGAAAATTGGAAATGAAAATTTCTTTAACCTTATAAGGGTAGAAAATGTCTTTATTGTATAAACATTGTTACTACGATTCCTGTTCCTTAAATTTTTTTAATTTGAATTGAGAGTGAAATTTAGATTCAGTGTTGAAAGTAATCACTTCCTTATTCATATTAAAAATAGGTTATTTCAGCAATCACTCGCAATGCTTAGTTCAATTTTGTAATATTCGTCGAAGATTATTACCAATTTATGAAAAATTCAGCTTTTTGCTGGTTGTAATAATTGCTTTGGGCAGCATGTAATTTTTCAGAAAATTCATAATTTTTATGAAAGTTATCTTGTATCAAGTTATCTTAAAATTCTTTGATATAACATTCTTTTTATTTTGATTAAAAATTAATGCTAGATGCTAGAAATTCTGTTAATAATAATAATATAGATAAAAGAATATTTTAGATTAACAATAGCTTTACACAGCAGATTCATGATATATATGATACATATATATATGTGTAACATTATTTTGGTTGAAGCAGAGTGTAGGTTTGAAGACATAGACGAGACGTTGTATTTTTGATTTCGTTTTATTCTTTCTTTAATATCCCTCTCGGGAAAGCAATTTATTTACAAGCAGACGCAGCGCGGCACCAAAGCAGAAGTAAAGAAGAAGCGCGACACAAATGATCACTAGTCTTATATAGCATATAATTTCCGGCCACGCGCCAATGGAATACATATGCTGACCTCTGACAAGGACAACTAAAGTATCATTTTCATTTGATACGTAGTACTGATGGCGCATTATTTTTATAAAGGGATTAGTTAAACCGAAAGTGGAATTGGATCATTACATATATTGTATTGGAAATATCATTACATATATATATGTAATGATATTTTAATTCTAATTTCAATTTAATTAATTTCCAAGATGTTATCTTAATTTAGCCCATCGTAACTTCATTCTAAAATATTCTCTTATTTCGTGATCCAATTCCACTGGCGCGTGACCAGAAATCCTATCTTATATAAGACTAGTGATCATTTGTTCTTCCCTTTTTGCTCATCTTTACTTCTGCTTTTGTGCTACGCTGCGCCTACTTGTAAATAATTATGCTTTCCTAGATGGTGGTAGAAAGAGAATAAAACGAAATTAAAAGTACTAAGTCTCATCCATGTCTTCAAACCTGCCTTCTGCTGCAAACAAAACATTACATATGTGGTGGTAATATTATAAGCCAGATAACAACTTCCGGAGAAGAGAGTACTCTTTTGTCTAGTGGTTATGTTACTCGGTTATGAACCCTAACGTTGCAAGTTCGAACCTCAACCCGCACACATATTATTTAGTCGATAGGATTCGAAATCCATTACATATATATGTGTGTGTGTGTGGAAGCAAATGACAAACTCCACGAGATGGCGCAGGCGGCACCAGTGAGAACCCTAACTCTAGTAGATGGAATGAGACTAGAAAGTGCGGATGCTGGACTGTTCGGAGAAAATGGTTGTGGACCGTGGCAGCACGATGAGGTGCCCACTCTGTAATATGTACCGAAAGTTGTAAATATGTATAATAGAACCTATATTTAAGCCTAGACACCGTTTCCTAGTGAGGTGTCTCAAAGGATGGACGCCTTCGCTCCCACAACTTGGGGATTTGACCAGGATCGAAACCGAAACTAATCGTTGAGCTGAGAAAAACGTAAAATTTATTTTTGTGGGCTTAAAAAAGCCGAAGATTTACTTGGAACAAACGGCAATGGGTGCCGCAGCTTGTAGAAAATCATCTTCCAAAATTGGGTTGGTTTAGAAGGATCGTGTTGGGGTCAAGCGGATAATGCAAAGGTAGGAACTTTTCAATTCCAAGCATGGCTAATTTAAACAAAGCAAGAAAACATATCTTTATAATTTGGCCTAGGAATTAAACATTGAGGTGCCGGGATCTGTCACTATATCAACACTTAAGTACGTGATATATCAACACTCAGAGTACGTGAAAGATTTACTAAATACTGTATTAGGGGAGAGAAAATTTAGGAAGAAAGACGGCTCGAAAATAATTTAGCTGAGTTAGAGAAAATTAAACAGTAGAATTCAAGCAGAATTGGAACTTCAAAACGCGCGAAATACTAACACTAGCAATGGAAGGTCGGAATCAAAGACAAGTGGCCTCCCAGACCTGGAAAGCTTGATAAAATCGGTTAAAACTACCACTGGCAGTTCCTTCAAGGCCAGAGAATTTTGCATTTTTCAAATCGCTCGAACGAGCATTTAAAACAAAACATGTGCCGGAAAATTTGAAATCCGAAATATTGATTGCAATTCTTCAAGAAAAGCCAATAATGCGCTGTTGTATATAGGCGAAGAGGAGATACAGGATGGCCAATTAAAATCTGTGATTTTGCGTGAATTCCAACTTTCTCCACAGGAGTGTTTGCAAAATTTCCGACGTGCAAAACGAAAGTCCGATGAAACACATGTTCAATTTCAAACAAGAATAGGATCTAATTTTGAATATTATCTAAAACTGCGAAATGTCAGCGAGTTTAAACCGCTTTGTGATTTGATTATTTCTGATAAAATATTCGAATCCCTAGATAAAAATACCACCGCCCCTATCGTCCTCCCGCTGGTGTGGAGAGGGGGGTGCCAGCTCAGGTGTCGTCCTCGTCATCTGACCGCGGTTCAAAATTACGAGGTCCGTCCCAAAATAGCCCTAGTGTTGCTTCAAACGGGACGTTAATATAACCAAAACCAAAAAAAAAAAAAAAAAAAACCACCGCCCCTATTGCTATTCGTTAGATTCGTGGTTTCAGCCATTAAAGCTTGCAAAAGAGTGCGCCCTATATTTTGGTTCTAAAGAAAAATCGTTGCATAAAGCGAAAGTACCGTATTCAGACCCTGCAAGTTGGCAAAATCGGCAAATAAATCGTCAGTCAAAACCGAACTGTCGTGAACCTAATCATAATGATAACTTTAGGCATTCCGAAAAAAAAATCTGGTTGTTTCGTTTGTGGACAGACTTCCCATTTCGCAAAGTTTTGCGATAAACGCTTTAAATCAAACGAAGACAGCGAGAAAATATTACGGAATCGCCAGCCATGCATCAAAGTGGCGCTCACAAGAAAAAGTTTTCGGAAGGCAAGCTATTTCCAGATTTAGAATTCGCTAATCTTGTTATTAATGAAACGCCGATTAAGACATTAATTGGCAGTGGTGCTAGAATTAATTGTATAAAAAGATCGCTGGTAAAAGCACCTAAACAACCTGACCGATTTATCGAACAGAAAAGCTGCTTCGGACAGACTGTTAATGCAGAAATTCATTATTTCGAAATCCGCGATGGAACAAAACAAAATAACAGTTAAACTTCCGTTTGCAGTCACTGATCAACTTTCACCCGATTGCATCATAACGCAAAAGAATTATGAGCATCTCCTCGAAGAGAATGAAAAACAAAATTAAACCAACGCGATGAATCCTCCTCTGACGGAATTATTCCCAATACACCGGAAATGAAAAAATAAAAAAATAAATACAAACGAAATTCTTTCTAACTCTTTTTTTCATCGTCGGAAGAAAAAATAGAAAAACATATTCTTTCTGATTTATTTTCAGAGCAAAATATAAATGAGAAACATTGTGTAAAGAGTATTTGTAAAGATTCTTTTTCGCTGAATAAAATGATTTTTTACTGTGTGACCTTGATTTTTCTAGTGAAAATATGAGGAATGTTGATTTATCGCATATCACAGATTATTGCGTTAAGCATAAAATTAAAGAACTTGTAAATAGCTATTCCCCGAATAAAATTAAAAAAACTAACTTGAATATGAGAATAAATTTATTGAAAGACGACCCAATTTATTCAAAGCCGAAGAGGCTAGGATTTTATGAAAAAAATTTAGTTGATAAACAGATTAAAGCGTGGTTAAAGGGAAAAGTGATAAAAAGTGGCCTGGTGGTAAGATCTCGGCTTGTGAGCCGTAGGGTTTCAGGTTCGAGACCCGATTCCACCGAAGAACCTTCGTGTAAGGGGGTCTGTTGCACGTTAAATCCGTCATGCCGAACATCCTCCCGCTGGTATGGTATGGTGTGGTGTGGAGAGGGGGGTGCCAGCTCAGGTGTCGTCCTCGTCATCTGACCGCGATTCAAAATTACGAGGTCCGTCCCAAAATAGCCCTAGTGTTTCTTTACAACGTGACGTTAATATAACTAAACTAAACTGAATATTCATCTCCAATAGCTCTGCGTAAGAAAAAAGACTGATGCACACGGGTGTGATTAGATTTTCGTGTAATTAATAAGATAATGATAAGAGACCGCTTTCCATTGCCAGTTGTTGATGATGTTGTGGTGAAAAACTTATAAGCCAGTTAACAGCTACTGGAGGGAAAGTACTGTGGCGAAGAGCTTATAAATCATCTAAAGGCTACGAAACACGGGCAATTGCTTTTGTCTTGTGGTCTTGTTACACTCGGCTGCGATCCACAAGGTCCCAGGTTCTATCCTCGCTCATACCAATCCGCTATACTGTATTAGATCAATTACAAGGAGCTACCAATTTCTTCAACCATTGACCTAAGAAATGGATTTTTCCATGTAGAAGTCCATCCGGACAGTAGGAAGTACACAGCATTTGTCACAAGTACAAGGACAATACGAATTTTTAAAAGTCCCGTTTGGCTTAGCTAACAGTCCAAGTGTATTTCAGAGATTTGTTTTCACTGTATTCCGTGATTTAATTAATGAAGGTATAGTAGAGATATACATAATTAATGAAGGTATAGTAGAGATATACATAATTAATGAAGGTATAGTAGAGATATACATGATTAATGAAGGTATAGTAGAGATATACATAATTAATGAAGGTATAGTAGAGATATACATGGATGACATAATCATCCCATCCAACAGTACATTTGAAGGCATACAGCGTTTAGCAAAGGTGCTAAAGACTGCCTCAGAGTATGGGTTAAACACCAATTTCAAAAAATGCCAGTTTCTTAAAACTACAGTTGAATTTTTAGGCCATGTTATTCACAATGGAACTATAACTCCCTCACCAGAGAAAACTAAGGCTGTAAAATATTTCCAGAACCTAAAAATATCAAACAACTTCAAAGTCTCTTGGGGCTTACAGGTTATTTCAGAAAATTCATTCAGGGCTATGCTAGTATGGCAAAACATTTAAGTGACTTGCTGCACAATAATAGTGACTTTAAATTTGGCAAAGAACAAAAACGAACCTTTAAAAACCTCAAAAAATATTCTTTCTACTTAACCAGTACTTTATATTTTTAAACAGGGATCAAAAACGGAATTGCACACTGTTGCATCCAAATTTGGATATGGTGCAATTTTATTGCAGGAATCGGATGACAAGAAGCTTCACTCTGTACATTTTATGAGCCGCAAAACCTCGGTTCAAGAGGAAAAGTATTCCAGCTATGAATTGGAGGTCCTAAAAATAATTCAGGCATTAAAAACATTTTGCAGTTATCTCTTAGCAAACAAACTCAAAATTGTCACAGACTGTTCGGCATTCCAAAACACCATAGGTAAGAAAAGAAATAATCCCCAAATTTACTAGATGGGCTCTTGCTCTTGAGGAATTCAAGTATGAAGTCGTCTATCGTTCAGGGACTCAAATGCGTCATGTCGATGCATTAAGTCATTACCCAGTAACCATGCTCGACTGTGATGAAGTAACACCACAAATTGTTTCTGCTCAACTCCTTGAATCTGGTAAAGCTGAAAATTACTCACTTAAAAATAACATATTCTATAAAATCGAAGAGGATTGAGAAAAATTAGTAGTCCCGAGAGCTATGCAAGTAGAAATTGCCAAACTATGTCACGGATTAGGACATTATGCTATAGGAAAAACTGAAAATTTAGTTACAGAGACTTACTTCTTCCCCAAAATTAGAAAATGTGTTGAGGAAGTAGTGTCTAATTGTGTTAAATGTATTTTAATAAACAGAAAATAGGGAAAAGGAGAAGGATTTTTAAACCCCATTCCTAAAGAGAATGTTTCTCTTGCAACATATCATATAGATTTTATCGGACCATTACTTTCCATTAATAAGAATTATAAGCATATTTTCCCTGTGGTAGATGCATTCACTAAATGTGTGTAATTTTACCCGGTTAAGTCTACATCAGCTAAGGAAGCAATACAAAAATTAAATCAACAGCAAACTTGTTTTGGAAACCGTCTCGTATCCTTTACGGATAAAGATTCAGCATTTACGTCTAGTGAATTTGACGAATATTGTAAAAATGAGAAAATCGAACATTAAAGCATTTCAACAGGTATACCCAGAGGAAATGTACAAATACAAAGGATGCACGAAACCTTGATCCCTATTCGCTCCAAACTATCAATCGAAGATCCAACCAAATGGTTGAAATGGATAGGTGTTTTGCAAAAGACCATGAACTCTACGACTTCAAGAAGCACAAAATTTTCTCCGTTCAAGCTGCTGACTGGTGTGGAAATGAAGATCAAGGATGAGCAACGAATCCTCGAAATCCTGGAAGAGGAGTACACCAATAACCTTATGAACTGTTGTGAAATGCTTCGAGATGAAGCGAAGGACAACATCCTGCAGATCCAAGAAGAGAAGGAGAGGGTATATAATAAAAAATGAAAAAAAGCTCATACATACAAGAAAGGTAACCTGGTGGCTATTCAGAGGTCGCAGTATGGAACTGCTTTCAAACTGAGAGCCAAATTCTACGGTCCTTAGGAAGTGGTAGCTGTTAAACCCCGTGTTCGTTATGATGTTCGCAAATTTGGAAACCATGAGGATCCAAATCTCACTTCAACGGTAGCTGATCACATGAAGAGATGGGGCAGTAACGCCTAAACGTAATCTGTCGGCTGCATATTCAAAACTGTATATAATTTATACTGGGCGTAGTACTGTTTTGCGTGCGCGCGCGTGTGTGTGTGTGTGTGTGTGTGTGTGTGTGTGTGTGTGTGTGTGTGTGTGTGTTCTCTCTTTTTCAAAATTCTTGTATTCCATATAGATGATGTTTCTGTGGATCACCGAGGCCGGTGGTCACGAAGGATGACCGAGTTGTGGAAGCAGGTGATAGTCTGCACGAGATAGTGCAGGCGACGCCAGTGAGAACCCTAACGCTAGTAGATGGAATGAGACTAGAGCGTATGGGTACTAGATTGTTCGGGGAAAATGGCTGTGGACCGTGTCAACACGATGAGGTGCCCACGCTGTAATATGTACCTAAAGTTGTAAATATATATAATAGAACCTATATTTAACCCTAGATACCGTTTCGCAGTAAGTTCTTTCGAAGGATGGACACCTTCGCTCACACACACACATATATATATATAAGAATATTTCTGACAAAGTGGAAGGCAGATTTGAAGACATAGAAGACGCTTTGGATTTTTAATTCTCTTTCATACCCATTCCGGGAAAGCATAATTATTTACAAAAAGAGACGCTGACAAAGTACGTCCGCCACAGCGCGACACAAAAGCAGAAGTAAGAAAAGGAACGAAACAAATGATCACTAGTCTTATATAACATGGAATTTCCGGCAACATAACAAGGGATCCTTTTCACTTGATACGTAGACTGATTCATCAGTAATTTTTACACAGCTTCATGCGTGGAATGAGATCAGGAAATAAGAGAATATTTTACTATGGGCTAAATTAAGATAAAGTTTTGGAAATTAATTTGGATTAAATTAAGAGTTTAAGATATATGTATTCATATGTAGAAACATGTTAACTCTGGCTCGAAAAACAGGCCTCTACTTATCGGATTACATATCAAATCAAATATCCCTCTCGGGCCTTAGGGGAAAGCGCGGTTGAGATGAATGCGTAGAGATGGCTCATATTAAGAGAATCACACACTAATTTAACATAAACGAATTTAATGAACTGGACGAACGGCTTTACATCGATGAACGCTATTACAGTACTGAATACAGTTTTAATGGCGGGAATCAGATAGCTTCTTATTGGCTGTTGAGTGATGACGCTCCGTACGCCACACACACACACACACACACACACACATATATATATATATATATATAAAGTGTAAATAAAATATAAAAGAGGTTTCGCAAGAGTTTATCTTTTTCACATCTTATCATATGTTAAATCCAGTTTAGCCAGGATGAAAGCCCACAGTTTATTGTCGACTTTACTTTTGTTGCAATATTTTTATTTTGCTCATATGTTACTTCGTATTTTTTGTTTACTTTCTGCAAATTTTTACTTCATACTTCAGATTTTCTGACATTCTTTGAAATATAAAAATGTTTTAATGAAGTTTTTGTAATAATTATTGAAGTATTTAATTTTTCATTCGCAAAAGGGAATAAAATAATGTAACGTGAGCAACTCTAGGTGTATCAGCTAGCTTTAAATCTACATAGAATTCAGTGTCTTTTAATTCGATTTAAGTCTCACCAGTATATTCAAAAATAACATTTTAGAAAAAGAAATTACAACTATCCATAATATTAAATTTTAATATTAGCTTTTTTTTAAATCGTGCTTATGTATAATATTAAAATATATTCAATATAATATATAATCGTACTTATATATTCAAATATAATATTAAATTATATTTGAGTTTCAGTATTTGTTAAAATATTTCATATAACATTGTTTAATATAATAATTTGCAGTGTCATTAAGATTTCTAAATTAAATGATAAAGCGATACATTTTAATATTTTTATTCGAAATTATTTGTGAATGTTTCTAAGTTTCCGCAAGGTATTTCAGAATTAATGCTCTAAACTTCTAGAGTGATAGAACATATCTAAAGAAATATTTTCCATCCTTGAAATAGCCTCAAATGAAGCCTTTATTCGCTGAAAGATTTTAAAGATACTTTTCTGATACGCATACGAAAGCTGATTTTCGAACCCAAGAACGTACACTTGGAAATGTTACCTTGTTTTCAATGTAGAAAAGATAAACACGAATTAATTGGAATTTTTCCAATTTATGAACCCTAAATTATAAGAATCATAGAATAATAATAGAAACTTATAAATATATGAAACATACTCATAAAAACATTGTTGATGTTTTCAATTGTTTTCTGCTTACTGATTTGTTGCACATTGTGAATTTTTTGTTACAAATTTTTTATTGTTTATGACAATAATGTGAAAATAGGTTCAAGGAGTGAAAACCCCCTACTTCGTTATGATTTATTGCAAATTCTATATATTACCACTTGTGACGAAAATTATTATTTATAGCTGAAACAATAATGATGAACCAATATTCACAAATTTTTGGAGAATATATTACAAAACAGTAAAAAAAAAAAAGTTTTGAATATTGGCTTGCATATTTTGTCGTTTACACTAGTTACTTTTGGAGACTAGTTGGTAGTAGATTGGTTGGAGAATATTGATTATATTCTTTCCAATTAAATCTCATATGCAACTTATACTTCATAATTCCCTCAAGAAAATATTTTTAATCATATGAGCCATTTATTTTGAAAGTGGGGCAAGTCCTTTTTGGAAAAAAATGGAGATAATTGTAGTTATAGATAAACCTTGTTATGATATTTTTTATGCGTAAACAATTTAAAAGTTAAAAAAATCATATTTTAATATTTTGGAGATGGAAGTTTCAGCTCTTAACAGTATTGAAAATATGTTTATTTTGAAAGTGGTGCAAGTCCATCTTAGATTGAAATTATGGTGAAGCAAATGCGGCCGTTTGATATCATGTCTAAAATCTAGGGTGATTCTATTGATCTATTTTTGATAATGAAAATCGGTAAAAAGTATATCTTAATTTTGTGTTTAAATAATAATAATAATATTATTAGTAATATTATAACTATATTATAGTTAAACAGTACACGGTTTCTCCATCGGTACTTCTGTTTCTTTTTAAAACCGCTTTCTCCAGAGGTTAGGTTGAAAATAAATATCCGCGTTTCATTTCATGTATTAAACATTTATTATATTTTCGACAATTTCGTATTATTTTACAGTAGTCCTAGGGAAACTGGTTTTCCGGATTTCGAGTTCTACCACTCTAAAATCACGATCGTTCGGTAAATTGAATGTCCTGACAACAAAAATTTATGATCAATGATATTTATTTCATTGTCACTGGACTGAACAACGGTGTTGGAAGTAAACCTATTATTATCAAAACACAAAATTAAGATATACTTATTATTATTTATGAAATACTGTACAACCACCGATTTTCATTATCAAAGATAGATAGATAAAAACACCCCAGATTTCAGACATGATATTAAACGGCCACATTTGCTTTACCATACAGCAACCGGAGCAAAATTTTGCCGAAATGAAAATAATTTCAATCTAAGATGGACTTGCACCACTTTCAAAATCAACATATTTTCAACACTTTTAAGAGCTAAAACTGCCATCTCCAAAATACCAGAATATGATTTTTTTTTTTTTACTTAAAATAGTTTACGCATAAAAAATATCGTAACAAGTTTTATCTATAACTACCATTATCTCCATTTTTTTTTCAAAAATGGACTAGCCTCACTTTCAAAATAAATGGCTCATATAGATCTAATTAGATGCAAATCTGATGCAGGCCTAGTTAGATGCAGATCTGATGTGGGCCTTATTAGATGCAGTTTGAATATATCTAGTTATTTACAGCTCTAAATAGATGCAGATGTAATTAGAGGCAGTTCTGATGCGGGTCAAATAAGATGGAGACCTGATACACATATATATAGATGCAGATCTATTTAGATACGCGCCTACTAAGATTCAGTTCTATTTAGATGCGAATCTCATGCGCGCTTAATTAGATGAAGGACTGATGCTGGCCTAATTAGATGTAGATTTGATTCCGCTCTAATTAGATGCAAACCTGATGCAGATTTAGATATGGATGTAATTCGATGTAGATCTGATAGGGGCCTAATTAGATGCACACTAGATGCATGCCTAATTAGATTCAGTTCTATTTATATGTGGATCTAATTATATGCATATCGGATGTGCCTTATTAGATGCAGATTTGAATATATCGCTATTTACAGCACCAAACAGATGCAGATTTAATTACATGCAGTTCTGATGCGGGCCAAAAGGATGCAGACCTGAATTAGATATAATTACTTGCAGATCTATTTAGATGCGGGCCTAATAAGATGCAGTTTTATTTAGATGCGGATCTCATACGAGCTTAATCAGATGCAGGACTGGCGCTGGCCTAATTAGATGCAGACCTGATTCCGATCTAATTAGATGCAAACCTGATGCATATTTAAATGTGGATCTAATTAGATGTAGATCTGATGGGTTGGGTCTAATTAGATGCAGTTCTATTTAGATGTAGATCTGAAGTGGGCCTTCTTAGATGCAGATTTGAATATAGCTAGTTATTTACACCTCTAAATAGATGCAGTTGATGCGGCTCTAATAAGATGGAGACCTGATTCACATATAATTAGATGCTTTTCTATTTAGATGCGGGCCTGCTAAGATGCAGTTCTATTTAGATGCGGATCTCATACGCGCTTAATTAGATGCAAGACTGATGCTGGCCGAATTAGATGCAGACCTGATTCCGCTCTAATTAGATGCAGACCTGATTCCGCTCTAATTAGATGCAAACCTGGTGCAGATTTATATATGGATCTAATTAGATGCAGACTTAATGCAGGCCTATTTAGATGCAGATCTGATGTGGGCCTTATTAGATGCAGATTTGAATATATCTAGTTATTTACAGCTCTAAATAGATGCGGATGTAATTAGATGCAGTTCTGATATGGGCCAAATAAGATGGAGACCTGATACACATATAATTAGAGGCAGTTCTATTTAGATACGCGCCTACTAAGATGCAGTTCTATTTAGATACGGATCTCATGCGCGCTTAATTAGATGCAGATTTGATTCCGCTCTAATTAGATGCAAACCTGATGCATATTTAGATATGGATGTAATTCGATGTAGATTTGATAGAGGCCTAATTAGATGCACACTAGATGCAGGCCTAATTAGATTCAGTTTTATTTAGATAAAATCTAATTATATGCAGATCTGATGTGAGCCTTATTAGATGCAGTTTGAATATATCTAGTTATTTACAGCTCTAAATAGATGCGGATGTAATTAGATGCAGTTCTGATATGGGCCAAATAAGTTGGAGACCTGATACACATATAATTAGAGGCAATTCTATTTAGATGCGGGCCTAATAAGATGCGGTTCTATTTAGATGCGGATCTCATGCGCGCCTAATTAGATGCAGATTTGATTCCGCTCTAATTAGATGCAAACCTGATACATATTTAGATATGGATGTAATTCGATGTAGATTTGATAGAGGCCTAATTAGATGCACACTAGATGCAGGCCTAATTAGATTCAGTATAATTTAGATAAGATCTAATTATATGCAGATCTGATGTGAGCCTTATTAGATGCAGTTTGAATATATCTAGTTATTTACAGCTCTAAATAGATGCAGATGTAATTAGATGCAGTTCTGATATGGGCCAAATAAGATGGAGACCTGATACACATATAATTAGAGGCAGTTCTATTTAGATACGCGCCTACTAAGATGCAGTTCTATTTAGATACGGATCTCATGCGCGCTTAATTAGATGCAGACATGATTCCGATTAAATTAGATGCAAATCTGATGCAGATTTAGATATGGATCTAATTAGATGTATATCTGATGGGGGTCTAATTAGATGCAAACATCATGCATATTTAAATGTGGATCTAATTAGATGTAGATCTGATGGGTTGGGTCTAATTAGATGCAGTTCTATTTAGATGTAGATCTGAAGTGGGCCTTCTTAGATGCTGATTTGAATATAGCTAGTTATTTACAGCTCTAAATAGATGCAGTTTTGATGCGGGTCTAATAAGATGGAGACCTGATTCACATATAATTAGATGCTTTTCTATTTAGATGCGGGCCTGCTAAGATGCAGTTCTATTTAGATGCGGATCTCATACGCGCTTAATTAGATGCAAGACTGATGCTGGCCGAATTAGATGCAGACCTGATTCCGCTCTAATTAGATGCAGACCTGATTCCGCTCTAATTAGATGTAAACCTGGTGCAGATTTATATATGGATCTAATTAGATGCAGACTTAATGCCGGCCTATTTAGATGCAGATGTGATGTGGGCCTTATTAGATGCAGATGTGATGTGGGCCTTATTAGATGCAGATTTGAATATATCTAGTTATTTACAGCTCTCAATAGATGCGGATGTAATTAGATGCAGTTCTGATGCGAGAAAATAAGATGGAGACCAGATTCACATATAATTAGATGCAGATCTATTTAGATGCGGATCTCATGCGCGCTTAATTAGATGCAGAACTGATGCTGGCCTAATTAGATGCAGACATGATTCCGATCTAATTAGATGCAAACCTGATGCAGATTTAGATTTGGATCTAGTTATATGTAGATCTGATTGGGGCCTAATTAGATGCACAGTAGATGCAGGCCTAATTAGACTCAGGTCTAATTAGATGCGGATCTAATTAGATGCAGATATGATGAGAGCCATATTTAATGCAGATTTGAATATATCTAGTTATTTACAATTTCAAACAGATGCAGATGTAATTAGATGTAGTTCTGATGCGGCCCTAATAAGATGCTGACCTGAATCTTATATAATAAGATGCGGGCCTAATAAGATGCTGTTTTATTAAGATGCTGATCTCATGCGCGGTAAATTAGATGCAGGACTCATGCTGGCATAATTAGATGCCGATCTGATTCCGCTCTAATTAGATGAAAACTTGATGAATATTTAGATATGGATCTAATTAGATGTAGATCCGATGGGGGTCTAATTACATGCAAACATCATGCAGATTTAAATATGGATGAAATTAGATGTAGATCTGATTAGGGTCTAATTGGATGCAGTTCTATTTAGATGCAGATATATTTAGATGCAGATGTGATGTGGGCCTTATTAGATGAAGATTTGAATATATCTAGTTATTTACAGCTCTAAATAGATGCAGTTCTGATGCGGGTCTAATAAGATGGAGACCTGATTCACATATAATTAGATGCATATCTATTTAGATGCGAGCCTACTAAGATGCAGTTCTATTTAGAAGTGGATCTCATACGCGCTTAATTAGATGCAGGAGTGATGCTGGCCTAATTAGATGCAGACCTGATTCCGCTCTAATTAGATGCAAACCTGACGCAGATTTAGATATCGATCTAATTAAATGTAGAATGATGGGGAACCTAATTATATGCACACTAGATGCAGACCTAATTAGATGCAGATCTGATGTAGGCTTTATTAGATGCAGATTTGAATATATCTAGTAATTTGCAGCTCAAAATAGATGCAGATGTATTTAGCTGCAGTTTTGATGCAGTACTAATAAGATGCAGACCTGAATCAGATATAATTAGATGCAGATCTATTTAGATGCGGGCCTAATAAGATGCAGTTTTATTTAGATGCGGATCTCATACGAGCTTAATTAGATGCAGGACTGGTGCTGGCCTAATTAGATGCAGACCTGATTCCGATCTAATTAGTTGCATATCTGATGCAGATGTAGATATGGATCTGATTAGATATGGATTTGATGGGGGCCTAATTAGATGCAGTAAAGATGCAGGCCTAATTTGATGCAGTAAAGATGCAGGCCTAATTTGATGCAGATCTAAATAGATCTAGTTACATGCAGTTCTAATTAGTTGCTTATCTAATAAGATGCCGGTTTGATTCGCGCCTAATCAGATGCAGACGTGATTCAGATCTAATTAGGTTCGGGCTGAATTAGATGCAGTCCTATTTAGATGTAGGTCTGATGCGGGCGTAATAAGATGCAGACCTGATTCACATATATTTAAATGCAGATCTATTTAGAGACGGGCTTTATTAGATGCGGTTCTGATGCCGGCGTAATTAGATGCAGGTCTGATGAGGGCCTAATTAGATACACACCTAATGTCTATTTAGATATGGATCATATCAAATGCAGACCTCATACAGGCCTAATTAGATTCAGTTCTATTTAGATGCGTTTCTAATTGGATTCTGCTCTGATGCGGAGCTCATTAGATGCAGTTACGTGCAGTTCTAATTAGATGCATATCTGATGCGGGTCTAATTAGATGCAAAAATGATCCAGATCTATTTAGATATGGATCTCATTACATGCAGATCTGTTGAATATATCTATTTATATATGTATCTTATTAGATGCAGATCTGATTCAGGCCTAATTAAATGCAGTTCTATTGAGAAGCGGATCTATTTTGGATCAGATATGATGCGATCCTAATTAGTTGCAGATCTAATTTGATCTATTTTCATGCAGTTCTAATTAGATGTAGGTTAGATGCGGCCCTAATTAGATACAGACCTCACTCAGATCTAATTAACTGCGGTTCTAATTAAATGTAGTTCTATGTAGATGCAGATTTGATGCGGGCCAAATTAGATGCATACCTGATGCAGATTTATTTAGATATGGATCTAATCAAATGCAGGACTGAAGCAGGCCTAATTAGAGACGCAGACTTGATGCAGGCCTAATTAGATGCAATTCTATTTAGAAGCGGATCTAATTTGATGCAGATCTGATGCGGGCCTTATTAGATAGATTTAAGTATATCTAATTTATATCTGCAGGTCTAAATAGATGGAGATGTAATGATGCGGGTAATTAGATGCACACCTGATTGAGATATAATTAGATGCAGGTTTATTTAGATGCGGTCTTAACTGAATGCAGTTCTGTTTTGATGCATATCTGAAGCGGGCCTAATTAGATGCAGATCTGATCAGAGATGCACACCTGATGCTGTATTATTATTGAAAAACAAAATTAATATATACTTTTTATTATTTATGAAACACTGTACAACCACCAATTTTCATTATCAAAGATAGATAAATAGATAGATAGAAACACCCTAGATTTCAGACATGATATTAAACGGCCACATTTGCTTTACCATACTGCAACCGAAGCTAAATTAGCCGTAATATGTTCATTCAAAAATAATTTCAATCTAAGATGGACTTGCACCACTTTCAAAATCAACAGATTGTCAACATTGTTAAGAGCTAAAACTGCCATCTCCAAAATACTAGAATCTGATTTTTTTTTTTTTACTTTATATTGTTTACGCATAAAAAAAAACCATAACAAGTTTTATCTATACTACCATTATTTCTATTTTTTTTTCAAAAATGGACTTGCCCCACATTCAAAATAAACGGCTCATATGCTGAATCAGATTTACAAGGGATGCATCATACAAAATGTTCTACAATACTTCGATAGAACGAGATGATGAATTTAAAATTATCGATTTGACACCACAACGACGAAGACTAAGTGATTTCAGAAATATAAAATTATCTTTTATGTATGAAAAAAAGGAGATCTATTAAATCTGAAAAATGCAAGGAAAGGATGGATTTATTACTAAATATAACTCCTGTTCATCATGGACATTTTAAAATGTTAACTCCTGAATAAAATTCAATTGTACCTACATATAGATTTAAAATGTATAATTTCATTGAAATTCTTTATAAAACTGAATAGATTTTTGTTATGTTATATTTTCTACAACAATATTCTTTGTTTTGTTTCACTTTTTATCAAATGAATAAATAATTGTACATTTTTGAATAGTATTTTGTTTTTATTATTAAAAAAAACAGACTGATGTAACTGAAAATATTTCCTAATTAAATGAACGTTTACAATGATTCATTCATTTTGAAAGTGAGGCATATCCATTTAGTTATAATAAAACTCTTATTTTTTTAGTCAGCACTGTAAACACTATTGGATTATAAACTTACATTATCTGCTGCCACAAAATACAAAAAAATATATCTATTTATACTTACCAATATTTTTAAATTTATTGAAATGCAAACCTTTAAATATCTCGCAATAATAAGGAAGGGACTTGCCCCATTTTCAAAATAAACGGCTCATATAATGTTAATAGATATCAAAGCCTTGCTTCTAATAACCTTATTCATGTTTTGTTTATTGTTTCCATGAACCATTCCAATATAATCAAATCTCATGAAATTATTGTGTTGTTAAAAATGCAACTTTAAAAATTATCTACCTTATAACTTTCCCGTTACGGTAACTTCATTTTCTCATTACTCAAGTGAATTAAGTAGGTATTAAACAGAATCCTTCCTCGATAGCTTAAAAAAAGTGAATAAAATCATGCGATTAGACATTTGGCTGAACAATGGAAGTAGTTTGAAATTTAGTTCAATAATGGAGTCTATTGTTAAAAATTAAAATGACAATTGTTTGAAATTTAAACTATTTGAAAGTTCAACAATAGAATCAATTGTTAAAAATTAGAATTAAAAAGACAATAGTTGGAACTTTAAACTATTTGAAAGTTCAACAATAGAATCAATTGTTAAAAATTAGAATTAAAAAGACAACAGTTGGAATTTTAATCTACATGAGTTGTATCCAATAGCATTTTCTAATGTTATCGTGGAAAAACGCTTAAATTTCGCTTAATTTTTAATTAATGAAAATTCTAATTAAAATTTCGGAAAAATAATTTCAAAGTATATCTATAGGTCTATGTCAGACTATCGCTCCTGTAGAGTGCCAACACACATACACATTCTCATTTATTATTAATGTTCGTATTTTCAAAATTTTTAAAGAAAACAGCATACAAATTGAGTTTTCCCAAATTTATTTCTTGGAGGAAATAGTCAATACTCAATGTGTTTATCTGTCTCTGAAATTTCTTCGGTTCTTTGATTTTGAGAAATTACAAATTACGCATTTTAATTACACTAGTTTGCGCATGAATATCTAGAATAATACAGAGATTTTTTTTTAAATATCCGCAGCTGTAATCTTAATAGAAATAATTTATAAATATTTTTAATTCAATGTTGTTTGCCTACAAATTCTAAAGCCATCCTTGCTTTTGCGCATGCGTTAGGATGCGTTTAATCCGTCAAAATAGGAGTGAAAGGAAAGCTGAGAGGAGGAGATGTTTACATTTAACAATAAAGTAAGCTCGGATTATTCGCAGATTAAATTAAAATAAAATAATAAGATCAGAAACGACACGATGCTCACATATACGTGAAAAAAAATAAACAAAAAAGTATCTAATAGGACGGGAATCAAGGTCAAATAACGACGAAGATTTCCAGAAATGCGGCCACCTTTCCGTCTCACCCCTTAGCACTAGAACGTCCGTCGGTGTCGATTGGACATCGGAGCTTGTTTAGTTTGTTCTCCTTTCCGCATTTTAGTAGGGAATTTGAAATTTTTTTCTGATTTTTAACCATTTTCTATGATGATTACACAGAAAAAGTTTTGAGGTTCTAGGTTAATTAGGAAAGATTTTTCAACTAAATATACCTAGAACGTCCGCTTGTAACGCTCCAACATCAAGACAATTTATCATTATAAATAGCTGCCTTTCAACAAATGTAATTCACTAAGTAAAACAAACCTCCCAAAGTACTATAGCACATTTGTTTGACCTTGAATGCAGTGTTATTGGGTTCACAGTGGAAGTCAATCCGTTATTCTAAAATTGTTGTGTCTAAGTGTTTCGTTACACAACATTTGCTTATCTGCTCATAAAAAGAATTTCATTCGATTTTCAAACCTTGTACAGAGCTGAAACCCTGAAACAATGGTTTGTAGAAAAGGTGTAAGCCCTGATGAAATTACTAATTTGTTGCGAGAGCTTTCTGAGAATGAATCGGAGAATGAAAGGAGAACAAACTAAACCAGCTCCGATGTCCAATCGACACCGACGGACGTTCTAGTGCTCAGGGGTGAGACGGAAAGGTGGGCGCATTTCTGGAAATCTTCGTCCTTTCAACAAATGTAATTCACTAAGTAAAACAAACCTCCCAAAGTACTATAGCACATTTGTTTGACCTTGAATGCAGTGTTATTGGGTTCACAGTGGAAGTCAATCCGTTATTCTAAAATTGTTGTGTCTAAGTGTTTCGTTACACAACATTTGCTTATCTGCTCATAAAAAGAATTTCATTCGATTTTCAAACCTTGTACAGAGCTGAAACCCTGAAACAATGGTTTGTAGAAAAGGTGTAAGCCCTGATGAAATTACTAATTTGTTGCGAGAGCTTTCTGAGAATGAATCGGAGAATGAAAGGAGAACAAACTAAACCAGCTCCGATGTCCAATCGACACCGACGGACGTTCTAGTGCTCAGGGGTGAGACGGAAAGGTGGGCGCATTTCTGGAAATCTTCGTCCTTTCAACAAATGTAATTCACTAAGTAAAACAAACCTCCCAAAGTACTATAGCACATTTGTTTGACCTTGAATGCAGTGTTATTGGGTTCACAGTGGAAGTCAATCCGTTATTCTAAAATTGTTGTGTCTAAGTGTTTCGTTACACAACATTTGCTTATCTGCTCATAAAAAGAATTTCATTCGATTTTCAAACCTTGTACAGAGCTGAAACCCTGAAACAATGGTTCGTAGAAAAGGTGTAAGCCCTGATGAAATTGCTAATTTGTAGAGAGAGCTTTCTGAGAATGAATCGGAGAATGAAAGGAGAACAAACTAAACCAGCTCCGATGTCCAATCGACACCGACGGACGTTCTAGTGCTCAGGGGTGAGACGGAAAGGTGGGCGCATTTCTGGAAATCTTCGTCCTTTCAACAAATGTAATTCACTAAGTAAAACAAACCTCCCAAAGTACTATAGCACATTTGTTTGACCTTGAATGCAGTGTTATTGGGTTCACAGTGGAAGTCAATCCGTTATTCTAAAATTGTTATGTCTAAGTGTTTCGTTACGCAGCATTTGCTTATCTGCTCATAAAAAGAATTTCATTCGATTTTCAAACCTTGTACAGAGCTGAAACCCTGAAACAATGGTTCGTAGAAAAGGTGTAAGCCCTGATGAAATTGCTAATTTGTTGCGAGAGCTTTCTGAGAATGAATCGGAGAATGAAAGGAGAACAAACTAAACCAGCTCCGATGTCCAATCGACACCGACGGACGTTCTAGTGCTCAGGGGTGAGACGGAAAGGTGGGCGCATTTCTGGAAATCTTCGTCCTTTCAACAAATGTAATTCACTAAGTAAAACAAACCTCCCAAAGTACTATAGCACATTTGTTTGACCTTGATTGCAGTGTTATTGGGTTCACAGTGGAAGTCAATCAGTTATTCTAAAACTGTTATGTCTAAGTGTTTCGTTACGCAGCATTTGCTTATCTGCTCATAAAAAGAATTTCATTCGATTTTCAAACCTTGTACAGAGCTGAAACCCTGAAACAATGGTTCGTAGAAAAGGTGTAAGCCCTGATGAAATTGCTAATTTGTTGCGAGAGCTTTCTGAGAATGAATCGGAGAATGAAAGGAGAACAAACTAAACCAGCTCCGATGTCCAATCGACACCGACGGACGTTCTAGTGCTCAGGGGTGAGACGGAAAGGTGGGCGCATTTCTGGAAATCTTCGTCCTTTCAACAAATGTAATTCACTAAGTAAAACAAACCTCCCAAAGTACTATAGCACATTTGTTTGACCTTGATTGCAGTGTTATTGGGTTCACAGTGGAAGTCAATCAGTTATTCTAAAACTGTTATGTCTAAGTGTTTCGTTACGCAGCATTTGCTTATCTGCTCATAAAAAGAATTTCATTCGATTTTCAAACCTTGTACAGAGCTGAAACCCTGAAACAATGGTTCGTAGAAAAGGTGTAAGCCCTGATGAAATTGCTAATTTGTTGAGAGAGCATTCTGAGAATGAATCGGAGAATGAAAGGAGAACAAACTAAGCCAGCTCCGATGTCCAATCGACACCGACGGACGTTCTAGTGCTCAGGGGTGAGACGGAAAGGTGGGCGCATTTCTGGAAATCTTCGTCCTTTCAACAAATGTAATTCACTAAGTAAAACAAACCTCCCAAAGTACTATAGCACATTTGTTTGACCTTGATTGCAGTGTTATTGGGTTCACAGTGGAAGTCAATCCGTTATTCTAAAATTGTTATGTCTGAGTGTTTCGTTACGCAGCATTTGCTTATCTGCTCATAAAAAGAATTTCATTCGATTTTCAAACCTTGTACAGAGCTGAAACCCTGAAACAATGGTTCGTAGAAAAGGTGTAAGCCCTGATGAAATTGCTAATTTGTTGAGAGAGCTTTCTGAGAATGAATCGGAGAATGAAAGAACAAACTAAACCAGCTCCGATGTCCAATCGACACCGACGGACGTTCTAATGCTCAGGGGTGAGACGGAAAGGTGGGCGCAT
This sequence comes from Argiope bruennichi, assembly GCF_947563725.1. Lineage (NCBI taxonomy): Eukaryota > Metazoa > Arthropoda > Arachnida > Araneae > Araneidae > Argiope > Argiope bruennichi. The sequence goes on along the minus strand of NC_079159.1, from coordinate 36,232,457 downwards.
TTCTGGAAATCTTCGTCCTTTCAACAAATGTAATTCACTAAGTAAAACAAACCTCCCAAAGTACTATAGCACATTTGTTTGACCTTGATTGCAGTGTTATTGGGTTCACAGTGGAAGTCAATCAGTTATTCTAAAACTGTTATGTCTAAGTGTTTCGTTACGCAGCATTTGCTTATCTGCTCATAAAAAGAATTTCATTCGATTTTCAAACCTTGTACAGAGCTGAAACCCTGAAACAATGGTTCGTAGAAAAGGTGTAAGCCCTGATGAAATTGCTAATTTGTTGAGAGAGCTTTCTGAGAATGAATCGGAGAATGAAAGGAGAACAAACTAAACCAGCTCCGATGTCCAATCGACACCGACGGACGTTCTAGTGCTCAGGGGTGAGACGGAAAGGTGGGCGCATTTCTGGAAATCTTCGTCCTTTCAACAAATGTAATTCACTAAGTAAAACAAACCTCCCAAAGTACTATAGCACATTTGTTTGACCTTGATTGCAGTGTTATTGGGTTCACAGTGGAAGTCAATCAGTTATTCTAAAACTGTTATGTCTAAGTGTTTCGTTACGCAGCATTTGCTTATCTGCTCATAAAAAGAATTTCATTCGATTTTCAAACCTTGTACAGAGCTGAAACCCTGAAACAATGGTTCGTAGAAAAGGTGTAAGCCCTGATGAAATTGCTAATTTGTTGCGAGAGCTTTCTGAGAATGAATCGGAGAATGAAAGGAGAACAAACTAAACCGGCTCCGATGTCCAATCGACACCGACGGACGTTCTAGTGCTCAGGGGTGAGACGGAAAGGTGGGCGCATTTCTGGAAATCTTCGTCCTTTCAACAAATGTAATTCACTAAGTAAAACAAACCTCCCAAAGTACTATAGCACATTTGTTTGACCTTGATTGCAGTGTTATTGGGTTCACAGTGGAAGTCAATCAGTTATTCTAAAACTGTTATGTCTAAGTGTTTCGTTACGCAGCATTTGCTTATCTGCTCATAAAAAGAATTTCATTCGATTTTCAAACCTTGTACAGAGCTGAAACCCTGAAACAATGGTTCGTAGAAAAGGTGTAAGCCCTGATGAAATTGCTAATTTGTTGCGAGAGCTTTCTGAGAATGAATCGGAGAATGAAAGGAGAACAAACTAAACCAGCTCCGATGTCCAATCGACACCGACGGACGTTCTAGTGCTCAGGGGTGAGACGGAAAGGTGGGCGCATTTCTGGAAATCTTCGTCCTTTCAACAAATGTAATTCACTAAGTAAAACAAACCTCCCAAAGTACTATAGCACATTTGTTTGACCTTGAATGCAGTGTTATTGGGTTCACAGTGGAAGTCAATCCGTTATTCTAAAACTGTTATGTCTAAGTGTTTCGTTACGCAGCATTTGCTTATCTGCTCATAAAAAGAATTTCATTCGATTTTCAAACCTTGTACAGAGCTGAAACCCTGAAACAATGGTTCGTAGAAAAGGTGTAAGCCCTGATGAAATTGCTAATTTGTTGAGAGAGCTTTCTGAGAATGAATTGGAGAATGAAAGGAGAACAAACTAAACCAGCTCCGATGTCCAATCGACACCGACGGACGTTCTAGTGCTCAGGGGTGAGACGGAAAGGTGGGCGCATTTCTGGAAATCTTCGTCCTTTCAACAAATGTAATTCACTAAGTAAAACAAACCTCCCAAAGTACTATAGCACATTTGTTTGACCTTGAATGCAGTGTTATTGGGTTCACAGTGGAAGTCAATCCGTTATTCTAAAATTGTTGTGTCTAAGTGTTTCGTTACACAACATTTGCTTATCTGCTCATAAAAAGAATTTCATTCGATTTTCAAACCTTGTACAGAGCTGAAACCCTGAAACAATGGTTCGTAGAAAAGGTGTAAGCCCTGATGAAATTGCTAATTTGTAGAGAGAGCTTTCTGAGAATGAATCGGAGAATGAAAGGAGAACAAACTAAACCAGCTCCGATGTCCAATCGACACCGACGGACGTTCTAGTGCTCAGGGGTGAGACGGAAAGGTGGGCGCATTTCTGGAAATCTTCGTCCTTTCAACAAATGTAATTCACTAAGTAAAACAAACCTCCCAAAGTACTATAGCACATTTGTTTGACCTTGAATGCAGTGTTATTGGGTTCACAGTGGAAGTCAATCCGTTATTCTAAAATTGTTATGTCTAAGTGTTTCGTTACGCAGCATTTGCTTATCTGCTCATAAAAAGAATTTCATTCGATTTTCAAACCTTGTACAGAGCTGAAACCCTGAAACAATGGTTCGTAGAAAAGGTGTAAGCCCTGATGAAATTGCTAATTTGTTGCGAGAGCTTTCTGAGAATGAATCGGAGAATGAAAGGAGAACAAACTAAACCAGCTCCGATGTCCAATCGACACCGACGGACGTTCTAGTGCTCAGGGGTGAGACGGAAAGGTGGGCGCATTTCTGGAAATCTTCGTCCTTTCAACAAATGTAATTCACTAAGTAAAACAAACCTCCCAAAGTACTATAGCACATTTGTTTGACCTTGATTGCAGTGTTATTGGGTTCACAGTGGAAGTCAATCAGTTATTCTAAAACTGTTATGTCTAAGTGTTTCGTTACGCAGCATTTGCTTATCTGCTCATAAAAAGAATTTCATTCGATTTTCAAACCTTGTACAGAGCTGAAACCCTGAAACAATGGTTCGTAGAAAAGGTGTAAGCCCTGATGAAATTGCTAATTTGTTGCGAGAGCTTTCTGAGAATGAATCGGAGAATGAAAGGAGAACAAACTAAACCAGCTCCGATGTCCAATCGACACCGACGGACGTTCTAGTGCTCAGGGGTGAGACGGAAAGGTGGGCGCATTTCTGGAAATCTTCGTCCTTTCAACAAATGTAATTCACTAAGTAAAACAAACCTCCCAAAGTACTATAGCACATTTGTTTGACCTTGATTGCAGTGTTATTGGGTTCACAGTGGAAGTCAATCAGTTATTCTAAAACTGTTATGTCTAAGTGTTTCGTTACGCAGCATTTGCTTATCTGCTCATAAAAAGAATTTCATTCGATTTTCAAACCTTGTACAGAGCTGAAACCCTGAAACAATGGTTCGTAGAAAAGGTGTAAGCCCTGATGAAATTGCTAATTTGTTGAGAGAGCTTTCTGAGAATGAATCGGAGAATGAAAGGAGAACAAACTAAACCAGCTCCGATGTCCAATCGACACCGACGGACGTTCTAGTGCTCAGGGGTGAGACGGAAAGGTGGGCGCATTTCTGGAAATCTTCGTCCTTTCAACAAATGTAATTCACTAAGTAAAACAAACCTCCCAAAGTACTAAAGCACATTTGTTTGACCTTGATTGCAGTGTTATTGGGTTCACAGTGGAAGTCAATCAGTTATTCTAAAACTGTTATGTCTAAGTGTTTCGTTACGCAGCATTTGCTTATCTGCTCATAAAAAGAATTTCATTCGATTTTCAAACCTTGTACAGAGCTGAAACCCTGAAACAATGGTTCGTAGAAAAGGTGTAAGCCCTGATGAAATTGCTAATTTGTTGCGAGAGCTTTCTGAGAATGAATCGGAGAATGAAAGGAGAACAAACTAAACCGGCTCCGATGTCCAATCGACACCGACGGACGTTCTAGTGCTCAGGGGTGAGACGGAAAGGTGGGCGCATTTCTGGAAATCTTCGTCCTTTCAACAAATGTAATTCACTAAGTAAAACAAACCTCCCAAAGTACTATAGCACATTTGTTTGACCTTGATTGCAGTGTTATTGGGTTCACAGTGGAAGTCAATCCGTTATTCTAAAACTGTTATGTCTAAGTGTTTCGTTACGCAGCATTTGCTTATCTGCTCATAAAAAGAATTTCATTCGATTTTCAAACCTTGTACAGAGCTGAAACCCTGAAACAATGGTTCGTAGAAAAGGTGTAAGCCCTGATGAAATTGCTAATTTGTTGAGAGAGCTTTCTGAGAATGAATCGGAGAATGAAAGGAGAACAAACTAAGCCAGCTCCGATGTCCAATCGACACCGACGGACGTTCTAGTGCTCAGGGGTGAGACGGAAAGGTGGGCGCATTTCTGGAAATCTTCGTCCTTTCAACAAATGTAATTCACTAAGTAAAACAAACCTCCCAAAGTACTATAGCACATTTGTTTGACCTTGATTGCAGTGTTATTGGGTTCACAGTGGAAGTCAATCCGTTATTCTAAAATTGTTATGTCTGAGTGTTTCGTTACGCAGCATTTGCTTATCTGCTCATAAAAAGAATTTCATTCGATTTTCAAACCTTGTACAGAGCTGAAACCCTGAAACAATGGTTCGTAGAAAAGGTGTAAGCCCTGATGAAATTGCTAATTTGTTGAGAGAGCTTTCTGAGAATGAATCGGAGAATGAAAGAACAAACTAAACCAGCTCCGATGTCCAATCGACACCGACGGACGTTCTAATGCTCAGGGGTGAGACGGAAAGGTGGGCGCATTTCTGGAAATCTTCGTCCTTTCAACAAATGTAATTCACTAAGTAAAACAAACCTCCCAAAGTACTATAGCACATTTGTTTGACCTTGATTGCAGTGTTATTGGGTTCACAGTGGAAGTCAATCAGTTATTCTAAAACTGTTATGTCTAAGTGTTTCGTTACGCAGCATTTGCTTATCTGCTCATAAAAAGAATTTCATTCGATTTTCAAACCTTGTACAGAGCTGAAACCCTGAAACAATGGTTCGTAGAAAAGGTGTAAGCCCTGATGAAATTGCTAATTTGTTGAGAGAGCTTTCTGAGAATGAATCGGAGAATGAAAGGAGAACAAACTAAACCAGCTCCGATGTCCAATCGACACCGACGGACGTTCTAGTGCTCAGGGGTGAGACGGAAAGGTGGGCGCATTTCTGGAAATCTTCGTCCTTTCAACAAATGTAATTCACTAAGTAAAACAAACCTCCCAAAGTACTATAGCACATTTGTTTGACCTTGATTGCAGTGTTATTGGGTTCACAGTGGAAGTCAATCAGTTATTCTAAAACTGTTATGTCTAAGTGTTTCGTTACGCAGCATTTGCTTATCTGCTCATAAAAAGAATTTCATTCGATTTTCAAACCTTGTACAGAGCTGAAACCCTGAAACAATGGTTCGTAGAAAAGGTGTAAGCCCTGATGAAATTGCTAATTTGTTGCGAGAGCTTTCTGAGAATGAATCGGAGAATGAAAGGAGAACAAACTAAACCGGCTCCGATGTCCAATCGACACCGACGGACGTTCTAGTGCTCAGGGGTGAGACGGAAAGGTGGGCGCATTTCTGGAAATCTTCGTCCTTTCAACAAATGTAATTCACTAAGTAAAACAAACCTCCCAAAGTACTATAGCACATTTGTTTGACCTTGATTGCAGTGTTATTGGGTTCACAGTGGAAGTCAATCAGTTATTCTAAAACTGTTATGTCTAAGTGTTTCGTTACGCAGCATTTGCTTATCTGCTCATAAAAAGAATTTCATTCGATTTTCAAACCTTGTACAGAGCTGAAACCCTGAAACAATGGTTCGTAGAAAAGGTGTAAGCCCTGATGAAATTGCTAATTTGTTGCGAGAGCTTTCTGAGAATGAATCGGAGAATGAAAGGAGAACAAACTAAACCAGCTCCGATGTCCAATCGACACCGACGGACGTTCTAGTGCTCAGGGGTGAGACGGAAAGGTGGGCGCATTTCTGGAAATCTTCGTCCTTTCAACAAATGTAATTCACTAAGTAAAACAAACCTCCCAAAGTACTATAGCACATTTGTTTGACCTTGAATGCAGTGTTATTGGGTTCACAGTGGAAGTCAATCCGTTATTCTAAAACTGTTATGTCTAAGTGTTTCGTTACGCAGCATTTGCTTATCTGCTCATAAAAAGAATTTCATTCGATTTTCAAACCTTGTACAGAGCTGAAACCCTGAAACAATGGTTCGTAGAAAAGGTGTAAGCCCTGATGAGATTGCTAATTTGTTGAGAGAGCTTTCTGAGAATGAATTGGAGAATGAAAGGAGAACAAACTAAACCAGCTCCGATGTCCAATCGACACCGACGGACGTTCTAGTGCTCAGGGGTGAGACGGAAAGGTGGGCGCATTTCTGGAAATCTTCGTCTTTTCAACAAATGTAATTCACTAAGTAAAACAAACCTCCCAAAGTACTATAGCACATTTGTTTGACCTTGATTGCAGTGTTATTGGGTTCACAGTGGAAGTCAATCCGTTATTCTAAAATTGTTATGTCTAAGTGTTTCGTTACGCAGCATTTGCTTATCTGCTCATAAAAAGAATTTCATTCGATTTTCAAACCTTGTACAGAGCTGAAACCCTGAAACAATGGTTCGTAGAAAAGGTGTAAGCCCTGATGAAATTGCTAATTTGTTGCGAGAGCTTTCTGAGAATGAATCGGAGAATGAAAGGAGAACAAACTAAACCAGCTCCGATGTCCAATCGACACCGACGGACGTTCTAGTGCTCAGGGGTGAGACGGAAAGGTGGGCGCATTTCTGGAAATCTTCGTCCTTTCAACAAATGTAATTCACTAAGTAAAACAAACCTCCCAAAGAACTATAGCACATTTGTTTGACCTTGATTGCAGTGTTATTGGGTTCACAGTGGAAGTCAATCAGTTATTCTAAAATTGTTATGTCTAAGTGTTTCGTTACGCAGAATTTGCTTATCTGCTCATAAAAAGAATTTCATTCGATTTTCAAACCTTGTACAGAGCTGAAACCCTGAAACAATGGTTCGTAGAAAAGGTGTAAGCCCTGATGAAATTGCTAATTTGTTGAGAGAGCTTTCTGAGAATGAATCGGAGAATGAAAGGAGAACAAACTAAACCAGCTCCGATGTCCAATCGACACCGACGGACGTTCTAGTGCTCAGGGGTGAGACGGAAAGGTGGGCGCATTTCTGGAAATCTTCGTCCTTTCAACAAATGTAATTCACTAAGTAAAACAAACCTCCCAAAGTACTATAGCACATTTGTTTGACCTTGATTGCAGTGTTATTGGGTTCACAGTGGAAGTCAATCAGTTATTCTAAAACTGTTATGTCTAAGTGTTTCGTTACGCAGCATTTGCTTATCTGCTCATAAAAAGAATTTCATTCGATTTTCAAACCTTGTACAGAGCTGAAACCCTGAAACAATGGTTCGTAGAAAAGGTGTAAGCCCTGATGAAATTGCTAATTTGTTGCGAGAGCTTTCTGAGAATGAATCGGAGAATGAAAGGAGAACAAACTAAACCAGCTCCGATGTCCAATCGACACCGACGGACGTTCTAGTGCTCAGGGGTGAGACGGAAAGGTGGGCGCATTTCTGGAAATCTTCGTCCTTTCAACAAATGTAATTCACTAAGTAAAACAAACCTCCCAAAGTACTATAGCACATTTGTTTGACCTTGATTGCAGTGTTATTGGGTTCACAGTGGAAGTCAATCAGTTATTCTAAAACTGTTATGTCTAAGTGTTTCGTTACGCAGCATTTGCTTATCTGCTCATAAAAAGAATTTCATTCGATTTTCAAACCTTGTACAGAGCTGAAACCCTGAAACAATGGTTCGTAGAAAAGGTGTAAGCCCTGATGAAATTGCTAATTTGTTGCGAGAGCTTTCTGAGAATTAATCGGATGGTGATGAGCTGTCTTGTTCTAATTTAGATTCCGATGAAGACATAAAATTGCGTGAAAGTGACTGCGAAGAATCTGAAGAAGTAATTTGTAAATAATTAGTTTTTCTACAGGTTATTATTATATAAATGATCATAATATATGATAATTACATGAAATAATTACATGAATAAAAAGTTTTAAAACCAAACCCTACAATTATTGCAATTATTTAGTTATTACAATTATTTTATATGAAACGACACCGGCGGACGTTTAAGGGTAATCGAAATTCCTGACGTTCTAGTGTTAGTGAGATACAATCGTCAAAAAGTGGTCTTCTTAGGATAGTGAAAAGAACAGAACATAAAAAATATGCCAGGAATAAAAATCTTTGAACATGTGTTTTGTCATTTGTTTATCAAGTTACAACTTTTTAAAAAAACAAGACACAAAACAGACATTTTTCATATTTATTTTCCACAAGGAATACTCAATACATATTATTTCATCACAGCAATAAAGTATATCAGTACATAAACTGGAGGAATTATCAAATAAATAAATAATATCTGTGAATATGGAACAGTAGACTTGCATCTCTTTTTTTATATATATGTCCTGTTCACAAAGAAAAGAAGTTTTATAGACGTGCTGCAAGCCTGAGAGAAATATCAAAGTGACATAATGTACAATACAACGTCCAGGTTTGTTTTTTTATTAGTATCCGTACAGCTTTATGCTTAACATTAACATTTATACAGTGCTTAACTTCACCTCATTTGAAACTGAGTTTAGATAAAGATGAGTTATGCTGTCTCTGCGACTCCTCATCGTTCGGAATCTATCTATATATCTAGCCTAATAAATCTAATTTCATAAAGTACGTAATCTAATGATTGTGCAGATGTGGTAGACACAACGCAGTGGGGCCTGAAAGACAAAACGGCGAATGTATTACGTCAAAAGCTCGATAAGTTGAATTCGATTGGAATTTGATGATTTTTTTAGAGGAGAAAGTTGTATTTAAAAAGTAGTATCATTTAGAGAAAATTCAAACGAACTTTTAGAAGAAATAGAGAACATTTTACATACTGAAATTGGCAATAAATTCTTTATTTGATGGTAAATGAATAAACAATAGTGATAAAGAATTATGGTAGATGGACTTCTAAACCTCATTCTCAAAAACATTTCTAGATTCGAATATATTTCTGCACTCCCCCCCCCCCTCCACCTCAATAACCCTATAGTAAAATCTCAGCTTGATTGAGATTGGAGGGTTTAACACTTCTTTGCATGATGATGGAAATTTTAATCATTCCAATGTTATGAGGGAATTTTCTATCATAACATTTAATGAAAAAAAAATGCACTTAAAACCAGTGTACTGTAAGTTGGTTGTTGCTAACAACTTTTTTTCACGACTATTGCGTAATAAAGAACGTAGCTGTAAAAAAAATCAAATGTCACAATCATTATAGCGGGTTTGGGCTTGTCATCCCGCTGTTTGTTGTGGTTGGAAGAAAAGTACGATTTCTTGAACACCTTTTTATAACTAATCTGAGATTTTTTTGCTTATAAAAGCGATAATGAGTGGAGAAATTTAGAATAGAGGAATATTGAAGATTTTGTACAGAACTTAACATATAAATTTGCATGATGATGGATATTTCCATCCTACTGTTTTTTAATTATCTTATTTATATATTTATAAATGGATTTTTAAAAATGTTTCCCTTTAATTTAGAGCATGAATTATATCACCCTGATTTATTCCACAAAAAAGAAATCATGCAAAGAAGGGTTAAGGTACAAGTTCGAACCCCTTAAGATCTCTCGTATAGTCTGATGTAGAGTCAGGGCGTTGATGTTTAAATATATCTCGCTGATGAGGCACATAAGTGGACAGAAAGTTCTCTATTTCTTTCAAAGTTCATAAATATAGTTTTAAATTATTTATAATAATTTGTCAAACTGCAAATTTTATTTGTATATTCAGAAAATCTCTGATGAATTGAGACGCTTTTATGAATGTATCGCATAGGTTATTAAATTTAAGGAATATTTTAATTATTTTTGGTTAGGAATTATTAGAGTATTCTGGAAGGATAAATATCAGGGCCAGTGCGTTATGTAATACAGATTCAGTTCCAAATCACCCTCTCTATATCTCAACAAACAGTAAAAAAATTTAGTATATTACGCATGTCAATCTAAAATAAAGCTATATACAATGTGCTTGATTTATATGAACTTTGAAATTTTAAAACTGATAGCATTGGAATGCTTAAATATTACAGCAAATATTATACTGGTAAAATTTATTCAAAACTTATTCAAACGTAAATAATAAACACTGAATAAGACTGCATTCACAGAATATACATATAAAAAGTTTACAAAATAATAAAAATGATTGCACTGATTTCATAAGTTTTCAATCTTGTTCTAATTAACATTCTAATATAAATAACATTTATTTGTAGAAAAATAAAAAATAAAAATCATTTCGAATGTGTTGATTTCAATAAGTGTTTCAGAAAAATTCAAGATTCTAGTCTCAAGGGATTATGTTTAAATTCAAATATATCTTTGAAGCAGAAAATAGTTCTAATGCTCTTTCATTTCATAATTTGTAACATAAAAAGAATCTATATAATACTAACAAAGAAAATAATAATATAAAATTATTTTCTGCGTTATTAATTGGTATAAAATAACCAGGCAAACAGTAAAACATATATGTAGCACAAATAAAATATACCAATTAATAAAAAAATTGAATAAGGCAAATTTATTTTTTAAATGTAAAATAATATACAAAACAAACCATTTATTTTTAAAAATTGTACACCTTCTATGCATTAAAATATAAACAAATTATTGATCCCAAACCACTCAAATAAAAACCATAATTCTTTCAATAGATAGTTCGATCTCATCTGGGCTGAGTGACAGAAAAATCTTAAATATTTAGTTCAAGAAGATCAAATATTATTGAATTGGATTGGAAATTCAAAAGTAATTAGCTTTTTACTAAATAAATAACTTTTATTAAATGATTGAAACACTTTTTATAATTGTTCAAATTATCATTTTTCGATACTATCGCATCATGTACTGAAAGATAATCAAGAATTGTCACTATTCGTATATCCCAAAAGAATGAAAAAAAATGGTAATCTATTTTCCTTAAACGATGAATTTATTTTCGATTTTTGATATTATTAACTACATTTTCTCAGAATCAAAGCAAATATTCAAGAAATGTTTTTTGGAATATTTACATTAAGGTCGTAGCATATACATAAAAAATATAGTCAAATATGTGCATTAAGATCAGTGCTATCAGGTGCGAATTGTAGACAATTTGGTTACATACATTTCCAACTAGGACTGAACATGTATCCATGCTCGTCCGGCCCTCTCCTCACAACATAAGAAAAAAAAACTGTTATGCGGATTTTTTTCTTCGAATGTAATAAATTTAAATAATTTCATAACAGCTAGCCAGGTGGCATAAAAGAACTGGGATATTACGCTGATTATTTAAATCCATTATTTCTGTTTGAATTCCAATGTCAAAAACAATAATAAAATATTGATTTTTAAAATTCATTGAAATATTTCCCTTTATTGATTACTAATGGTTTTGAATCAATACAATTTTACTAAAAAAATCATTATCAACAATTTTTTCATATAAAGGGTGCCCCAAAATTAACACAGGATTCCAATTTGCCACCATTTGTGCCTTAAAATGTTGGCAAGCCTATTTAAAAAAACAATTAACAGCTGATATATTAGGGTTAGTAAAAATGGAACGCTATACGATAGAACAACGCGTTTTTATTGTTGAGCAATACTTCAAAAATAATAAAAGTCTGGCGGTCACAGTTCGAAAATTGCAGAATTTGCTCCCCCTGGATTGTGTAATTTAACACCATTGGATTTCTTTTTATGGGGTTATTTGAAATCAAAGATCTGTACCAACAAGCCCACAAGCACGCGTGCATTGAAGGAGGAAATTCAAAGCTGCATCAACGAAATTCAGCCATATTTATGCAAAATGCTTGTGAAAAATTTCGACAAAAGTGTGCGTATGAGCCAGCCCAGCCGTGCAGGCCATTTGACCTATATGTTATTCCATACATAACCCTATCCTGTGTATTTCACAATTCGCCAAAAATATAACAATATAAAAAAAACCTGTGTTTTTTATTAAATTCAAATTTTGCGTTAACATGTTGCTGTATCGTGTAATGCTCCATTGTTTTACCCTAAATTATCAGCTGTCAAATGGTTTGTTTTAATAGGATTGTCAACACTTTACTGCACGAATTGTGACCAATTCAAATCTTGCGTTAATTTTGGTTCATCCTTTATATATTTTTTCTATAGTTATATTCAGTTATTCCAATTTTTCTAAAAAATAACATTGAACTTATCTAGTTTATGTATCACTAAATCATGTTCGATCTATCAATATTCAGAATCTCCTTCCACAAGCCCAACACACACAATAGTTGCTATAAATAGTTATCTATATTTCTATATTTTTACATTTCATCCTTAGACTCATCACAGTAGCAAACAGGCACACGCCTTTTGAGTGGAAGATCATTTATACTTATTGTATGCTGAACCTTTGCTGAATTACTGCTATAAAATAGGACTATAAATCACCAGGTATTATGCTAATAGTTTAGTGACTAGATTAAATTAACCATTAGTAGTTTTTTCAAATTCATTTCAAATGTTAATTTTTTTTCTTTCTATTGTTTTAGAAAATTCATAGAAAATTCTCATCAGTGCTATGTTGAATGATAGTATACGAAAGTATTTATACAAAGACAGTTCTTTTTTCTTTTTCTTTTTTAGAATTCTATTTTAATCTTATGTTTCTTAAACTTTATTTCATGTTTATATGTTTAATTTATTCTAAATAAATGTTAGATATTTAAAAAGATATCAGTAAAATGACAAATGAATTTGAAAATATTCCTATAAATTTTTTTTCGATTTAATAAAATATTTTAAATTACGAAACAGAAGCTCCATATAGATTTTAGAAGTAACTTATAAATCTATTCCTGGATGTTTCAGTGATTTAATAGTAAATTATAAAATATTAAATGCAAAAGCATATATTTACTATGCAAAACGTTAAAAATAATGCTTTAAAGGTATTATTATAATGAAATCCTATTAAAGTAATGATTCGTTTCGTATTCTGTTTCAAACACAAATAAATGCTTCAATTATTTTGTAATAAATTGAACATCGTTCAAAAAAATAATAACGAATAAATTTATAGAAATAATTTTGTGAATAGGTATCTATAAAATATATCCAAATCCATTTTCATCTAGACAACCACGAATCATTTTTTTTTGCCAAAATTTCTTTAAAGAAATCACATTAACACAAATGAGAACTGTTTATGAATTTAACAGCCATGTCACTCATTTCTAATTAATATCTATACTGGAATGTCTGTACTTTTAAGGAATCACCATTTCTCATTATTCCACTACGAAAATATCTTCATGCAAGCGAAACATACTACAGCAATTTTAGCTTAGAATAGATCTAATTATCAATATTGAGGGCAGTTTGTATCATATACAGATAAAAGGATATCGAATTCCGAGAATAACTATCTACATTTCGAAATATTAATCATTGGTCCTCATACGATGCAAAAGCAGAAATAAAGAAGGTAAGACTTAGGGTTGATTGCAGGATTTCTCGCCAAGCACGACAAAATTCTGCCAACATTTCAAAAACTTGCTGAAAATCCGCCATCTTGGATGGTTACAAAATATGGTAGCAAACGGCGATGAAAAAGTGTGAAAGTTAGATTTAGCGAAGAATCACCCCCAAAAAAATTCAACTTTGGCGAGCAGACATTAAATCTAAAGTCGGGTTAACAAAAAATTATACGTATAAAGAACTAAAATATCACTGGTGAAAAACGTATAAAACGAAGTATAACTTCATATTGCTAAACAAATATGTTAAGAATTTCATTTTTCTGTGCAAAATATCATATATACACCAAGCAGAATATCTTTCAAAGTTTTGAAAATAAACATAAAAGTCTCACTAAAATTAAGTATGTTACACGCTATATACGTGCAACTATTTACAAGTACATAAATAATAATTCATCCTTTCGACATTCAGCTCCATCTTGTTTTCATAACAATCCTTTAGATAAAGCTCCGCATGTGGAAATTTTAACACACATTTCAGTTTTTACATACTTACTTTTATTTTAGTTTAAAATAAAAGGAAAGAAATATGTGTGCTTGAAATAAAATTCATGGAGAACATTTTCTTTCTCACCGTCCTCAAAAATAAAAGTCTTTGAAATAATTCAGAATAGTTCCATTAAGTTCCCCCAAAAATGGGATTTTCATACAAGTGAGTTCGTGCAAAGTTAGGGAAATGATCATTAATAGGATTTAAAGAAGATTGCTATTCTACGAGAAATTTAAACTCGGGAGACAGCTATTGGCGATAAGGTAGCAAGTTTCGGCGAAATATTTGGCGCCAAATGTTTTTATGTTCTTTCAAAATGGCGACCAGCGCGAACTGCTGTTACAGAAAGTTGTACAGTTGTTCAAATCAGTTGTTAGTGGAATATCTTCAAGATTTTGCACAGACGACAAATGCTTGTATAATTCAGAACACTGGAACATGAAACAAACACTGAAACATGAGGCCTTCAAAGGATTTGAAGAGACCTGAAACACGTATAATCGGAACAACAAAATAATTTCATCATGTGAAGTTCTACCTCCTATTCGACCCTTTAGGTGCGATTAGGGTGTGAAGCTTCTGTAAGTTCATACGAGTTGTAGTATCGTCTGGTGCACGTCGAAGAGCCTCGAGATATACCTCTTCGGCCTCTTGAAGCTTGCCATTGGTATGAAGCATAGCTCCTAAACTGCTCCAACATGTCACCGTCTAAAATATTAAAATAAATCATTAGTTTTCTTTTATCTTAAATATACTCTTTCACTCATAAAACTCATCTTATCTTATGAAATCCTTTAACCTGAAAATAAAATTCAACATGTAAATTATGAAGAATGAATTATAATGTCACTGGTTATCACCAAAAATATTAAAATAAGACATTACTTTCAATTCTAATAAATTTTAGAAAATTCTATAATCTTAAGAATACTCTTTCAATTGTGAAACTCATTTCATCTTATGAAAACCTTTAACATGAAAATGTAATTCAATAAGTAAATTAGCATCAAAATATCAATTAAAATGTGACTTGTCTCCTCCTGAAATAATAAAAAAAAATCTTAATTTTTTTTTGTTTTGTTTTGTTCAATCCATTTATAGAAACTCTTTTATCTTAAGGATACTAATTAACTTAGGAAATTTATCTCAACTGATGACAATTTTAACCTCCAAATGTAATTCAATAAGTAAATTTGCATCAAAATATCAATTAAAATGTGACTCGTTTCCTCCTAAAATATTAAAATAAGTCATTATTTTTTTTTTTTATTTTATCAATTTGTAGAAAGTTCTTTCATCTTAAGAATACTCTTTCACTTAAAAAATTTATCAGAAATTATAAAAACCCTTTACTTGAAAATAAAATTCAAAAATTAAATTAACATCAAAATATCAATTAAACTGTGACTTGTCTCTTCCTAAAATATTAAAATAAATCATTATTATTTATTTTATCAATATAGAAAGTTCTTTCATCTTAATAATAATCTTTTATTTATGAAACTCATCTCATCTTATGAAATCCTTTAAGCTGAAAATAAAATTATCAATTAAAATTAGTGATAAAATACCGATTAAGACGTAACTCTTGAATTTCTAAAATATCAAAATAAATCATTACATTTGATACTATCAATTTATAGAAAGTTCTTTAATCCTAAGAATACTATTTCACTAATGAAACACATTTCATGTCATGGAAATTTTAACCTAAAAATGGAATTCAACACTCATATTTACAACAAGTATAATGCTAAATTTAGAATCTTTCCAGGCTTGGAAACCAAACCCCCATCCAAGGTAATACCTTGCTAAAATCATGCATAATAATTTGGAGAACGTTTCTACAACGATTCATATCAAGCAAATTGTTATACACTATTTACCAATAGGTATTTGGACACCCATGAAAATTAGGATATATATCTGCGGTCTTGATGTACGTCACGCATTCAGTACTTAAATATCGTACAGGAAACAGCACTGACATTAATCACATGCAAGATGCCATGAAATTCAGAGCTGTCTGACATCGAAAAAGGTGCGATTATTGGATATCATAGAAATAGCCGATTCTTAAGAGACATATCTAGTGAGTTAAACATTCCAAAACCGGCAGTGGCTTTTGTGATTAAGAAGTGGAAGTTGAGTGGTGATTGTCAAAAAGTACTTCGACCCGGCAGACCTATGAAACTAAGAGATAGGTACCAATGAGTGCTGTCCAAAGAAATTTGGAAAAACCATCCCAAACCATTGGCCTACATTCTCCAAGAGTTTCACAGGCATCCGGGACTGTTGTTCCGATAAATACTATCCGTAAAGAAGCACATTTGCTTGCACTTTCCATGGTCGTATTGCCGCTCATAAGCCTTTGATTACAAAATCCAACCGCGCTGCTCGGTTGAGGAGGTGCAAGCCACTTCGAAATTGGATCAGAGATGAGTAGAAACATGTTCTCTGGAGTGATGAATCAAGGTTCAATCTCTACCAGTCGGATGGCAGAATATGGGTTTGCCTTTGCCAGATGAATTGTGCCTTGCTATGGGTTTGCCATGGTGAATGCCTTTTGCCAGAATGCATTGTGCCTACAATAAAGTTTGGTGGAAGTGGAATTGTGTTCTGAGGTTGTCTTTCATGGTAGGAACTGGAACCGTTGATCCCTCATGGTAAGCTCAACACCGACTCCTACTCCAATATTATAGACAACAATGTGCTTCCTACGCTGTGTCAATTTTGCGGGTTGAATCATTGTAATTTCCAGGATGACAATGCCACTTGTAATGTTGCGAGGTCCACCATGGATTGGTATGATGACAATGGGTTGAACAGACAGGATTGGAATGCCCAGAACCCAGACTTGAATCCTATAGAAAATATCTGCGAAGAGCTGGAAGGTCAAATTAAGGGTGCAGCAACCGTTCAAAATCTGTGAAAGAAATTACATGTCTTCTCAAAGCCGAGGGGAAGAAAATACTACTGATCATCATCCAAAGAATTGTGGAAAGCATGTCCCGGAGGATTATGGATTGCCTCAGATGTAGACTCTACAAACTATTGAATATAAATAAATTGTGTTTATCTCTTTACCTTCAGGTGTCCAATTACTTATTGGTAGATAGTGTATGTATATGTGCCTTTGTCTATATATAAATTGTAGATCAAATATAAGGGGGAGATAAAAATATAAAACAGAATGCGAAACAAGATGCATTAACTGCTTATGAGGTAAATGTGGGTCAAAATGGTTGTAGCATTTTCTGTAAAGAATATTGAAAAATTAAGTGAAAAAATGTACGTCCGAAATGGTATTGTAAACCAAAGCGGGAAGATGTAAAAAGCGATGTGAAACTGAGATACAATAACTTAAAGGAAAAGTGCGTGAAAAATCATTTCGCGTGTTTAACATGTTTTCTCACCTTTTTCATATGTTTTAGGCTCCTTTTTGTTTTATTCAATTTTTTTCAAAACATTTTTTATTTTATTTTTTTACTTTGATTGATGCATTTTCTCCTTTGTTTGAATACCCACTTAATAATGCAAAAACGGTTTATTTTAATATTTCTTGAC
This sequence comes from Argiope bruennichi, assembly GCF_947563725.1. Taxonomy (NCBI): domain Eukaryota; kingdom Metazoa; phylum Arthropoda; class Arachnida; order Araneae; family Araneidae; genus Argiope; species Argiope bruennichi. The sequence continues at coordinate 36,215,025 of NC_079159.1, read as the reverse complement.
AATGTAAAGATGAAGTTAACAAAAAATTTATTTGCAAGTTTTATAATTAATCATATAGGAATATACTTTCATTATTTACTGCCCTTTACAGCTTTTCATGGTAAAGCTTTGGTGATCAACGCCAATCTCAAAGACCCTCGAACCAAATGTTAAGCAGTTTGATGTTGAGCAAAATTTTGACTATTTTATAAATATAATAGTTAACGTTCAAAAAATTCTTGGCATCTTTTTATTGCTTTTACAGGTACTAATTTTTTGCATTTTTCATTCGAAACTCTAACAATGATATTTATTTTTTTCATATTTGTTACATATTTTTTCTTTTTTATTCGCTATAATATTTGAAGAAATACTACTGCACTATTGTATTTTAAACTCATACTAAAACAGTACTACATTTTTTTTTTTATATTGATCAATTAATGTTGAATGTGTTGTCAGCGCTTAAAATTTACTTAATACTTTTTCTTCTTTCTTTTGCTATGACATATGAAGAATTAAATTTCTAATTCATACCTTTTTATCCTACATAGATCATGTTAAATGTGGTATTTATCATTTTTATGTTTTTTTTTTTAAATTGCAAATAGAGAATTATTTTTGAAGAACTTTTTTTATCAGTTTTAATGACAAAAACTTATGCAATGTCTTACAGTTGAAAAATATTTTAAAGAATTGTCATTATCATGTATGAGATACTTATAAAAAAAGATGTCATTTGAACCTCATAAAAATTTATGTTGCAAATGAAATTTTCATAAACAAGTTAGAAAATGTTAATCAATTTATTTCGTTTAACAATTCCAAACTTTTGTCTTTTGCATTCTGGTGCATTGGCATATCATCATTGATAAGATCAAAAACACAGAAACGTTTCACCTTTATTTTCGTTTTGTGATCTCATTTTATATTATTACATCATCTTCATTCTGTCCTCTATCACGAGAGAATGAAATAAAGATAAATACGAATTTTCTTGTATATAATTTATTATTATTATATACTATTGCTTTGTAATAAATTGTTGCTTTCAAATTACAATTATAATAAATTTATTTACCGAAAGATCATTTAGAGTTGTAGTTATACATTATGGCAGTCTGAATGAAATAAAAATAATGAATAATAGGGAATGAAAAGAGCTGAAAGTTTTTGCTCTTGATCTATTTAATGATAATATGCCACCACACTTAACTTATAAGCATAAATGCCTTTTTAGGTGTTTTAAATAATTCATTCCCAATGGAATTTCTATCCTACTATTTTCACAACATGCATGCAGATGCGTAGAGAAGACAGCAAGAGCCAAGGGCCTACCCCCGGCCGTCATCAATGACAAAATAAATATAGATCGTTCTTTGGGCATAGTATTATTTTTCGCACCTTTATTATCATAAAGGTATATATAATAAAAAAGTATATATAATCAATTATATATTTTTAAAAAATGACGTAAACGCATTAATATTTTGATCCGATAATGTCCCATAAGACTGCCGCATGAGGCATCAACACCTCATCGGCTTCCTCCCTGCCGTCGCTACGCCACTGCATGCATGCAGATTAAAATTTGTTTCTGTAAAAGAAACCGAAATTGCTAGCCATTTTGGAAGGACGCTACCTCCGAGATTCTGTCCTTCTGGCTTTGGCAAGCAAGATCCTCAGTTTTTGCAAGTTGTTCTGTGTCATGTGATCGTCCGGCTTAAGCCTGAGTGCCTCTAAGTAGGCCTTTTCCGCCTCCTGCAACTTGCCATTCACGTGAAGCATTGCCCCGAGATTCATGTGACTTCCCACCTCCTGGAAAGGAAAAAAGGGAAATTTTTCATTCAATACATGAGCCAAAAGCTCCTGCAGAGGAGAAAGAGAAAAATCATTTATTTAATCAATGTGCCAAAAGCTCCTGCTAAGGAGAACGAGAAATTATTCGTTCAAGCAATGAGCAAAAGCTCCTACAAAGGAAATACGGAAATTTTTCTTTCAATCAATGAGCCAAAAGCTCCTACAAAAAAAAGGGGAGGATTTTTTTTTTTTCAATCAATGAGCCAAACGCTCCTACAAAGGAAAAAGGGATTTTTTTTTTTTTTAATCATTGAGCCAAAAACTTCTACAAAGGAAAAGGGGAAATTTTTCTTTCAATCAATGAGCCAAAAGCTACTACGAAAGAAAAAGGGAAAATTTTCATTCAGTTAAAGCTTCAAAAGATAGCTGTCGATAGAAAATCGCTAGCAATTTCGCAATCGAACAAGCATATGCATTGCTTACCTAGCATGCTTTCAAACATGTGTATTGCTTGTGCAGTGCATAGTAAAAGTACTTTAGAAAGATGGAAGAAAAAGCAATATTGTCTACCAATAATGAAGTGGAAATACGTTACCATCTGAGACTGATATATTGATATCTGTGATTGAAATTGATGTTATTTGTGAATCTTGGATGTTATATATTTTTCCTCAGAACCTATCAGGCTAGCATACACAAGTAGTAAACTCTCGTACAAAACAGGGGAAGCTTTGGAATATCAACGTAAATAACGACCTTCTATTTGGATAGAAATAGAATTAGAAACCTTATTTCAATTTTTCAAAACTCCAACATTCTGGTTATTGAGAAGTTATTGACTAAAGAATTGGATGATGATTAGTCATCAATAACTATGGACATCATTTAATTTTTCTCACTACTGTTTATTTATGTTTTTACTGTTAGTCCCCCCCCCTTATTTTATCTTAATTTCTACTTTTAATATTTTTATTATTTTACTGTTTTTTTACGAAAGGAATGAATATGATTGAATTAACTTCAGTTCCATGGTTTCACTTTCGAATGGCCTACGATTTTTCTTCTACTGGATAGGTAGCTGGTAGTCCATCTTTTTCCGTTTCGCTTCGCTCGTGCGGTTTTGGATTTTGTACTGTCGGGGGGGGGGGTAATTTTATATTGTCTGTTTTTCCAATCAAGTTCTATTTGCCATTTATCATACTTTTTTCACCATTTAGGGTGTGTTAATCAGTCTCAGTGAGAATACATAGCCATTTTACTATAAGTAGACATTACTTTTAGAACTCTAGCTGTCTGCATTCAGATGCAATTTGCTATATAAATATATAAGCGCACACCTTATACATAGGAAAGAAAACATGAAAATTTTCATAGAAATGCATAAATTTATTAAAAAAGCATTTAGTAGTGCAATAAAGCATTGTAATGGACTATAAATTTTCCTATGGGTATTGCAGTTCTTAACTTTCCCAACAGTTTCTTACTATTGCAGACTTCTTATTGCAGCTTTGGTCTAAGTAAATTTTCTATCAGCAATCAGCATATGATGAAAACATTGAAATTTAAATTACAGGGTGTTCATACATGAATATCCCGCATTTCCAGGGCAATTAAAATAAAATGCAACCTTGTTATTCATCGGTGATAAAAAAAATAATAACAAACAAAAAATTAAATTCAACGATGTTATTATTCATTAAGAGCCCTTCTAGAAATATAGATGATATCTACGTGTCATGGTAACTTATCCCACTTTTTTTCAGCATGCCTGGGATGGAACTTTGAAGTGCTACAGATGTATGTCTTAAGATCGTCAATATCAACATTGATAGCTGTGGGACAAACATCCGCCATTTGATGTAACTTCAGAATAAAAATCAATTATCGCAATGTATGTTGGGCTCTGCTATGTTTCAAAGCTTCACATCAAACACGCAGAAATAAGTTTGGGATTGGCTGTCATTTCATCTCGCTATTCTTTGTATTTCTGAAAAAGAGGACTTAAACTTTCAACCTTTTTTTTTTTATTTCAGAAGGAAAACAATTCTATTTTGTTTTGCTTTCCTTTAATAATCCTGCAGAATTGGAATATTTACTTTTGAACACCCTGTAATCCATAATAAGATTTAGTATAAGTAATATTAGGAAACAAGAAGAAGGAAAATTTCAACACCGTATTAACTAAATCAAATTTTAAAGCTATAAAAGTATATACAGAACACTTCTGAGTATCCGACCTAATGTGACGTAAAAGCAGATCGCAAACAAAAAAGTCGGATTGACCGGAGTTCTAAGAGAATATTTCTTTGCCCACTAATACCAGACAAAGTATTTGCACCAAAACTCACTGTTATAATAGTATCTTTTCACTTCTTATTAAGTACTAAACTTACATTTATCTCAAGCGTGGATAGAATGTAAATACGTCGCGGCCCGTTGAATCATAGAGGCAGTTGCCAGTAATGTGTCAATTTACAATAGAAGACTCTGTACTGGTAATTTATATACTGCATTGAAAGTTCCAATAATTTATTAGAGAAAAAGTAAGTTAAAAGATATAAACTGTTCACATTTTAACATAAATTCTGTAATGCCCAACTTAAATGCAGGAAACATAAATAAAACATCGCAACCCTAATTCTTAAGAAAATTAACTCAAACTTATTTTATTTTTCACTGATAAATGATTACACATCTATGAAAAGAATAAAGAGCAACTAGAAAAGAACAATAAGCATTGAGCAGAATGCTACTCCTTTCCTGTCACATCCTGTCGTAGGAAGATCGTAGTAACTTCCAGTTTACGATGGCTTAGCAATGGTACCAATGCAATGCCTTACCTTCCTCATTTAATTAAAATATAGAAAACTCTGCCGGATAGTGCGGAAATCGGATAATCTTGAACCGGATACTCGGGAGTATACTGTATATGTATGCAGATTAATTTGATACCAAACTCTTTACATCAGAAAATCAGATTTATAAGTTATTTTTGCTATGCCAATTAATAAAAATAAGCCATTTATCCACTTAAATGCTCAAATATATGCTAACGTAATAAAATGCAGATTCTTAATATCTAACTCTCATAGATATCAAAAAATATCTCCCACTATATGTACAACAAAAAAAAGGTTAAAATAATGTTAACAAGTTATATAGATTGTATCAGTTTAAGGTTATAAATGAAATCGAAATTTTTGATATAAATTTTATAATAATAAATTCCATCCTTGTGCATTAACCACATTCCATTAGCAAACCTCATAATTCAACTCATACAATTGGCAAAAATAGTCATTATAATAACGCAAAAAAAAAAAAAAAAAAAAAAAAAAAACATTATAATAGTCATAATTTTTGGCGATTAATTGACAATTGTAATAAATCTTGGCGATATTTTTGGGCGATAAATTAATGGCATATGGTTAACACACAAGTCCTCAAACTCTTTTAATAATCATAACTTACATGTGGCCTCAATTTCACAGCAATTTTGTAATAATGCTCTGCTTCTTCGTTTCTGCCGGCTTGTCTGGAAAAAGAAAAAGAATTCAAAATAAGCCAGCATATTTTTTTAAAAAAGAATGGAAAAATATTTCCAAATTCAAATGTTTAATGGAAAAAGATTTCGAAGTGCAGATGCCTCACCTCAGCGCGTTTGCTGCATTGAAAACGATCTCGTATTCTTCGGGAGCCAATTCCGCTGCTCGTATGTAAATTTCCGCCGCTTCAGCATGCCGTTCGTTTTCGGACAGAAACTGAGCTGTAAGTAAAAGCATAAATGATTTTACATAATTTGATGTTTCTATTAATTTCGTCATTTTTTATGAGCGCAATTTAATATAATCCATCGTAAATGGTAGTCAGAAATTAACTCATTTTTAGAAGAAAATAGAAAGGTAATTTTATTAATTAATGAAATCCGAAAAGAAATACCTTCGCCCCCCAAAAAAAACTCTTATTACTGGAAATCATAAATAATTTTACGATTTAATAGGTTTCGATATATTTAACTTTCACAAACTGCAGCAAATTTTATCAATCTCATAATTTTAACTATAGGTGGGTTTACATTTGGCAGCGCATGCGTAAAGAGGCTGAAAAGTGCTGTTCGATCCATGGCAGGTGCTTGTTTCGATTAGAGAATAATATGCCGTTGCATTGGATTTTTTTTTCTTACTGCGCATGCGTTTGTAGAATTTGGCGGGCTCTTTGGGGGGGGGGGGCGTGAAAAAATTCATCACTTATTATAGATTAATTCCGACAACTTTTGCTCTTTGTTCTTTCTGATGCGACATTGTGTTTTTTTTTTTCATTTTATTTGCCATTTTTTTATATAGTTTTCCAAATTTAGGTATGTTGATCACTTTTTTTTATTTTACCGTATTTTTTGCGTAAATATCCATCATTTTAAGAAACTAAAATAAATAATTTCTCTAAAAAGAAAAATTCAGGGACGCCTATAAGGCAATTTAGAGCCAAGCATGGAATGCCTGAATCTATCTTATGAAATTATAGCAAACATAAACCAGTCCCTTTCTGCGCATGCGTTGTCTTACTGGCCATATTATAATTGACCGAGTGTAAACCTACCTTAATAATAATAATAATAATAAAAGAAAAAAAAGAGCATTGTCTACGTGCATTTGAGTTCTAAAAGATAATGTGTTTGACTTAGCGTAACACAATCTGCCACAAACCAAATATAGAGAGTGTTAAAAAGGATCTTGCAATAATTTTTAAGAAATTTTAAATAAACCATCAAAATTTTAAGCATTTATATTAATATGGGTAGTAATAAATTAACATCAGGTTGTAGAATACAATTATGAAATATGTTTTAATTCATATTCTTAAATATTATATTTTTAATTTTAAAATCATTTAATAAATATGTGTTTTTGCTAAAAGTGGTTTACGTTAAGCCATTATAGCTTATATTGATAGAAAATCAATATAATTCAAAATACTATTTATTTAGAGGATATTGTAACCAAGTTCAGATTGTTCTATTAAATCAAAAGAAATCCTACAGTTTGGATGAAAGCAAGAATTTTCGATATAGTAGTTTCCATAAACGATTGTAAACAAAATTTAAACGCTATATATATATATATATATATAAAGAAAAGAAGAAACTTGTGAAAATTTTAACTTCGATTTATTTCATCTCCGGGAGGCCTAATTTACAGAGAAAAAGTGCTAAGAAATGAGTCAATATACATAGCAACACAAGAGCAAAAGAGACAGAAATGTTTCCCTTCCGTGATTTTACTATGATTTTTTGAACAGGGATTTCCTTTACACTTGTCGAGTTAGGAAAGGGAATCTTAAGTATCGTTAAAAGAATGTTGTGAGCTTTAAGAATCTATCTTTCCTTGGAGCATGAGAAAATGCTGAAGTCAGCAGTTCTATAGAGCTCGTGTAAAATTAATTATATATATATATATATATATATATATATATATATATATATATATATATATATATATATATATATATATATATATAATTCTTTAAAGCAGAAGGCAGGTTTGAAGACATTGAAGAGACTTTCGATTTCTTGACGTTGTTTTATGTTATTTCGGAGAAGCACGCATTATATACAAGCTTGAGCGAAGAATACACACAACACAGAACAACGATACAGAGCGCAAAGAGAAGAATGAAGGCCAACGGAACATTTTATCCCTGATCTTATATAACATGAGATTTCCGCCCGTGTGGATTCAATACACGTGGTGACCTTTAACAAGGGCAACGGAGGGATCCTTTTCACTCGGCACGTGGAACTGATGGCGCATCATTTTTACAAAGCTTCAGTTGAATTAATTAAATAGAAAAAGTGGAATGGGATTAGGAAATAAGAGAATATTGACATGCGCTAAATAAGGGAATTAACAGCAAAAATTTAGGAAATTAATTTGTATTAAATTAGATATTAAAATATCATTGCATATATATATATATATATATATATATATATATATATATATATATATATATATATATATATATATATATATATATCGTATCTTGAAGCTAAATCTTTCCGACGAAATTTCTTTTTAACAAATCCCATTTCTCCCGAAGGATTGAAAAATTTTTCCTTCCATTCACTCTCACAACAGCAATGAAAAAGATGGTAAAACAAATCATGTCTACAACAAATATTTTTCTTCGGTTTCTTTTCAAATGAAAGAAATAAAAAAAACGGAAGATCATCAAAGCGAAAAGGAAGAAAGAAGGAAACCGTATCTCTCCGTGGCATTTTGATATACGAAGCTTAATTATTTCAGAAATAAACATTTAAACAGAAAACATTTTCCTTTTGTAAAGCTTACTTTTCCGAATAATGTCGTATTAAAAGTATCCGAGACTTCCTCGCAACGGAAGATAAATGAAATTTCTGGAAAAGATTCTTCCCTTTCCCATTTGAAAAATCCTCTCGGTAGTAATATTGGATTAGGGTTTGTTCCATTTTCGGCATCGCTCCAGTCAAGATTCCAGTCCGTTTGTTTTATTTACTAAAAAAGCAGTAGAAAGGAATGAGATGGAGACAGCGCTTATTGAATTTTCAGCAAAGATTTGGACCAGCGATGCAGTGAACTGTTTTTCTTTATCCGTAATAATAAATGTATTGGTGCATGCATGATATTCAAATGTTGAAATAAACAAAAGAGTGGCTTTGAGTGTAACATGATAAATAACCAAGTTTTAATTAATAAAAAATTACCTTACCTGTTTAGTGATAATGAAATCTATTTTAATTTGTTTTATAGAAGATTTTTAATTTTTATTATGCAGAGTGATTCATAAAGAATACACTCCCGAATAACCGATTTAATGCAGCGGAAGGTCAGGCCGGATAACAAAAAAGCCGGAGGGGTCGAAGTTTTAAAACTTATTTCTTTGCCCACTAATACCAGAACACAAAGATTTTACTATTTCTTATTCTTACTTTTATTCTACAATCTTGTGCAAAACCCCATTTTTCTATTTTTGTTCGATTTTATTTCCAGTCCCCCACTGTACTTTTCTAATCTCCTAACTCCGAAGCTATATTTTCTTGCTATTACACCAGAGTCTAGTCACTGTATCATGCATACTTTCTCCTCCATTGTCACTACAACTTTTTCTTTTATCAGCCATTTTGAAATCTACAACGTGATACGCTTAAAAAATCATTAAGCATATCCCAAGAACAATTGACAAATACTATATGTACCGTGCAGTTATAATCAGTAACAGCTGCAGCAATTAAGGTCCATTACACACTAACGAAACAACGAACAGAAGGCTGCTCTTTACCTGTCAACACTTGTATTTTGCACATGACACGTTGAAGGATCTTAGCAGACATCCGCTTCCAATGCCTTCCAATGGCAATCTTGCCATTACGAATTGTTAATTACAATAACAAAAGACCAGGTCGGATAATACAGAAGCCGGATTGTCACGAAACAGATAATCGATAGTGCACTGTATACAATTTCAATGCACTTTAAATCAAGAATCACCTGCAACAGAATTGTATGGGGTTATTTTGTTCGAGACAGTCGCAGATTTTCTGTGTGTGACCCCTTAGAAAGGGCCGTACACTTTCTTTCTGGACATCGTACAGAGCAAATTTAACTTAGGTAAATCTCGCATGTGTATTTGTGATTATATCTTCCTCCAAATGGGAACATTGTGCTGGTGTACCCTCCCACTGACATGAAATGTGGTTTCATCATTGAAAACTAAGTGAACAGCAAAATCATCCTTTCCAAAACGTAGATGCATATTGACACAAAATTCAAAGCGCTTTTGTTTGCCAAAGTCATTCAGATTTTGCAATACCTCCACTTCTAGTGGAATCATTTTCAGCTTCTTTCTCAAAAGTCTGCAGATGGTGGTGCTTCGTTGAATGACGACTTCTTGCGAAACAGTCAGTCATCCAGGACTTATACTTTTTCACAAACAGTCCGTAGTTTTAAATTTTTCATGCCATTGATAGATAAATTTTCTAATTGGAACTTCTTTTTCGAATTGTCATCAAAAGTGCCATTGTACGATAGTTGCGGATTCCGTTTTGGTAAATTGAAGAACACGAAATAATTTCTACACTGCAGATACCGCCATGTTATTGCCTATGTGATTTCTGTCAAGTGCGAGACACAAACTTTAAGTGTACATCTACCTTACGATTCGCTGTTTTTCGTGTTTTTGATTGTTTCTTTTTTACAGCATCTGGAAAGTGTATACTACTTTATGAATCATCCTGTATCATTGTTATACTTTTATCCAAATATTCTCTTTTAATGATATGACTATTGTAATTTTAATTGCACTTGGTAGAATATTTAGCTAAGTTAGTAAATTAAGGGTTCAAAATAAGGTGGAATCGGTGTATCTTCTGGAAATATTTATATTGCAAAAGGTAAAAGCCTGGCTTAATTCCAATAAATGAAGGGATTTTACCTTCCTGCTGAATTTTCAGAAGGAAAGTGATTTTGCCTTTCAATGTAAAAAGCCGGAAAAACCAATAACAGCATTTAGTTCGATTTTAGCAAATCATTCATTGCTGTATTGGTCTACAAATTTCAGAATAATCCAAAGTCACAGACAGAAGATAGAACTCGCAACTTGCTATCACCGGTTCTTCTTCCTCAACTATTGCAGAACTGAACTGAAAAAAACCATTGTTCGGCTCTATGAAATCATTCACTCTTTTAGCCAAAATATGTTATTAAGACACTTGTAATATTCTAAAACAGGAATTAAACCAAATTTTAAAATTGTTCACTTTGATTTCGTCAATTTCTTTTATAAAGCACTACACTGCTTATTCTTTCCAACATATGATAGATTTCCATACTATACCATGAAGTACATTTTAAATTTCTTTATACATTACTGAAAATACGAGTAATTTTATATGAGATTTTTCAAAATTTCGTATAAAACTGCCCTTAATTACCAAACAGTTTTTCTCTTAACCGTTCAGGACTTAAATCGCATCTACGAGATCACGCGATTCTCCCTTCATGGCTCAAAATATCATATATGAGACGAGCCTTTCTGACTTCAGTGGAAACATATACATCATATCGTGTGTCTTGAAGGGGGGATCACGTGATCACGGTTTTGAACGAGTTAAACATAAAAATTATCTGGAAAATTGAAAATTTTTAATAACGGGCCATTGTATGTTGTTAGAGAATTGAGATGGTATAATATAGCTGAAAATCTATTTGTTAAAAAAACAGATATGTATAATTTTTATTATATTTAAACTATATTTAAAAACTTGCATTGGATGCCTAGTACTTACCATAATGCTGAAAAACACTCGAATCGTTCGGAGCAATAACCTTTGCTTTTAAAAACCACTGTTCAGCCTCCCTATGACGATCCTAAAAGTGAAACAATGCACACAAAATTTCATTTCATTGCATTTGATTAAATCAAGTAAATAACTCAACGATGTCATTTTTATAGATGTAAACTATAGAAATACTTATTATGTGAACATTTATCTATGAATTTTTAAAATCAGTGCAAGGGGGAATTTGCAATTCTATAAGCAACAATATGCTGATTTTGAATACTGCCTGGTGGATTTTTTTAATTTTTTTTATCATGCAATTTTTAAAAACACAAAATCCAGTAATATCAATATGTTCTTTATTCATATAATATGTTCAATAAAAAAGCTGGCAAATATCTTCTGGCTTGAAATGAAATTTCCCAATTCTTCTCTTATGAAATATATCGGTTCCTAAAGCTTATAATTATCGTTTTTGAATGCTATTAATCTTTGCAACATTATCCTTTTGGCAATTTATTACACAAAGTAATTCATAATATTAATCTGTTCTCCATTCATATAACATACTTAATAAAAAAAATTGCAAATAACATCTGGTTTCAAATGAAATTTCCCAATTCTTCTCTTATGAAATATATCGGTTCCCAAAGCTTATAATTATCGTTTTTGAATGCTATTAATCTTTGCAACATTATCCTTTTGGCAATTTATTACACAAAGTAATTCATAATATTAATCTGTTCTCCATTCATATAACATACTTAATAAAAAAAATTGCAAATAACATCTGGTTTCAAATGAAATTTCCCAATTCTTCTCTTATGAAATATATCGGTTCCCAAAGCTTATAATTATCGTTTTTGAATGCTATTAATCTTTGCAACATTATCCTTTTGGCAATTTATTACACAAAGTAATTCATAATACTAATCTGTTCTCCATTCATATAACATACTTAATAAAAAAAATTGCAAATAACATCTGGTTTCAAATGAAATTTCCCAATTCTTCTCTTATGAAATATATCGGTTCCCAAAGCTTATAATTATCGTTTTTGAATGCTATTAATCTTTGCAACATTATCCTTTTGGCAATTTATTACACAAAGTAATTCATAATACTAATCTGTTCTCTATTCATATAACATACTTAATAAAAAAAATTGCAAATAACATCTGGTTTCAAATGAAATTTCCCAATTCTTCTCAAACGAAATGAATCGGTTTCGAGAGCTTTTAATTATTGTTTTTGAATGGTATAAATCTTTGCAGCATTATTCTTTTGGAAGTTTATTATAAAATTAATTCATAAGAATACTAATAAAGTCCCTTTTAAAATAAAATAAAATAAAACAAAAGTGAAACGCCAAATTTAATTTTCGGATCCTTTACGTTTTTTTAGAAAATTAAGAATAATCATGTGCTGAGCGTTAAAGGAAATGTAGTTAAATATTATTTGATTTGTGCAATTGCACTTGTAAGTTGACTGTGTCTTTAAATTATTTAAATTTAGTTTGATTCGTTATTCGAGATTTGTTTTGAAGCAATGCAGTGATTAATCTAATATGACCTCACAAAATTTTGAATATGTGTAAATGGAGGAGACTTGAAACCCAATTAAACCCTTTAATTGCTTTTAATCAACGCAAGACTCGAGTATACCCTTTACCTCCTCCCCAGCTTACAAACCGTATATTCTTTTATTGATTTTTACGTTAATTTCTATTCGATTAATTTTAAATACTAAATTTAGATAAAAGTAAAAAATTTTACAGTGGTCATTGTCAAATGAGTTGATTTCAGTACCTCCAAATAAAAAAAGCAGCAAAATCAAAACTCAACAGTGATATTAACAAAAATAGCCAAAGATATTAATTTTTTTTAACATTGCTTAAATACTATTTCACTGAAGGACCGGATATTGTTTTAAATTTTTAAGCAACCTATTTTTTTAGAATTATTTACCAACAAAATATAGAAAATATGGAATGTTGCCAGAATAATGATCGAAAATTTATTTCATATTTGCTTTCAGTTTGAATAAGCTCGAATGTATGGTCAATGCAGATTAAATAAAAGCGCAAAATTCGCCTTAATTATTCTAAAAATATCGCATAAAAGGCTTCGGGCCACTCAAATTTGAAGTTTTGGGCAATTGCTTACTTCGCTTATTTAATAAACCGACCCTGACAATGAAAATATCCAAACCGGTATCTCCCTCTATAAGCTACTACTAAACTATGGTAGGAGGACGTTCAACATCATACAGATTGGATTAATTATTTTATAGAGTTCATTATTAAAAAAAATGGCAATTATTCCTCTCAAACATTCAGCTTGCATATTAATAAATTTGTTAATATGCAAGCCGTAATAACCTAAAACATCCAGCTTGCATATTAGTAAGTTTGTTAATATGCAAGCCTTTAACCTAAAACATTAGGCTTCCATAATAGTTTTAGGTTACTAATGCGAATTTGCCAGTTGTTCTTGCCAAATATTCTTCATCTTCAGAATAATGAGGAATATTTTTATTATTAATTATATAAATATCAAAATATTGCATTTACCCATTTAGAAAGCAGTTTCGCGTAAGTTAGATGTGCCGGTATGTGGTCAGATTTTGCACGCAGAGCTTGTTGGTAACAACGTTCAGCTTCTTTGAATCTTTTTAGTTTGAAAAATGCTTCACCTAAAAGCAAAAGAATGAGAACGATATAATAAATTTCAGACCTATGCATATTGTGCTGAGGAATGGAAAATGAAATTGAATTCATTTTAATTCTTAGCGGTAGAATTAATTTTTAATCTTACCCATCATGTTGTACAAAGACTGCGGTTGATAATGATGAGGCATTTTATCAACAGCTTCTTGATACACCTCGATGGCGCGCTAAAAAAAAAGAAATAATTCATTAAATTATTTACGGATGAAAATATAGGTCAGAATAGCCTGGTTGGTACGACATTGGACTCGCATCCCTTGGGTAGTGAATTCGAACCCCACGGCCGAAGACTCTCTGTGTATAAGGTGGCTAATGCACGTATAAATTTGTTGTAGGCACAAAGTGCTCTAAGTCGAGATAATACAAATGGGAGCATTGGTTCAGAGGTGATCGTTCTCTGATTCAGGTCTAAATTACGATCTGTGGTTGAGTGAATGAAATATATGAATAAAGTTCGCCACGTAAAAAGGGTTGGGACTCATGAGCAGCTAAGTCGTACTCTTGGCCCTAGATGGCGCTATTGAAAAACAAGAGACACTAAATCTCAGCTTAAAATCGATGACTTTGCCAGCGGGCTCGTCTATGACAAGTGCCATAAGAAACAACAACACGGATGAAAGTATTTTTCATCGGATAAAATTAATATGCGTATTTAAGTTTTATCTATATAGTAATTCATGAATAATTATATTAGGAGCAGGATTAACATTGATCTTATTATATAACATTTACTAGGATTCTGTTATATTGATTGATGTATTATCAACAAATAATGCATGTTGTACTACATGACATTAAATACCAATAACAATCAAATAAAATAAAACTAAAATTAACATAAAAAATTTAAAATATTAAAAGAACATTTTTTTTAATTATGAATTTGTTTTCCTTAACACCTCATTAACTAATTGTATTGCATGGGAGAATTTACAGAAGGCTGGAATATCTGAGATGACTTAAAATTTTGAAATTATATACATTTTTTTAACAAATCATATTGCCGTCTGATTGGAAATATATACATATATTTATCGATTTTTAGAATATATTTAAGGATGGAGTGACGACTCTGAGAAAAATAATGATGTCGATTTTTTTTCTATGAGTTTTGACTCCTGCCATTGTGTTTCCAACTTTTCCTCAGCTTTGATTCATTGAAATAATTGCCGAACATTGATATATATATATATATACATTTATATATGCCGAACACCGATACATACACATGCAAGTGCAAACATAACAGAGAGAGAACGAGAAACAACAAAAGACTCAAACAAACAGACATTCAAGGGCTTTTGAGACTTCAAACTTGCAAACGACATTTCTTCTTTATCATTTAAGTCATTTACTTTATTCAAAAATTGATAAACACTTATTAAAATGGACGACAAATTTCGAAACAATATATATTCCTGCGTGTATAAAGTGGCCTTGATTTTAACAGATTTATTTCGTTCGTTCAGTTTTAAAAAAATAATTTACAGGGAAAAGCTAGAAATACTGTTTAGAACCATAGAGGAAAGAAGATACATTTACGATATTGAAATCAGTCATGCATACTGCTGACATCCATGTAGCATTTAAATCGACTTGTTCCCATTTGTAATGGAACTACCAACAATGCTAATGCATATCTCTAGCATAATGAGGTTCAAACTGTGTCCCGTGGATCCCTAGGATGACCGAGATGTCCTTAAGGCTGACGCAAATGAAACAAAACTAAATCTCCACAATACCAAGAACGATGAACACGAAATACGCCTGCAGATAATATCTATAGAACTAGATTCCTATTGTTTAAAGGAAAGAATGTACGCAAATTCCAATCATCAGATGATGATTTAAAAAAGCTAATGACACTAGTAGCAAGGGTTATACGGTCATTGAGAAAATAAACAAAATAACATCATGCAAATTTTAAATTCCGATACATCTTTTTCCTTTATTTTCAATACTGCTATAGAATATAACTACAAAAGTCTATATTTTTGGACAAAGATATAGAGTTTCACGGAAAGATTGTCTACTTGAGTGTCGTGAGTAATATATTTGAAGACTATTACTCTAACTTAATAAAAATCTTGGGAAGCATTTACTACTTAATATTGTCGTTGCTTATCTCCCTTGGATTGAACACCAATTCAAACCAAGTCCAAGAAATCGGGGAAAGGTAGTGTAGTAGCTTCTGAGGGTAGGGCACCTGAGCACCAGAGGGCAGAAGCCTGATTTCTAGCTCATATGACGATGACACTCACACACTCGCTTACACAACCACTTTTTACACGGGAGCTCTCTCATACACCTCACATATAGAATAAAGGGCAAAGAGCATGTCCGAACCCAGAACACCCAGATCACGGGGAAAACGCGCTGCCCCTAAGCCAGGACGCTAGCACTTAATATTATTTCTCGTATAACTGAATAGTATTCTGTTTAATAAAATATGAAAAATTCTTTCGTTATCAATTAACATTCTGATATGTCGTCTGAAGAATTTTAATAATTTTTATGTAAAAGATTATTAAAAATAAATTTAATTAAAAAATATTTTTAGAGGGCTTTTCTATTAGTATGCAAAAACAAAGTGACTTTTTATTTTAATTTGTTTCTTTTTTAATAATAATGTAATTTTTCCTTAAATCCACAACTAGGTAGCGCGGACTTAAAAATGTATTTAATTAAGTGATAGTTAGCTTTTGATAATATTAAAATGGCATATTTTCCATTCAGAATAAGGAAACATAAAAAATTTCGAAAATACAATAAAGAAAAAAGAAAAAAAAAAAGAAGAAGAGGGAAATAGACTAAAAAATTTCATCTTTACACATGTTTTAAATTTATTATAAGCATTTAATTTAACCAGTAGCTGGAGACGGGAGTCCAAATGACTCCACGTTGTTCATTAGCTCTGATTATCACGTGGTATTTTATCTTTGAATATAATCACCTCCTCAGTACCTTCAACTTGTTCTTTCAACAGTATGTTGGCAAATGTCTAAGTTTGAACACGTACATATAACCGATTTATTCTTTTTCAAAGTTTGTGTTGCTATTTATGGTGTCGTTGACCCAATGTCTCTGAAACTGCTTTTCATTTGAATAATACAAAAGGAATAAAAAAAATATTTTTAAAATAATATTTTAAAATATTGTATACTTCATTTTTCTTTGTTAAATTTTAACAGATATTAACATTAGTGTCATTCCATTATATCTAAACGAAGTAAATACTCTTTAAAAGATTGTTTAAGTTCTTCTTAAAGCATCTTTCCAACATTTAATATTATTACATTTAACATTTTTAATATTAATATTTTTTATTATTTTTGGTAATTACATGATTTTCAGAATGTATTGCGTTTCCAAAATAAATTCCAAAGCAAAAAACAAAACAAAGGATTCAGTTTGACTCCATGTCTCTGGCCGCGTGAGGAAATTTGTGTCTCCAGTTACGAATAGAATTAGTAATAGAATTTGTTATTCAATTTTAATATTTGATATTTCATTAATTAATTTTAAACCAATACTTACATCATATGAGCCATTATCTGCATATAGCCTTCCCAAATTAAAAAGAGCCGATATTTTTGTTGTCTCATGCATTTTAGGGTCCTTTAATCCACTGCTGTCCAGTTCTGCGCAATGACGATAGACCTTTTATGAAAATAATTCCAATAAAGTCATAAATATATAATTAAGCAAAACGTGCACTTAATAAAAAAAACTACATTTAATGCAATACGTTATAAAAAAAAAGAGTGGAGTACAGCATCTTTTTACAAATGAAATATAGATTGAATATACAGATTTATAAAAAACTCACTTTGAATTTTTATTTTATTACTTTTGCACAGAAATTCAATTTTTTTTTCGGAATTGTAACTGCTTTAAAATAAAGTTAAAATACATTCATTCTGTTTTTTTTTGGTAAAATCATAATTATTTAAAATTAACTACATTTTCACTTACACATCAAGGGTTATTTTTGTCTGGTAACTGATTGCCACTAGTCTGTCATTTACATTAGCTAACTAAAACTAAAATATAGAAACAGAAAATGATATTGTGATCATTTAAAAAGTTAAACAAATTCCACAAAATTAATTCATGTTCTTTCATTTTGCAACGCAGTTGATTCATAAAAATTTAATTCATTTCTTAGTAGCACTTAATTATGTTTTAAGCAATGTTCATTTTTTATGTAATTGTAATTAAATAAGAAAAAAATGATGTCATTCTGTGATTCATTTTACTTAAAAAATTCAATTACAAAATTTCAAAAGTTACTTACATCTGCAGCTTCTTCTCTTCTTCCCAGAATTCCAAGTACCAATCCCAAATTCAAGTGTGCCACTGCAATAATTCAAAGCTTTTAACATATATTCGTGTTGAAATTTTTCACACATAATAAATGAAATAAAAATAAATATGAATATTAGGGAAAAATCGATGGGTGGATCCTAGCACAGCCCACCTCTTGGCGCCTTTTTGAATTCTCGGTAAACGAGTGCCGATAACGTCGCCAATGTGGCAACCTAGACGGATTTTTTTTATTTATTTTTTATTATATTTATTTATGTTATTTTTATTATTGTTTGTTTATTATATTTATTATTATTTCTGGCCTTCAAGTATCGTTTTTTAATTAAAAAATAAAAATAATAACAAATATTCAATTAATAGTCAACTTGGCGAGATTTCAAATAAGTCGCCAAGAGGTGGGCCCATCTAGGATTTTACCAAGTCGATAATTTATATTAGCAATTTTCCATTAATTTTAATAAAATTGCAGACAGATTTTAAAATTTCATTTTGTACCCGAAAATCTATTTTCATCAAAAAATTATTTTGAAGGTTACATAACTCTATTATCTTCTCTTTTGATACAACAGATGGCGTTACCTTATTAAGATCAAGGTATATTTCCCTGATCCTTCTTGGAGATCATTATTAGATTGTATTCTATGCGAGTGTCGTGTATTTTCGTATTCGGATTTGTTTTGACTTGTGAAATGTGGAACTTAGAAAATAAATAACTGCTCCTGAAACTCATTTATTATTTTCATTTACCTCATAATGAAGTTATAAAGAATCTTGTCCCTTTACATATTAAATTTCGAAATAGGGATTCCTATTTTCAAAGAGTATTAATGAAAGGTAGATTGCAAACTTGTTTTAATGTAATAAAAGATTTTAGCGAGCATATTGTAATGTTGTAATATAAAAATATATGCTAAAAGTATAAATGAAGAATTTATATTTCATTGCCCACATTATTTAAATTGGCAGAACGCTTATTTGTTTTAATCAAACTAATAATGTTATCTATTTAAAAAATCTGTTCTTTTTTTAATTTTACTTTATTGAAATTTTAATATTAGGTACTTAAAAAAATAGAACAAAATTATTTTAATAACACAAAATTGTTGGAAAATCAGTCATCTATTGAAATAAATCAACATGAACCCAAAAATAAGAGGCCTCAACTTCATTTTGAACTAAGCAAAAACTAAACAAACTTATTTAACATTTAAGTGCTATTAAATTGTACAGAAGTCAGAAAACTGCTTAAAAGCAACTTAATTCCACTCGTCGCAATATAAAAAACTGGATTACTAAAACTTAAAATCCTCTTTTCCGACTTAGAAATAAAAAGCAATTTAGAGAAAACTTAATCCATTAAAAAGTGCAGCTTTTATTCAGGGGCGAGGTCTGTATTTCTCGCTTTTTCCAACGAAAGGATGGATCAGGAAAGTTAACGTTCCCCGGAAGCTGTAAAATCTCCAAATGGAAATCGGACTGGAAACGAAATTCAGCACTTTCCTTTTTTACCACTATATATATATATATGTGTGTGTATGTGTATAAGCATTTTTACGGGCGTTGGAAACTCCTAAAAGAAGAACGAACATTATATTACCGAAAACACAAGTGGCCGCACTAAAAATATTTTCGTGCCGTAATTACGATTTAGAAGTGGGCCATGGGGGTCAGGCATTACTGCGCCCCGAACGTATGAATCTCTGTGCTTTATGGAGCATAAAACGGTAGGTCTTTGTAGCAGTAAAAAAGAGATAACTCGGAGAACTAAGCGACTGGGAGTTTTAAATGCGTTTGACTCATATTCAGTAAAAAGAGCATCTTCTGCATTTTAGATTTGTTGAACATACTGGGCTATCATTTAGATTGCCTACTGTTTTATGCATACCAAGAAGTCTTTGGCAATAAAAAATACCAGTGGGAAACTAGTTGGAATTTACAGTTATTGGTATTAATAGAAATGTAATAGAAACTGTGTGTTCAACAGAGTCATCATGACATCAAGCTGTCGCTGCTTTATTTATGATTTTTTTTTCTTTTGAGAGCTTGGAATTTCGAAAGGTTAGGCAATTAGCAAACATTTTATACATAAAGAGAAATTTATAGAGCGCGAACAGAAATGTTGAAATGCTGCCTGTTATGGATTTTGATATTTTATCAAAACGCTCGTAATCCTCTAATATTTTAAATTTGCAAGGACTTTTCAAGGATAATGAAACATTTTAGATGTCTACAAATTTCCCTAAAGAAATATTTTGTGAAGAATGCGAAATTTGTAGCTTGTGTAATAATGTTATCTTTTACAGGCTTTTAGATATTTTATCAAATTCTCATTTCTCCCTTGGGTATTTTAAATCTGCAAGGGCTTTTCAAGGATGAGGAAACATTTCAGATGCCTATTAATTTCATCAAACAAATATTTTGTAAAGAAGGAGAAATTTGTAGATTGTTTTGTAATGTTGTCTTTCAGATATTTTATTAAATACTCATTTCCTCTCGAGTATTTTAAATCTGCAAGGACATCTCAAAGATAATGAAATATTTTAAATGCTTATGGATTTCACTAAATTTGGCAAAGAAATCGAAATTTGTAAATTGTTTGTTGTTAACAAACAATTGTGTTTGTTTGTAACAATGTTACCTTTTACAGACTTTTAGATATTTTACCAAAGTGCTACTTCCCATGGATATTTTAAATCTACAGGGACTGATAATGAAGCATTTTAGATGTTTATGAACTTCATTAAGCAAATATTTTGCAAAGAAGGCGGAATTTGTAGATTGTTTAATAAAGTTGCCGCCTATAGGCTTTTAGATATTTTACCAAACCGCTCATTTGCCCCTGGTATTTTAAGTTATCAAGGACTTTTAAAGGATAATGAAGTATTTTAGATACCAATAAATTCAACTAAACAAATGTTTTGCGATGGATGCGAAATTTGTAGATTATGTAATAATGTTGTCTATTACAGGCTTTTAGATATTTTAGTTATTGTTCCTGTTCCGCAAGTATTTGATATTTTCAAGGACAGTGGAACATTTTAGATGACTATAAATTTCGCTAAGCAAAGATTTTGTAAAGAATGCGAAGTTTGTAGATTGTGTAATAATGTCTTTTAACGGACTTTTAGATGCTTTTGGAAGCCATGGCGGGCAGGTGGTAAGGTCTCGGCTTCGGAACAGGAGGATTTCAGGTTCGAGACCCGATTCCACAGAAGAATCATCGTGCAAACGGGCCTAGTCCACGCCAAATCCGTCGGAGCCAAACGCCCTACCACTGGCATGATGTAGAAGCTTGTGAAGGAGGCTCCAGCTCAGGTGTCATCCTCGTCATATGATCGCGGTTTAAATTTATGAGACCTATCCCAAAATAGCCCTAGTATTACTTTAAAATAGGACGTTAATATAACTAAACTAAACTAGATATTTTAGCTGCTGTTCTTGTTACTGTGATATTTTAAATTTCCAAGAACTTCTCTAGGATAATAAACCATTGGAGGTGCCAATACTCAAACACATAAGAAATTACAGAAGCACTTAAAGATAAGAAGTTACAGTTTTAAACTACAGAAGAATACTTACTTGCCAGCCTGGGACGGAATTGAATAGCTAATTTGTAGCTGATAATTGCCTCGTCGTAACGTGCTTGTTCCTGTTGCAATATTCCCCTGTGTGCAAAAAAAAAAAAAAAATGATGATTTTACATTTCTCTTGGCTCTTCTTACATTTAGAATAAAATATTTTAATACTTTCCTCATAATAAAGTAGATATATAAAAGTTATTTCACTCTTTTCTTATTTTGATAGAAAATATATAACGAACACTTTCCAATATTTTCGAGCAATAAAAAGATTATCAAAGGCATATCTCTGACTAGAAAGAAGTAACATTTTGAAGAAGATATCGCCAATCCGTGAAAGGAGCAATTATTTTTAAAATACCGAAAGTCTCACGACAAATGTAACCTCCTATGCATTTTCCAAGATAGCTGATGGGGCATGCCGTGGCTTGGTGGTAAGGTCTCGGCTTCGGAACCGGAGAGCTTCTGGTTCGAGATCCGATTAGGCCGAAAACCCATCGTGTAAGCGGGCCTGATGTAAGTGAAACCCGCCTTGGCCAAACACCCTCCCGCTGGTGTGTTGCGGAAGTCTAGAGAGAAAGCTACCAGCCCAAGCACCTTCTCTATCATCCGAAAATTACGAGAACCGTTCAAAAATAGCCCTAATGTTGCTTTAAAATGAGGCGTTAATATAACTAAACTAGATAAACAATTACCATATTTTATTGCACAAACTACAATTTGAGTACTTTAAGATCGCTGCAAAAACACGAAAGGAAATATCTATACTAAAGCAGAAAGACACATTCATTATCCATTAATACATGTTACCATTAATACATGTTGCATATGAAATCAGTTATTAACTCTCTGTTTATGAATATTATTATTATTATTATGCTTATGAATCTATGTAGGATTTTCATGTCGTTTTTATAGTACTTCATACATATTTTGACATAATGCAAAATAATGTCTAAACTGTAGAACCATTAAAAAACGATACAGCTGAATTACTTTTGTTGTGAGTATATAGTAAATATGCAAATAACCAATTCCAATTTAAAAGAAAGGAACTGATTAAATGACAAACGATTTTTTTTTTATTTTCCCACAATTTCTCAGAAATTCCCAAAGTTGTTATTTATTTTGCTTTATCATTATTCAAAAGTTTTTTTCTCTCTTTTGCGTTAAAATATTTTTTTTAAATAATTTTTTTTTATTTATTAATAAACAATCCACATCCTGCTTATTTTTATGTGATAATAATAAATTCCAGTTTAAAAGGAATAAACCTATTAGATGACATACGATTCTTTTATTTTCCCATAATTCCTCAGTAATTCTCAAAAGTTGTTTTTAATTTTGCTTTATCATTATTCTCAAGTTTTTTTCTCTCTTGTGTTAGTATTGATTTAACTTAATTTTCTAAAATAAAAACTATTAATTAGAAATACACATCCTGCTTATTTTTTTACTTGATGATATTTGAGTATTATTACATAGATTTTCATTAACAGTAATAAAATCACAAGTAAATAAAATAATATTTCTAAATTATCACAAAAATATAAATACCTCTCATTAATGAAATTTCTTTTGTGTAGTTGTAAAAAAATTAGTGAAAGTGAATACAAAGAGACACAAGGTCGCAAGGTTACACTTACAGGTTGTAATGTACATCCGCCATGTTCGCTCGGTACGAAAGAGCTTTTTTATATGCCCACTCAGCTTCAGCCTTCTTTCCTTGAGAGCTCAGAATGTTAGCCAAATTTCCATATGCTACACAGAAAAGAGAAAAAGCAACAACGAAGAATTTTAAATATTATATATAAAACAATAAACTAAAAATGACATATTTTTCTATACCAACATAAAAGATAATTTGGGTGAAATGATCAAATCGACAGAGTAATTATTTAGGAAATAACTTGGACAAAATAATTAAAGTATGTTAATGAATTCAATAATAATGCAGATAATAATTTATCGAAGTAAAAAAAATGTAGCATTAAAATTACCAAACACATGTTAAAACAGATCTAAATGCAATCTATTGACATGATGTCGCAGATGCATGATGAAAGTGACTACACATGCAATATACTACAGAAAAGACACTGCTCTAAGACTTGAAACTTTTGCAAGGTACATAACAATGTCAAAAATGATAAGATATTTGAAGCGTATCAGATAATTTTAAGTTTAATTTCCTCTTTAATACTTCATCAAAAAATGTTTTTTTTTCCTATTAGGATAAGAGTATATAAATATATGCAACAAATATTATCTGTGAAAGTATTTCCAAAAAACGGTTTTAAATTTTGATGAAAAATAAATTTTCGTTTTCATTTATCTTATTTTTTTTCTTATTTTATTTTTATATCTTATATCATTATTATCATTCATCTTACAACGCAATTAATTCATTTAACTGCATATATATTATTATCAACTGTACAAGACAAAAATTGGTACTTCACGGTCATTATTTAGTGATTTTTTTTACCTGAATCTGCTCGTGCCATTTTATTCAATAACAAAAAGAAATAAAATATTATGAAAAGTTTACAAAAAAATCTACTCCATTTATTTGAGCTTTTCAACAAAAACATATCATATTTGAAGGGCAAAGGTAAAAGAATATTAAATTTTTCAATCCATCTTTTACAACAAAATAATATGTGCAACATGAAAATACATTGAAACTGAAATAAGAATAGAAACATGAAAATACTTCTTTGTATTGATAAAAGGAATTCAAAGAATCTCCGGAATGTTTTCCAGATTTTTCTATGGCAGTATATTTGTTTTCAGTTATTGCTTTTGTATCTTACAAATATCCAAAGAAATATCCTTATATTGGAAAGATCTATTTAAATTCAATCCGTTCGCTTCGAAACAATTCAGAACTAAGATTTTTGATTCTCAAACTGTTACTTTATATAAAACTTTAAATCATATATTGAAATAAAGTAAACAAGAATAGTAGTGACATTTTTGTGTGTGTTTTTGAATAAAAAACACACAAAATGAATATAATTTATAAAGAATTAAAAGCCTGGAAAAAATACTAAGCCTCAAATATTTTATGAGATTTTTACATTGAATTAATTTATATATTTGAAATTATTTTTAATTATTAGAAATTTGCTTATGTAACATTTATTTATAGCACAATAACTTTTATCGTCAGGTATAAGCAAATACTCTATTGAAGAAGAAAATTGCTCTGAGTGATGAAAGAATAATTTTATTTGATTCGATTGAAATTTGAATTGGTATTTTTAAAAGAAACACGAAATATTTATCTTTATGCTTTTCTAAATTTCTATTTATCAAATTTATAAAGCATATTTTTGAGTCATTAATTCTTTAAACACTAAAAATTGTTCTTCTATTAGTAACTCTTATTTCAGTTTGCAATGAAATATTTCAATTAAAAAAATATTTATATTGGATAATTTTTATTCATTACAAAATCGATTGTAAAACGTTTCAGTGGTTTTTATAAAATATTACCTTTATTCTAATACATATTCTATAAATATTCAGCAAACAGCTTAACATTTCCTCCTGATTGAAAGCCTAGAAAAACAGGAATATCCAAGAGGGATCTTCAAACTAGGTTGTATAAATTGGGTACTCGAAATATCCATATTTTATTCTCCATGATTTTCACTAAGTTCATTATTATACGCAAAAAAGAATGTATCGAATTTATGCAAAGCAAAAATAAAGTTTCCATTTATTTTAAAAATGAAATTTTCCCAGTTTTAAACTCATTATTATTTCCATGAGGCAGCTATGTCTCTTGCAGCGCTGGAATTCCAGATGCCAGAAAATAAAATAAAATTTATTTTTCTTTCACTCTAAAAATCGTCTGCATTTTCCCCGCTGGAGAGCAAAAGACTGGGAACCAATTTAAAATGAAGCTCCACGGCTGTATGAATATTTCGAATTATCTTAATTTAGTCATGGACGGGGAAAAGTCACCTTTTTTTGGCGCGTGCCATGAAGAATTAAAGGAATGAAAATGAAAGAGGTTCTAAGGGGTAAAAAGTGGGGGAGGCAAAAAAAATCAAAAATTGCTTCGCTTTGACGGAAAACTGGGATGATTAAAAATTCCACTGATGCATATTAAATACACGAAGCTAATGTCCGAACGTTTTTATTTCCTTGTCATCTACATATTCATGAAGGGAAAAGTAACTCTTGCGATAAAATTTCTTGCCTCCAAAACATCAGATTTTTTGGATTTTTTTTTTCTTTGTATCTAATAGTTGTGATAGAGCAGAAAGATAAAACAAAAAGGCGAGAGTCTTTCGGTGGCTAATTGAGTCCACATCACTTAATCTAGAAAGAACTTTTTTATTGCAAACGATAAGAGCCTTGAAGCGGTTATTTTATGTTTCGAGAGGGTGATTCTGCAGTTTGGAATAGCTCAGATGCGAAGAGAACGTTAAAGTGTATGAAGCGTTTAGAATTATATCTTGAAATCAGTAATGAGAAATTACATAATTGAGAGCTTATTTTAATAGTAATTTTATTCCTAAATCATTATTATGAATATGTTTTTTATAGATTCTTTTTCGTCTGATTTTCGTAGTAATTAGAAAACAAACATATGAAAGAAACACAAGAAACGTTTGTACTGTGCATGAACTTCGTGACTATCCAGGACAATGATAAATTCTATAACAGAGAGTTTATTTTAATGGTAATTTTATTTCCAAAACATTATTATGAATACATCTTTTATATTAATAGATTATCTTTCACCTGAATATTCGTAGTAATTAGAAAACAAACATATGAATGCAACACGTTTGTACTGTGCATGAATTTCGTGACTATCCAGGGCGATGAAAAATTCTATAACTGAGAGTTTATTTTAATAGCATTTTTTTTCTAAAACATTATTATGAATATATATTTTATATTAATAGATTATTTTTCGCTTCAATATTCATTGTAACTAGAAAGCAAACATATGAATACAACACAAGAAATGGTTGTACTGTGCATAAACTTTGTGACTATCCAGGACAATGATAAATTCTATAATTGAGAGTTTATTTTAATAGCAATTACATTTCTAAAACATTATTATGAGTATATCTTTTATATTAATATATTATCTTTCACCTGAATATTCGTAGTAATTAGAAAATAAACATATGAATGCAACACAAGAAACGTTTGTACTGTGCATGAATTTCGTGACTATCCAGGAAAATGAGAAATTCCATAACTGAGAGTTTATTTTAATAGCAATTTTTTTTCTAAAACATTATTATGAATATATATTTTATATTAATAGATTATCTTTCACCTGAATATTCGTAGTAATTAGGAAAAAAACATATGAATGCAACATGTTTGTACGGTGCATGAATTTCGTGACTATCCAGGGCGATGAAAAATTCTATAACTGAGAGTTTATTTTAATAGCATTTTTTTTCTAAAACAGTATTATGAATATATATTTTATATTAATAGATTATTTTTCTCTTCAATATTCATTGTAACTAGAAAGCAAACATATGAATACAACACAAGAAATGGTTGTACTGGGCATAAACTTTGTGACTATCCAGGACAATGATAAATTCTATAATTGAGAGTTTATTTTAATAGCAATTACATTTCTAAAACATTATTATGAGTATATCTTTTATATGGATACATTATCATACCTATATATTCGTAGTAATTAGAAAGCAAACAGTTGAATGCAACACAAGAAACGTATATACTATGCATAAATTTCGTAACTATCCCAGACAATGAGAAATAATGAAAAATTCTATGAATGAAAGTTTATTATAATAATTTGATTTCTAAATAATTATTATGAATATGTCTTTTATACTGATAGATTATCTTTCGCCTGAATATACGTAGTAATTGCAAAAGAAACATATAAATGCAACGCAAGAAACGTTTGTATTGTGCATGAATTTTGTGACTATCCACGACAAGTTTATCAATTATAGACAATGACAATTCAATTCGAGAATAAATAAAATGCAATAAGTAATCGAATTAAATGTGAATCAATTGGTAATAACGATCTAATTCATTCAGTCTAGCATGTCTAATCAAGAATTTGTGATAATGTGAAATTATAGCATCTTCTGCTGATCAAAGAAATCTTCCAGCATTTGAGATGATCCAATTTAGCATTTATATCTAAGAGTAGATTGTTTTTCTTCTAGGATATATGATTCTCATTTCAATTTCGTTTAATCCCGACAAATTTCAATCGGTTTTTACGATCGCAGAAAGCAGTTCTTTGTTAAAGCATATATCTGCACGTTTTGGTATTATGAAATAAAACTCTGTTCCCAATATACCAATAAATTTTCTCACACTAACAGCCTTTAATTGTTGCATTTGCAATTTATCAACAAATGAAGTGATAAATAATTCCTTTATTGAATTAATAAAATAGAATAATAAAAACTCTATTTCTTTCAAATGTGAGATGAAAAAGGATTCAAACGAAAGAATATCAAGATATACTCTTCAATTTTGGTGCTAAATTTCTCAATAATAAGAGCAACTTAGCATAAAATCATATTAAATCGCTTTAATAGCAAGAAAATGGTCCGTTGATTCACAGAAATTCAAGCACCTGTGAAGAGTGCCATAGAAAACGTAAAGAATAATGATTTAAAAAATAAATAAAGGTACGAAAAGTTAATTAAATCCTTAGAAAGCACAAAACCATCGAAAGAAACTGTAATTTAAATTTTTGCCTCACAAAATGCAAGCACCAATCTGAGATAAGCCATAACAGAGCATAATAACAAAAAAGAAAAAAAAATATTCTTTTTTTTTCATTTCTTTCCAGGAATTCCAGCATTTTTAAAGACGTAACAACTAAAAGATATTTTATCCACTTTTGTCTTTCTTTCCATAGAAAATTTTCTCTCCTAGTACATTAAAATTTTTTCGCTTCGGTGAATATTCGAATAACAACTACTAAGCGAATACTTAAAATTAATGAAGGAAGTCTTCCTTTTTTTTTTTTAAATCTCATACTAATAAATTCAAAGAAAAAGAATCTTAATACTTATTTTTGTGTTAAGTAGCGTGTGTAATGGTTGATCATTTCTTTCGTAAAACATTTAATATTTAATAAGCTTTGAAGATGTCATTAAGTAAATTATCATAAGAAAAAATATTCATTTGCAGAAAAGTGCGAGTCTTCTTTGAATAACATTAGAAAACAGCCTTTTTGAATCGTTTTAGCTACACTGAAGTTTTGCCTCTCAAAACCTTAATCTGAGATAATTATTTCTTAGAAAAAAATCCCTTTATTGTTATTGTTTATGAGTTTGTAACAAAATTTAAGAAATTAACGATTCATTTGCAATAGTTATTTATAAAAAAATAAGAGTTTAAAAGACTGTCTGAAGACACAAATTATTTTCCGGGTACCATCAAAGAACTAAAAGTAATTTTAATTATTTGAAAAACTAAAGGACATCAATTGGAAATTAGGACTTGCATTAAACACTAAGCACCTATTCAGTATAATAACATAGGGAGATTCAGAAAAATCTAATTAATAATTCGTAAAGAAGTCAGGTTATACGCAGTCTACAAAAGAATATATAGTCGAAAATGACCACTGTTGGAGTCGCTGTGATAACAAAATACAAAAATTAAGGGAAACTAAATGATGTAGGACCACCTTTTACTGACGAATACCTACCGAACTAAAACTCTTGGAATATCTTCTCCAAGAATTGTTGACAAGTTGTCCCATCATGCCGTGTTGGCAATACGTAATATGAGGCGAGAGAATAATCTTTTACAATCCGATCCCAAACTTGTATATTAAAATGTTGCTTGCTTTGTCCTTGTCACGTTATTATATACCCATAAAACCTGACTATTCACAATGATTGCATTGTATCTTAAAAATACAGTTTTATTCTTAAGAAATACAAAGCCCGGAAATAGACCAGCGCTATGGCTTGTTGCTTTGCCATCACAGCACCTATGCTTATATATATATATATATATTTTATTCCTAATTGAACAATTGTTCTTAGTCGGCCTGTATTTGTCAATTTCATCAGATTTATGTATTTAAAATATCTGCATATAAATTGATTTACTTACCCTTTGGTGGATTTATGGGGATTCCTGAACGATAAAGATTCTCCTCGTTCCACCAATCCCTGTTCCGACGCACGGTCCGCACAGACATGACAACCAGCAGCGTACAGAAAACTCCCAAAAGAATTTTCTTCCTGGTAAATTTGTCCTGCATTCTGTATAGCTGATCGAAGCCTAAAGCAATGAGTAGGCAGAACCCCATGCTGGGTATGTACAGTACACGCTCGGCCACTACGAATCCTACATAGAAAAATAAGTTCGTGGCCGGCACAAAGGGAAAGACCAACAAACTTGTGGCCATTATCACAGCGTCCATGTGGTTGTGCTGGCCACTGTAGCAGTAGTAATCTGTACTGGGCACCGATGATGATCTGCACTGTACTGATGGGTTTCCATTGGCAACATTGTTGGATGCCCTGTTTTGCCCATTACCTAGTAAGAGGTTATTATTATCCATGACGCAAGAAGAAGGTTTGTAGCTGCTCCTGAAGTACTGCCTTCCGAATTGCAATCTGGGATTCCAGGAGCAGCTAGAACAATTGCATGAGCCATGATTACCTGATAGAGCACTCGATCTTTGCGATGACAGTGAACGTAAGATCATCACAAGGAAGTACAAACAGCATGCGTAGAAGCAAGCGCTGAATATATTCCTTGTGTCCCAGGGCTTTTTGATAAGTGGTATGGCTTCCATGGACCAGTCGAAGCTCAGCCATCGGGGGCATAGAAGCAGCCAGAAGTTGAAGGCAGGCAAGTAGAAGAAAGTGAGAGCCCTCGTCAACATGCATGCATTATCTGAAGCTGGATTATCAGCTGGGGCAAAATCTGGGGCTTTGCTACCCATGAGATGGAAGCGACCGAGAATCAATCCAATTGCAGCAAGAATCAAATGAAACAGACCTTCTCGAAGAGCACCATATTTTTTCTGCAAATAAGAAATAACGTAGATAAAAATTATCTCCTTTTTTAATGAAATGCAAAGAAATTAGATGTGTGTGTTATTCATTGCTTAAAATTAAGAAATGATGAAACCCTTCTACAAATTAATTATTATCTCTATTACAAATCCTTAAAAATAATGCATATTATGAATCAATCCAGAAAAAAATAAAATTGAGTATAAAACGAGATTAGTCAAAGTTAATATAATATAAAATGATACGAGATGCGTCAATATTATAAATGGTGAAATCATTCAATAACTTCGTTTCTAAAATTAAATTTTTATAGCTTAACATGAATCATCAAAAATCAAGTTACTTCAAACAAATGCTAATCAAGGTGTATCTAAGAATTTAACATTCACATATTTATATTATGTAAATAATATCTAACCCGTAACTGGAGACGGAAATCAAAATGAACCCGCGTTATTAATTAGCTCTGATTAACACGTGGTATTTTGTCCTTGAATACAATCATCTCCTCGGTATCTTCAAGCTGTTCTTTCAACAATATGTTGACGAAAGTCTAAGTATAACCAAGTTATTCTTCCTGAAAGTTTTTGTTGTTATTTATGGAGTCATTGACCCCATGTCTTTGAAACTACTTTTAATTTGAATAATGCAAAAAGAATAAAGTAATATTCTTAAAATAATATTTTAAAATATTGTATTCTTCATTTTTGTTTGTTAAATTCTAACAGTTATTAACATAAGTATCATTCCGTAATATCTAAACGAAGTAAATACACATTAAAAGATTGTTTAAGTTTTTCTTATAACATTTCCCAATAATTTATATTTATAACATTTAACATTTTTAATATTTTGGCAACTAAATGATTTGTAGAATGTATTGCGCTTTCAGAATAAATTCCAATTCCTTTGCAAAAGACAAAAAAGAAAAATAACAATGGAGTCAATTTGACTCCACGTTTCTGACTGTGTGAGAAAATTCATGTCTCCAGTTACGGTTAACTAAATTATTTTCAAAATATTCATTTATCATTTCTTATCTTTCTTTTCTTTGATTCATTTCATCTTCATTTTGTTTTCAACACAATATTTTAACTATCCAGCTGTTACTTATCACGCGTTTTGAACTTTGAAAAGTGGAAAGCTGAAAGAAATTCTTGCTCAAACAAAGATATATATTTATTTTCAAAAATTGACTACATGTAATTTTGTTCTGACTCATTTTCCAGGCAGTTTATCATAACCTTATTAGCGAAGCTACATTAGATTATCTTAAGATTAACTCACTAATTTGTTTCTGTGTCATTTCACCGCGTCTTCGGGATAGAAGAATTATTAATTAAAAAACCTTCCCTCCTTCATTTATGAAGAACATTATTTTAAAATCCATTTAGAACGGATAAAAAGTATCCTTTGGCTCCATAAATCAAGAAACTGTCACATAAATCTTTATTGATAACGACAATAATATACAGAGAGGATATTAACTGTGGACAAGAAAGGTATGATATGCAGATGATCTCTTATTTATTTTTTTTTACTGAACATAATTTCACCTTTCAAACTCCGGTAATGATAAAAGGTTGCACCACCCCCAACCTCGCTGGAAAGAATATCACCTGCACACCCCTACGTAATTGTGACAGGGCGTTTAATGAGAGAAAACTCCACCCTCATGTATAAATATATGGAAGAATATCCGAAAATGTAGGGGTGACGCTACAAGACGCATTAATAATAGCCGCTCGAAGAAGAAGGATCCAATTTCCGTTCGGCGAGTGCCATTAAAGTCTCTTAATTTAATGGAAATTAGGACTTCGATTAATGGGCACCGTGTCTGTGACGTATTATATGCGCGTGTGGCGTAGAAGTGAATGGCTTGTCAGCGGTTTTAAAGTAAGTGTGCTTGCTCGGCAAACTTTCTCTGCCCAGCTGCATTATTGGGATCCCATTAAAAATAGTTGCTCCGACGGTTTTGTTTTAATTAGCACTCTTTTGAGAGATTAAATTGCATTTCGGGAACTGGACTGTGTAGTATCATTTATCAAAGTGGTTTCAAATTAGAATTTTGTGTTTAGAATTTCAGTGAATTGTGTCCAAAATAATTGTCTCGCTCTTTGAAAAGTTTCCTTAAACATCTTTAGTATTCTTTTCTGTATGTATTAAATATATTTCTTAAATGCAATTTTCATATCGAATTAAAATAAACAACTGCATATTAATATACAGGGTGTTCATTAATTATTGTCGGGGTTTCCGTACCTCATAACTTTCGAACAAAAAATATTACGCAAAAACCGATTACGTATTCGTAAATTACAACTCAAAGAATTTTATTAATGATATTAAAGTGTAAAGCTTGCACAATTTGCACTTTGTAGGCATTCAGTTGAAGGCGATTATGTATTCGTAAATTACAACTCACAGAATTTTATTAATGATATTAAAGTGTAAAGCTTGCACAATTTGCACTTTGTAGGCATTCAGTTGAAGGCGATTATGTATTCGTAAATTACAACTCACAGAATTTTATTAATGATATTAAAGTGTAAAGCTTGCACAATTTGCACTTTGTAGGCATTCAGTTGAAGGCGATTATGTATTCGTAAATTACAACTCAAAGAATTATGAATACGTAAATTACAACTCAAAGAATTATATATTCGTAAATTACAACTCAAAGAATTATGAATACGTAAATTACAACTCAAAGAATTATGAATACGTAAATTACAACTCAAAGAATTATATATTCGTAAATTACAACTCAAAGAATTATGAATACGTAAATTACAACTCAAAGAATTATGTATTCGTAAAGTACAACTCAAAGAATCGCCTTCAGCTGAATACCTACAAAGTGCAAATTGTGCAAGCTTTACACTTTAATATCATCAATAAAATTCTTTGAGTTGTAATTTACGAATACGTAATCGGTTTTTGCGTAATATTTTTTATTCGAAAGTTATGCGGTACGGAAACCCCGATAATAATTAATGAACACCCTGTACTATAATACTAATCGAAATATTTGTTTTATAGAATTGAGACTAGAAGCACAATGATCGCAAATTAATATAAAACTCGCAAGATTTGTTTCATAGTTTTGAGATTACAAGCTCAAAGATGGCAAATTAATATACAACTCGAAAGATTTATTTCATAGAATTAAACTACAAGCACAATGGTAAAAGATTTACATCATTAAATCTACAATTTTTATTATGAAATAAAGGATTAAAAATATAAGATTTATTGGGAGTGAATTTTCAATTAATGGTTTTTATGTCTGTAATACAAACCCTATTTTCATAAAAACTTTTGCACTAATACTATCTTATGTATTAGTAATATTTTTAATATATATATAAATATTAATTATATATATTATAGACATATTTAAACTATGAAATATTATGTGCGTTATTAATATTAGAATAATATGTTAACATGTTATTCTAACAATATCTGAAATAACCATATTTCGAAATTACTAAAAATTATCTTGTTTTTGGAAAGAATCGGCCATTAATATTTCGAAAAATATCTTTCCGTGTAGTATAGATACCAAATTGTGTGTACAATAACAGGAAATTCTTTAAAATTTAATTTACGCTTATAAGAAAATGATCTGAAAAGAATATATTCAGTAATCACGTGCTTTTCTTCCTACGTTAAAGGCTGAGGATGTCTAATTCTCCTGATTAAATCCACAGTTTCATAAGAAAACAGTAAGTAAAAATTATATTTCCATGAAAAATAACTCGCATTTAAAAGACGGATTAACTAAATAGATATTTTTCCTATGGAGATAATGGAATTATGATGTTATTGAAATTGACTGTATAGTATATTTCATTTCCTCATAAATAAAAAAAATGTAAGAAAATTAAACTAACTGGACTTTTATGTTTATCTCAATCTGACACTTAAAAAGATTTTGTCGACTGAATCATAAACATTAAGTTACGCATCAGAAATTTAAATGAAACTAAACAGAATCAATATTCTTGGCGAGACATTTGGTCAGTAATAAGGCTAATAGCGTCTAAATGCAAATCAAATTCACAAACTTCTAAAACATATTCAGTTATATATATATTGTTGTTTCTTGTTATAGAATTATTGTTATCGGTTGTGCAAAGTTAACACAGCTTTTAAAAAAAAGCCAAAAACAGCTTCCTCAATATGCAATAATGAAATATTTATCTTTCTGCCACTTTTGGTTTTAAAAAGAGTTGCATGAAATGAAACAAATTGGGCCTTTAATGTATATTCTAAATTAATTGTACTTAGAAAATTACTGTGCGTTTTCAAGCTGACTGTAAATAAAAAGATTCGATACATATTCAGGTTGATTGATGCTTAAAGCTACAAGCATCTATCACAACCATGATTGGCATAATTTTTTTTTATTTGTTTTAGATGGTATCCGATTTCGATATGAAGCCAAAGGTACAAAATTTTTTTTAGGTCTTTGTTCTACACGATGCCATAAATTTATTGCCGGCTTATCACTACAATGCATGCGGTCTAATGCGGCACCCCTACATTCTCTCTCCAATGTCTGGAGATAGGAGACAAGCATCTCTTGCCTCTAGATAACAGCAATTGATTTTAAGGAAACAGAGGGAATTCCATGAAAATCAGATAATTGCGTTATAACAAAAGAGCTCAAAGACAGAGAATATTTATCACTAATTTTAAAAACCGAATTACCGAAATATTAACTGCATTATATCTTTAAGAAGTTATAGTCACGTTTCTCGTGTCTTTTTTCCGCACAGCAATAATGAGTTAGTATTTACTAGTGAACAGAAATTACTGAAGGAACAAGTGAACAAAAATTACTGAATGAACTGAAAGAACTTACCTGATTAAAGATGACCAGGAAATCCTTTGGGTGTAAACGATGTACCACAAACAGATCATACACAGCGCATACCACGAGTACGGTCACGCCATGTTCCTTAGTAAGCATGGATGCAGCAGACATTGCAACAGAGGCATAAAGAAATACCTTTTTATCCCTGTATTTACAGTATCTCATGTAAGATAGCAAAGCGAACAAGAAAAACAGACAAGCTCCTACATCTGCCCTGCCCACAATCCCGGCAATCGCTTCAGTGTGGATGGGGTGCGCAGCAAAGAGAAGCCCTGCTACTAAAGTGGGCAAGGGATTGTGGCAGAAGATTGCAGAAGCAAAGTGGGTGAATAGGGCTGAGACGAGGGTGTGGAGGACTACATTGAAGAAGTGGTAGCCCCAAGGGTCGAAGCCTCCCAGGGCATAGTTCAGGCGGAAGGTGAGAACGCATAGAGGACGATAAGACTTGTGGGAACCGCTGTGAGTAAGTGGGGTGCCCCAGAAGTCGTTGAAGAAGAGCTGGCCAATGGGGGTGCTTGGTAGGAGGTCTTGGTTTGTCTTGATGGCGCGGCTGAAAAGAAACAGAAAAGATTATGATTCCCGAGGAAGTAACATTTGTTAAATATTATCATCATTATCATTTCTATACTGCATACATTAAACAAATTAACTTGTTAATTGTTTCGACCTCTTCGGAAAATAAGTATCTAGATTGTCATATTATATAAATATAATAACTGTCATTGTATAAATTCGTCATAACGCATAATTTTGTACTTTTTCCATGACGAGCATACTCGACAAAAACAGTTAACAGGTTAAAAATATTCGTTTGGATTTTTATACAAGCATTAAAATTTAAAATATATATAATTTGAATCTGTATTATAATTTAAGATCTTTTAGTTTTTTTCTTAAGATTTAAATGTTAAAATATTTTTTAAATTTCCTTTTAACTAAGAAAAATTAAGAATATAAAGCTAAAAAGTCATAAAACAACTCTATTTCGCAAAATTTTGTGCACCATACATAGCATTTTGTAATGGTTAGTGTAACAAAATATAAATTTTAATTTATTCAAGCATTAAAAATATAAATATTATTAATATGCAAAGGTTTAGCTGCTATTAAAAAAAATGAGTACTGACTATATCGGTCTGATGATAAACAACTATTGCCTAACAAATATTATACATTTCATCAATTATCATTTTATTATTTAATGCAAAGTAAAAATGCACTATTGATTACTTTTGTTTTTAAATATTTAATACAAAGTGAAACTGCACTATTGATTCCTTTTGTTTTTAAATATTTAATACAAAGTGAAAATGCACTATTGATTACTTTTGTTTTTAAATATTTAATACAAAGTAAAAATGCACTATTGATTACTTTTGTTTTTAAATATTTAATACAAAGTGAAAATGCACTATTGATTACTTTTGTTTTTAAATATTTAATACAAAGTAAAAATGCACTATTGATTATTTTTATTTTTAAATTGTTATTCAATACTAAGTAAAAATGCACTATTAATTACTTTTGTTTTTAATTTCTTATTTTAATTAATAACTTTATTAATATTTCTGAAAACTTTACAAATACAAAGGTACTAAGGATATACAATAAATTAATGAAAAATTTATTGAATAAAATTCGTAATGAATATTTATCTCACCGCTTGAACAGACTACAATTCTAGATATTTTTTAGACAAATTAAGGATGTTTTTACTAAAAATTTTAATTTCAGTGAATTCAACAGAATTGACATAACTTTTTAAAGGCATTCACTATAAATGTTAGAAATATAATTTAACATAAGCATAAATGCAGACCCGGTCTAAGATCAATGCATTCAACATTGTTGAAGACTCTACTATTGAGACGCCACAATCGGTGAAAAGCAATGAGATACAACGAAGACGCATTTCAAAAGGTATCACTCTCCTAAACAAAGGACATATTCACCACCAGAATGGGAATTAATACAATAGAACTGTTTCAATGGGAACCGTATGCTGTTTCAGATCCAAACGAACTGAACCATCGATATTTCATTAGAAGAGTCAAGTATCAATCAATTAAGAATTTTTCTCATAATGATGCTGCCTCGAATACATTCCTTTTCAGAATGGAGTCCTTTCATCTACGCCCAACTCTCATTAAAATATTTCTCCGATACCGAATCGCACTGCGAGACGTTTCTTTTCATTCCAGGAAACTCCTTTTCGTCTCTCTGCAGGGGAGGCAAGTGGTTGGCTTTAGTAGGGAGGAGAGGAACGCAAAAATTTGCTTTCTCGACTCCGTAGACTTTAATTAACGTGAGAATATGAATAGATGAAAATTTTCTAAATTATGATCCTCTTTTGTGATGAGATGGTGAATTGGCAAGGGTTTGGAGAAATAGAGTGCATCTAATTATTTTATTCCATATAATATGAATCAAATACACCATCGAAAAAAGAAAAAAGGGTTTGTGTTTATAGGAAAGGCATAGCTGGGAGAAAATAATCTGATGCGCAGACAGCTTTATAGCGTTTAATTGACACTTTTGCCAGAAGTTCGCGTAGTATAAATTTTGGAAATAGGATGTATTGAATTTTATTATGTTTGACTTGAAAAGGTATTGTACCTCAAGATGATATTTCAGATAAAAATATATATACGTTATTAATGTTGAAACGAAAGCTGAAAAGTTGAAACGAAATGCATATTTAATGAGATTAATGCAAATACTAAAGACAGTTTCAATAATTCAGATAGATTGAAAATTTCCTAAATTATGATCCTCTTTTGTGATGAGTTGGTGAATTGGCAAGGGTTTGGGGAAATATATAGAGTATATCTACATATTTCATTTCATGTAATATTAACTAAAGATGTCGTCGAGATTAGAAAAAATGGATGTGTTTATAGAAAAGGATTAGCTGGGAGAAAATAATCTGGTGCTCAGGCAGCTTTATAGCGTTGTTAATTGACACTTTTGTCAGAAGTTCGTATAGTATAAATTTTGGAAATAGGATGTATTAAATTTTATTATGTTTGACTTGAAAAGGTATTGTACCTCAAGATGATATTTTGGATAAAAAGATTGTTAAGATTGTAAAATTTGAAATTAAATGCAGATTTAATAATATTAATGGAAATTACCAGAGAAACTAAGTTTCGTTCGGCAGGTTTTTTTTTTTTTTTTTTTTTTTTTTTTTTGCAAAATCGTGTGTTTTTCAGAGAAAATATTTAGATACGAATCATATACAGATTAATACTGATTACATATGAATATTTTTTAACCTTACTTACATATAAACTTGTCACATATATATATATATATATATATATATATATATATATATATATAATTATGAATGCACTTACTTTAATTAGTTTAACATGCTATTCGAATTGGTTAACAATAATAGCATGAGCCAAACGTATTCACATTCAGATAATGTCATAAAGCGCCATCTCACAAAATTTTATGATACCGGTAAGTTATCATCCTATGGAAACAATGCAAGTGCCACAAAAATTTACGAGATGGCGCTATATGACATTGTCAGGCATGAGAGCAGATAGAAAATGGCTCTAATAGTTATAAAAAAATGTTTTTTCTTTGTGTGTGTGTGTGTGAGTAAAATCGCATTTCTTCAGAAAAAACACCTATATATATATATATATATATATATATATATATATATATATATATATATATATATATATATATATATATATATATATATATATATATATATATATATATATATATATATATATATATATATATATATATATAATTGATCCAAATCATTAGAACCGTTTTTGAGATATATGTGTGTGGTGAAAGCTTATAAGCCAGTTAACAACTACGCTATCCGAGCAATTGCTTTTGTATCATGGTCATGTTACTGGACTGCGAACCACAAGGTCCCAGGTTCTATCCTCACTCATACCATTCCGCAACATATGAAATCAATTTATGCATGTTATAAGGTTTGAGCAAAATCTTATCTAAATATAAAATTGATCCAAATCATTAGAGCCGTTTCTGAGGCACACGAAATAAATTTATATACATACGAGAAATGCTCGTTTAAATTGATAAGATAATAAGAAAACAGTTTCTAGAATTTAGACAGAAGACAAACACAATAGATATAATATAACTAAATATTGATTTTTAAAAAAAATGTCAGATATATACATAAAACTAGACAGACGAAACGGAGAAATAAACTTATTAAAATGATATAGGTGTGAACGAAGAAAAATCGGAACAAACCTGGTGAGAAAATCGCAGAAATCGTGCCGGATTTAGATGGAGAGAGCATGGATAACAGAAAAGATATCATAAAAACTTAAAAGTAGAAAATTTTCGGAATTCATATAAAGAAATCTTAAAAACAGAACAGATTTAATGAAGTTTATTAGTGAAATTTTCTTAGTTTCCGAAAGAGAAACATGCCATAATAACACGAATAGTAATACATTAGAATTTTCAAATAACGTGGATAGTTACACAATTTTCCGAAGCAATCCTCCGCATGTCTTAAACATTTCCCCCTTAAAATATTTGCGTAACTCATTTGCAAATGCATGGAGACAGTGAACGCAAATTAGCTGTGTAATTTAATAAAGTTAATTTGGTACACTTCTGGCTTTTAAGAAGGTCTACTCTCCATTAGATCCACATCATGAGTACTAATTAAATACTTTCTTTAAAGCTGCTTTATTAATTCTTTCTTTGAAGCTGCTGGCTTTAATTACATTCATGCTAGGAATGTCGTTCTAAAAGGTTGTCTTAACTCGTTTGTGTTGAGCAAATTATTCTTATATTTTAATCGCGTATTAGAAAAAGTCAACAGAAAATATGTAACTGTCTATCAGTAATGTATTTTTTAAGATAGTAAATATTTGTGGTGATGATATATCACATTCACAATTAGTTTTAAAGAATTTATTGCTCTGTTTAACAATTGCTACTGTAAACGCTTTAAACATAATTTATATTTACTAATTTCAATTCAGCGGAAATAACAATCTATCACAAACATAAAGCAAGACATTCAGAGATAGCATGCATATATATTGGCTAACAGTTAAAAAAATTGCGCAATATTTTGCAAAACTTACATTTTTACTTACATGAAATATAGAGAAAGTAACATAATAGTTAAAATACGATTAAGATAATTCCAATAATGATATTTATGCTACGATATTTTAATGAATATTTCCACGTTTCAGACGTTTCACGTTGTGTTCAAAAGCATGTTTTTCAGAATCATGTTTGTGTGCGAATACGATAACTCGGAAACGTTCTAAGATAGGCAAGTAACTTCAGACCAAATTTGTAGATTTCTGTCACATTTTGAACAAAAACCATTCTGAGAAAGTTTCTATCTGGTTGTTTAAATACAAGCAAACTCG
Organism: Argiope bruennichi; assembly: GCF_947563725.1. Lineage (NCBI taxonomy): Eukaryota > Metazoa > Arthropoda > Arachnida > Araneae > Araneidae > Argiope > Argiope bruennichi. Next base: position 36,173,970 of record NC_079159.1, on the reverse strand, counting down.
ATAAATTCATAACGTAAAAGAGCTAGGTCGATACAATATTAATTCACAGGTTAAGTATCTAAAATGTATATTTGAGTCCAAATTTGAACAAAATCTGACATGCAGTTGGCCGTCTGTCAATCTGTCTTTCGCATGTATATAAATGCAATAATTCATAAAAGGAGTGACTTAAATCAATGAAAATCGATGTGTAATCTTGTGACTTCAAATTAGTTCAAGTTAGTTGTGACTTCAAATTAGTTCAAGTTAGTTGTGACTTCAAATTAGTTCAAGTTAGTTGTGACTTCAAATTAGTTCAAGTTAGTTGTGACTTCAAATTAGTTCAAGTTAGTTGTGATTCAAGTTCGTCGCATCACATTTTGGCTATAATCGGTAGGAGAAAAAAAGCGTCCAAAACACATACTCGCACTAGATGATCATAAAAGTATTAAATTCACGAAAGAAAACTATGTTTCACGAGTGCTGTTAGCTAATGCCATGTCACGTATTTCCAATATTCACAACTTTATGCAGGGAAGAGGGGGGGGGGGATTTTTATTGGAGAACGTTCTAGGGAGACCTCTCTCAACTAGTATGAATCAATACATATATAAATTTCAAACAAAGAACGAACTTTTTCTAAATTTCTATTTTTAATGAAGACTAGTAAATTTATCTAATCATTATATAAGAAAATAAAAATGAAATCTAATGCTATAATTAATTTTAATGCAGTATCCTTTAATCTTAAAATGAATCGCGCATAATATTACTTTTAAAAAATTATCAAAACTTTTATTTTAATGAAGCATTTTTTCACTTATATTAATCTTCTCACTCTATATTAATACATGTCTTCAAAATTTTTAATAAATAAATAAAATAAACATGCCACAATCGAGAAGTCATATGACATATTTATTCATCTGAACCAGAGCCTCGAGTTTAGTAGTTTATCCCTTGCTTAACATTCTGTGACAAATTTTGCAGGTGAAGACGGGTGTACCTTATTTAAGAAACATTAATAAGCAGAATCTCATTTCATTCGCGGCATTTACAAATGAATGTTTTGGCCTGACATCCATTTAAGGAAATGACAAATGACGCACTGAGCCAAGAGTTTACTAGGCAAGATTACATGCTTGGAAAAGGTCCGTTATTTATGAGTGCTACGTAAAGTGGAATCAACAATTACCATTGGACTTTTAAAATCTAGAATTAATCGAAAGAGTACTTTAAACGAAATTATTAAATTTAAATTCAATTTCTGGCAGCAACATCGTTTCGTATTAGATAGACTATAACATTTTTTAATATGATACTTTTATTTTATTATTATTAATAATTAGCATATATATATATATAGTATGTGTATGTATGCTTATAATATCGCTAATATGAGTTATTGAAAGAGATAAAAATAAGTAAATTCGATGTAATTCAAAGTCAATGTCTTAAAAGAAATTCAGAGATTATAATATTATGAATAAAATTGGTAAGAAAAAGTAAGTGCCAAATACCAAAAATATTTAATTATGAATGAAATAACATAGAATAAAATGTTAATACAAAGTATGTTAAAATGCATATCACAGTTTCTTTTAAAACGAGCTCGTAAAGATGAGACAAGGAAACAAAATTGTTTTCTACAGGATAACTTTTCAGCTAAAATATCTTAGTTGTCTTATAGAGCGTTGTCTTAAATTTGGATATATTCGATCTAATTGAAAATTTACTTGAAATTTACAATGATATATTGAAACAAAATTCTATCCTACAATAAAAATTTTCTGCGAAAATATCATGGTTTGAATATAGAACGCTGTCTTAAAATTAGATAATTCAGATCGAATTGAAAACTCACTTGAAATTTACAATGAGACAAGAAAGTAAAATTATTTTCTACAATATAACTTTTTTACGATAATATCTTGGTTTTCATATAGAACTCTGTCTTAAAATTATATATATCATATCGAATTGAAAACTCACTTGAAATTTACATTGAGAAAAAGAAACAAAATTGTTTCTTACAATAAAATTTTTCTGCGTAAGTATCTTGGTAGCCATATAGAACGCTATCTCAAAATTGGATAGATCAGATTGAACTGGAAACTTTCTTGAAACTTAAACATTTTACTCGTAAAAGGATTTTAAACTATGTGCATGTAAGTATATTTAAATATACACTCTGTTAAAATGCCGTACTATTTGTAGTAGAAATACGTAATTCTATTTGATTTGTTACGTTTATTTATTTCAACACCATATGCAGACATTTCGTAGAATGTTTCCATTTTCGTAGAATGTTGCAATTAAAGTAACTTACGACTTCACTTTCATCTTCTCTATCTCGTTTCGCAGGATGTTTCAATATGTCCTAGCCATCGAAAGCATAATTAAATCCTTCTGAATCAATATAAGGCACGATTCTATTCCTAGCAGTCAATGCAAAGTGAAAAAAAAAATGCCGACTAATCAAAGAATCCCCCTATTTTAATTATTAAAATAAAAGTAATTGTACTTTCAGTAATTAGATTGGTATCAAAGTTCGATTGACAAGACATGTGTATCAGTAAGGTACAGAGAAATAATAATAGGACGACGGAAGTGGGAGATGGTATAAATTATTTTTCATACACAGGAAGTGAATTCGCATTTCATTCAGTAAGCCTGACAGGCATCTCGACCTTTTTATTTGTAACAATAACTTCCACCGATAAAATATGTTTCTAACTTTTCAAATTAAAATAATCTAATTCTAGAATTTAAGTACAAGTAATTTAGTTGGAGCAACTGCTTTATGTATCGACTAAAAAATAAAAGGGAGAATGACAATAAAAGTTCCTTTTCAGAAATATCCATTGAAACCGTTCAATGTTAAATCCAATATACGCAGTGCATTTACTAGTAAAACATGGTTATGTCCCAAACGGTGTTTCTAATAGTTTATCCTAAAAGGTCTATAAGAAACAAAAAAGCAATCGGCCATTAAGTTTCAATGTACGTCGAGAAAACCATTATCCGGTGAACTAAGACGGAAATTTTGCTGTAGCATGGAGTGACGTACAATTGAATTAAGCAGCTTAATCACTTTAAGCAATCTTATCAGGGAAAACAAAACTGCTGGAGGTAGAAGCTAAAAGACGACAGACACGGTCCCTAAGTACGCTTTAAACTTAATTTGGAAAATCTATTAAAAGGAGACGATCAAAGAGAGCAGACAATAGCAATTCGACCCCGAAATAAATGTCAAGCCATTTATTCTTCCTGTTGTTAGCCTCGGCAGCATTCCGAGCTTGCCCTTAACTACAACTGCAAATATACTACAGCAACTTTCTCTCGACCCATTCATTCGCCAAATAGTTTATCGAATCTGTTTCATCGATCTTCGCTAATAAATGACGTTAACCCAATAAAAATGTTACACCGTAGCGATGGACGAATTCACCTTTCGGGGCCATAAACGTTGGTCCATGTTTGCTCAAACCGTTAAAACGGTGATTTCCGCTATTAGCATTTAGACTACTGCTCGACTCCATTTTCCGCACCTGCGCCATCTAGCGGGAGACAAGCGAAAGAAAAGTAGATAATGGATCGGAAAAACTGTTCTTTTGGGGGGAAAGAAACATAAAGGAGTAATCTGTTCTGAATATTATTTACATTAACGTATGGGTCTAGAGATGGGGTAGGCAGTATGTAAGGGATGAATGTCTTGAATTTTCTTTACATTAGCTTATAGTTGAATGGTAGTTTTTAGAAACACATGTTACCGGTGGATTCCTTAGCGTGCAAGGATTTGTATTGCTTTAATTTTCCGAAATAAATGGCTGTGGGTGCAGAAATATATTCAAGAAATTGTTGTTCGTTATCTGCCATCAAATTTTATGCTTATGGGTGGATTTTCTGCAATGCTCCTAGAATCTTATTATTTTTTTTTATTTACTTATTTTTTGTGCATGTTTAAAACTTTATATAGATTATTTAAATCATATCAAGGTTGTTGGTTTTTATTTATCAATAAAGCAATAAAATGACAAAATGAGTAAAAAAAAAAAAGTACAAAAATAAATGGCAGGTTTAATTTGATTGGCTACAAGAGAAAGTTTTAGAACAAATTTTAAAAGATAAAGGTAATCAAACATTTAAAGGCAAATTTTAGCAATATGATTAAATTATTGATATTAATTTTTTTTAAAATGAAATCACTTGCGTAGACGGACTACATACGCTGTGCTATCATTTAAGAAAACAGGTCAATAAATCTTATAAAGGGTTTAACATAAATTTAAAAAACTAATTAAATTTTTTTAAATTTAAAACTAATTTAAATTGAAATAGAAACATTAATGTTATGCACAAATAAACAAGAAATAAAATACATCCGCCTACTTGTTGTTTTTCTATTTTTTCTAAGATATCTTTGATTCCACAAAAATCTAATTTATAATCAATTTTAAAAAATATTGGTAATAAATTACAGACAAAAATTTTATTAGTTTTTTTTATAAATAAGTTAATATATGTTTCCCATTATATTGCATATATCCATTTATAATGAACGTAATCATAATTTTAAAAGTAAAACGGCCGCATAATATTTAATTTACTTATTTATTTTAAGCTCCAATGTAAATTTTTCTTTAAGTTTGACTGACAAAAAACTACAATTTCAACACATTGAAAGCATTTAACAAGACCAAAATAAGACTACAACGACTTATTAACCCGCAACAGTTAAACATTACGAATCCATTTCAATGAAAAATCTGTTAATGCTTTTTCATTCCACTAGGGAAATTTTTAGCTGGCTATTATACGTAAGATATCAAAAAATGTCGAAAATAATAATTTATTTCCTACAAAACTTTAAGAATATTATTAATTAAAAATCATTGTATTCTAGTCAATTTTTTAAATCTTTCCATTACCAAAAGCATAAATTATCTTAATTATCAAGAATTATTCAAAAAATATATTTGCAAATTCTTCTATTTGAGATAAACTATTTCATTATAAAGTTTCGCTTATAACTAATATAATTAATTCTTGAACAAATGCTCTTAGAATAATTTAACATTAGCGCAGACTAATAAGTCTAAATTATGATAAAAACAAGATTTTTTTCTCCAGCCTTTCCGTGTACAGCCATTTCACTGTTAACAAGCATAATCGTTTTTTTCACCCAATCTAGAATTTTATTTTTCTCCGGGAAGTTTGTTCCCAAAGCGTTTTAACTATCCTTAATGGAACCCATTTACTAAAAACTAAGCAACAAAAACTTCTGAAACTCTTGGAAACTTTAGAAAGGTAGAGAAGCAAAAAAAAAAAAAAAAAATCTTTCCCTTCCGACTTTTATGCTAATATTCAATAATAAATCTTCCTAATGTAGTGTTTTTTCTAACTCTGCCCAACCGCTAGTGATATATGGAAGCTTTAAAAAAATGGAAGCTTTTTCTACAGCACTGATGACTTTTTTTTTATTTTCCTTTTTTTTTCGTTGCCCCCTTTTTTTCTATTTTACCCACTCTCCGAAATTCGAAGCACGCTACGCGCGAGTGATTGCTTAATGAGACTGACACGACCAGAGTAAAATTTCCCCACAGACGCTGGCAACGACGGGTCGTGCCCTCTGGCGGAAAAGTTAGTATTTAAGCCTATAGAACAGAAGAAGGAAAAATCAGAGTTCAGCATGACGTGAGTCCCACTCTAATCTATTTCGAGTTCCGAGCTTCATTTCTTTGTCATGTTTTTATACATTAATATGCAGCAGATTGCACACGCCTCGGCATTCCCTCACGAACGAAAGTCATCACGAAATTGATATTTAATTTCAGACCTTCTCTGCTTCTGAGGATAAAACTAATTATGTGTAAATAAATCACTGGTAAAGGTAATTGGTCAGAGACAGGTTGTGTGAAAAAAATATGACCCAGTATATCATTCGTAGAAATTGATTTGCATGCTAAATTTAACACAGTTGCGGAAAATACACTGACATTTATTTCACTGAACCAGAATTTCTCCCATTCTCTGGTGTGTTTTTTTAAGCTTCAAAAAATATTATATTATTATTTAAAATAACGAAGATACCACAATGAATCAAGAAATTGTTATAGATATATATAATCAGGATTCCTATGTATGTGCCAAGGTTCAATCTACGCCTTGTATGTCTTGTAAATGTACGCTATGTACGCCTTGTAAATCTACGCCTTCAATCTATGCCTTGTATGTCCGTTAGTCTGATCTTAGAAATGTCAGACTGATTGTAGAAGATTTGCTCATGCTACAGTAAAATATTTCTTCTGCTAATAGTTAAATTGAATTATATAAAAAAAAATTAAATAAAAACCTTACTTCCGTTCGAATTAGAAAATTTTACAATGAGGACCCAAGTAACTCGTTAATAAAATATTCAAAGCAATTTAATTTTCTTACAATGATGAATTTCTCAAATTCGTGTTCTAGCGATATTTTTTGTGGTGACTTCCTGTCACAAATCACTGTGCCAACTTACCAATATCTGTTTTGTACGTACAATGTCAGAAACTGTACAAAATCTATGAAAACAAATCCCTTATATTGTTCGTATCTATTCAGTGCTTACACAGTACCATTTAAGTATGTGTTCAATACCTATATAAAATCTTTTGAATGTCTATCTAGTGCTTATCTTATGCGTATGCTGTTAAACTTTTAATGTATATTCAAAGTATTTTAAATTTCTTACATTGGGGAAATTCTCAAATTCGTGCACTCTGTCGATATTTTTTTATCTTTATGGTGACTTCCTTTTACAAATCACTGTGCTAACTTACTAATATCTGTTTTGTAGGTACAATGTCAAGAACTGCTACTGTACAAATATCTATGTGCACAAATTATTTATATTGTTCTTATCTGTTCAGTACCTGCACAGTGACTTTCAAATATGTGTTCAATACCAATATAAAATCTTTTGAATGTCTGTTTTGTGCTTATCTTATGTGTATGTGTTAAACTTTTAATATATATTCAAAGCACTTCAATTTTCTTACATCGACGAATTTCTCAAATTCATGTACTACTGATATTTTTTTAATGTTTATAGTGACTTTCTTTCACAAAACGCTGTGTTCTGTTTCGTAAGCACAATGTTAAGAACTGCTACTGTACACATATCTGTGTGTACGGATTGCTTATACTGTGCGTATCTGTTGCTCTTTAAGTATGTGTTCAATACAAATATAAAATCTTTTGAACATCTCTTTAGTGCTTATCTTATGCGTATGCTGTTAAACTTTTAATAAATATTCAAAGCATTTTACTTTTCTTGATTGATGAATTCCTCAAATTCATTTATTACTGATTTTTTTTATCTTTACGGCGACTTCCTTTCACAAATCACTGTGCCAACTTAATGACATCAGCTTTGTAGATACAATGTCAAGAACTATTACTGAACAAATATCTATGTGTACACATTACTTTTATTGTTAGTATCTGTTCAGTGCTTGTATTTAAGTATGTGTTCAATACTAATATAAAATCTTTTGAATGTCTATTTAGTGCTTCTTTTATGTCTATGCTGTTAAACTTTTAACAAATATTATGTAAATGTGTCGTTGCATTAACTGTCACATCCAATAGTTATATCTTTTTAAATTGATGAGCATCGTCGATTAAAAGAAGATTTTTTTGTATATAATTAAATAATATTATTTTAAAAACATATTTTGCATTTGATTAAGTGCGGCAAAGAATAGTACGAAAAAAAACCCCAAAGCAATCCAGTCGAGAATTTTAATTTACTTTCTTCTCTTATCTATCCTCCAAAAACAATGTAGAGAGTGACATTTTATGAAATGAAAAACCAAATTAATATTTTAGAATGATTCTAAGAGAAATATAATGAAAGAACATTAAAATAAAAACGATGATTTAAGCATCACACGCATGAAATAATCGTATCTACGACAATAAACAACGTTAGATAAATATTGTATTGTATTAGCTTCATGAAGAATAAATAATAAATTAATTAAAAGTTAGTGATATCCCCGTTTTAAAGTTAATAATTACATATTTCCAGCTTTTCAAATTAACAGATAATTGCAAAAGTTAGTTGAATAGATTTCGTTTTAAAATATTATGTCAACATATATTTTTCTGACGTCCAATATATTTTTAAAAACGCTAATTTCGAACACATTTTTGGATACAAAATAAAGGATATTTAGAAATAGAGGATCATAAGCTCTAAAAGATTAAGTAAAAGAATAAACGAGTTATGGAATCTAAACAAAGTGAAAGATTTACCTTTAGAGCATATATAATGAAAAAAAAAGAGCGATTAATTAAGAAAATTAATAATGTTTACTAATTCTTGTAATCAAGAATAAGTGAATCATGTTTACTCTATTCTGTGAAAATTATTCATTTAATTTTAAAAAGAAAATTTTCATAGACTTTGAAAGAACTGTGAAGAAAGAATTTAAAATATGTAAACATAATAACTATGTTTAGAGCGAAATTTCTTTAAACTCCTTAATGAAGATGTTATTTTAATTTCAAATTTTTAATTAACACATGTATTCAAAGAAAAGTGTTAATGTTCTAATTTTGACAATTTTAAAGAAAGTAATTGGTGCAGAAAATATTTCAAACAGCTCAAAGCATATAATTTTTTAACTTACCGTAAAGAAGAGGGGAAAGGTAATCTTTTCAATTCTTTAATTAATTTTCTTCCACAAATGTAAAAGGTTTTTTTATAAGTATGGCTTCTTTGAGGAAATTCTGCAGTTTTCATTAATTCTAACCATCTTAACATCCATTTGTATGCATACAACTAATAAGAACTTTATGAAATAGCTACGTTTATAATAAATAAGCAATCATATTTTTTAATTATTAAAATTTTTCTGAAATAGTATCAGACTATCTTTCAGTCATTCAAGATGGCATATCTTTTTATGCTTTTCCCATACTGACTGCAATTTAATATTATTGCATACTCTTTCAACTTCAAAAGTTTAGGTTGCCAATGTGTAACTGCAATTCAATATTATTGCGTACTCTTTCAACTTTAAAAGCTTAGGTTGCCAATGTGTTAGAACAATTATTTCAGGTTCACAATAATTATCATTCATTCATTTCATAGTTATATATAGTTCAGTTCATTTTGAAACATAACAGACATTTCTCCTGCTTCAATTAAAATCGATATTTAGAATTTTTTGCTAAGAAATAAATTCATTTAGGATTGTCGAGAGTCAGATTATTTCTAAGTAAATAGTTTTCATCAGAAATATATAGTATTTATAAATAAAATATTGCATTATGATGAAAGGCACATACGACCAATTAAAACAAAATGCTAACAAACTTTTCCTTAGCATAATGGATTTTAAAGTAATCACTTAAACGTATTTGCTTTCATGGGATTATTTTATACATTCTGCTTTTACTTCACGAATTCTCTGGAAATTGAAATTACCATCTTCGTATTTATATACGCATTTTATCAAAGCTTATTGAGTAAAGTACAAAATCCTATCAACGTATCTTTCAGCATTCGATATTCAGTCCCAAAGACCCGGGTTGCTAATGCAATAGGAAAAGTATTTCTGCGCTCACAATAGTTATCTATTCATTGTATTCTGAAACAAAAATGAGATTTTTCTAGTTTCAATTAAAATGAAATTCAGAATTTGATGCAGGAAAAGGAATTAATTTAGGACTGTCGAGTGTCGGATCATTTCTAAACAAGCAACTTTCTTTACAAAGATATCATGTTTAAAAATAATTGATTTCTTCCAAAACATAATGGACTAGAAAGTAATTACTTAATACATTTGCTTTCGTGGGATTATTTTATGCTTCCGACTTTCACTTTACGAACTCTAGCAAAAATTTTAATTTACATCCTTATATTTGTATACTACTTTTAGGTAGTTTATCAAAGTATAACGGGAAAGAATGTGCAAATTGTGGTAGTCAAATAACATCAAAGGGATCCGAAAACCAAAGAAAGTTAAATTTCTATGAAAAATGGCTGAACGCTTGTTGTTTGTATATAGGAGAATTAATAAACAGCAAAATTTTAGAAAGGTATTTGATATATATTTTTAAATAAATTTTTAATCATTTTGTACCACAAACAATAAATAATTCTTCACATAATAATAATTTAAGACTAGAATTTTTTCTGCAAATTCAGAAATGTAATCGAGACTTTTACGTACAGATGTTCAGATTCCAACGTTCAGCATGGCAGATGGATGGACCTAACGCTACAAAATTTGTCTACTAATTTGTCTACTAATGGAGTTAAGTACTTAGTGAGGATCTATATATCAAAATATTATTTGGAATTTTAATTAATTAAAAAGGAACCGACATTTTACATCAATACTTTGGGAGAATATTATTATTCAAAAAATATTTTTACACCACGTTTATCGTTTATTTATTGAACATTAACCGACTCCACCTATCTACCTATCTAAAATTGTGTACGGCATATTAAAGTTACCAGAGAAGATTTTCAATGCATAGATAAAAGAACTAAAGTATGAAATTAAAACATGTGATATAAATATTAACATTCAGAGAAATTTAGAAAATAATGTCAAAAATTTATACTAAAACTAACGAAAAAAACAAAAATTTAAATAGGACACTGGTGAAAAAAATAATGATGAAAAAGAAAATAATAAAAAAATTAATTGGGTATTTTTAAAAATAATTACAAATCTGTTATATATTCTGAAATTCAAAGGTTAAGGAGTCTATAAAGAACATTCCTTGAACAATTTTGAAAAATAAGGAACAGCAGGAGAGTTTTTCATAGAGCTTTCCAATCTAACTTCAGAATTTCCAGTCAAAATTTCCTCATTTTTAAAATAGGTTAAATTCCAAAACTCATTTCAATGTCAAATGCATTTTTTTCTATTTTTCTATCATTTTAATGACTTTATTAATATTAATTTAAAACATAATTTATAGGAGAGATATTTTTTAATATATTTTTATGATGTTTAAATTATTTTATTCATTTATTTATTTATTGTTAAATTTTTCACTTGCCCGATTTTACTAATACTAATATTTTAGAACAAGAAAAACATTTATTTGGGCATTAATTTTACTTTCATTTTGATTTACATTATAATGTTTTTGGACTGATAATATTTTTTTAACAGATTGAAGGAAATATCGTTATAAATAGAATGCAGAGCTCGAATCAAATAATATACTCGAATACCAGCCTGCATTATCATATTATAATACAATATTTAAAAAGAAATTCGAAACTTCTGATTATTTTTAATGTTCTCTATAGGTTCTAGGAACAAAATGAATTTAAAATAAATAATGTATATTTTTGAAAAAATTTTTTACCTTGAACTGATCAACAAAAATATTTATTAAAATTCATAAATTTTCATTAAAAGTCTCTCAATTCGTAGTGAATACCTTAAAAACTTATAAAAATTCTCCACCTGGTGTTTATGTACAGAGTATCCATAATTTAACGTAAAATTTGAATTTGCCACCATTCGTGCAGTAAAGTGTCTGGAACCCTATTAGAAATCCATTTAACAGCTGATAGTTTAGGGTTAATAAAAATGGAGAGTTACAAGATATAACAACGAGTTTTCATTGTTGAACAAAAAACTTTCATTTTTCATATTTCAAAAATAATAAAATTCTGGCGGCCATAGGTTAAAAATTTACTAATTCGGCATGACTGCAATATAAATCAGATTCTAATGTAAGAAATGCTATGTTTACCCATCAGTTCGGTTTTCAGAAATTTCAATTTCACGTACGATGATATGTTTTAAATAATAAAATAATATTATTATAATGCAGCTAAGCGTAAATTAATGCTATGATTTAAAAAAATATTCAAATCAAAGACGAAGAAGAATATAATTATATTCAAATCAAGATTTTTGTCTATAAAAGGTTTCTTTGAAAATATGATCAAATGCTTGATATGGAACAAAACTGATTCTAAGACAAGCCTTTTCCGGATGAAATGCGTTGAGATTTTACTGGAAGTATAAAATTATTCATAAAAGTAAGGAATAAAAAGCATCACTTTACCCTCACTAAAATACTTTCCATTCAACCACAAAAATTTTCTATCTAATCTATCTAATACATACTTCATGCCAACGATATATTGGATAAACAAAAAAAAAAAAAAAAAAATCGCACAATCACATCTTCCCCATCACGCAGCAAAATTCAAACGCTGGGGGGTAAGGGAAGGGAGTAGAAAGAAATGGGAAAAGGGTTTTCCTGGCAGAATGCCTGAGACTTTTATATCCCTTCCACCCACGTAGGAGTCATGGAAGCAGAGAGCATTTCCCTAATGGATCACGTGACCTCCTCCCGTGCCCAATGACGCAGAATGATTGGCGTTCGAGATCATCATGTATTTTTTTTTTCATTTTATTTTATTTATTTCCCCTTGTCCCCTTCCTTTATTCCCTTTTCCACCCGGGGCCATTGAAGTTGATGTTTTATTCTTTTTTGCGGTGCAGCGAAGATTCCGTATTGACCGAACCGATAAACGGAGAAGAGGAAAGAAAGAAAAAAAAGAGAGCGATTGAAGGGTCAGCCGACTTAAGGTGGACTTCACTAGCGTCTTAGTCTGTAGGCAGAGAAACAACATTTACAGAAGCAGTAGAAAGTATTGGAAGCAGAGATTTCTTGTAAGAAACAGTTCCTACCAGCGTGATATTCAAATTTAATTTGATGTTCAGTAAGCGGAAAGACAATAAGTTGAGTAAAATAAGTCTGGAACATTGGTATAATTCTTAAATAATGCCTACGATAATTGTGTGTGAAAAACAAGATTGTACAAATAAAAAAAATTTAGTAAGTTATCGTTTATTGCGATTAATATAGGGCTTGATGCTATCATATCTCATGACTGTGATTTTGGGAAACTATGGATTTTATCGGACAGTCGCCGTGCACTACAATATTTTAGTGGCTGATACTCTGTAAACAAGGGAACGAGTTTATCTATTCTGCTCAAACTAAGGAAGATCTCCCAGAACCACGATGTCCACTTCCAATGAATCCAATTACACGTAAACATTAGTGGCAATCAGGTCGCTGGTAGATTGGTAAAAGAGGGTAGTGAGAAATAAATGGCCACTGGCTTTTCTTTTACTTATCAAGAACTCTACTCAAATGAGACATCTAAACTTAATTTAATATGGTGTATTCCATCTGTATACCATTTCTACATCAGAATAATCCCCTAGCACTCTGGTGGAGATCAAATGTGACCATGGCTCCCAGACTATTCCGGCTAGACTAAAAAGGGGTCTCCTTAAGTGTCTTTCCTTTGAAAGTGGTGGAAAAATCCATCCCACTAGTAAAAAATGCTGTGACCCTCCAGCTTAAGCAGATAGTATTCTGGATTGCATCGGACTTTCTAAGAGAGATTTAACTTCCGATGCCCTTATTATTATAGATTTTTTTAGTGGTCAAAAACTACTGGAGCTGAGCTGATATATGACAGATCTTTTGAGGATGAGCTATAACATTGTTTATTGACAAAGAATTTGAATGAATTATAAAAATATAAGTAATAAAACTTTGTTAAGAAATCTGAAAATATTAAGAAGTTTTTGACTATTATAATTGTTTTCAACTTTTATTATCAATTCATAACTGCATCATTTTTTGCTCTTTGAATATCTAAATAATGCGTTTTATTAAATAAATGTAACTTTTAAACATTCAGGGAGAAATAATGGAAAAATAAAAAGACATAATAAATACAAATTTTAAAAAAAAATTAGAATTTATTTAAACTGAATCCGAAGAACGTTAAAATCTTTTTATTCAGACGATATTCAGATTTTTCACTGTTGATGTATTAAAATAATATTTTATACATTCTGAATGATGTGTTACATATTCATGTTACAGCTATAAGTGGAGAGAAAAAAAGCAAGATACAATAAATTATTTGTAAAATATGAGATTTTAATTTTTTCCATTTTATAATCTATAACAGTCTCTATAAAAAAATAAACAATTTAAATGTCATAAAATAATAAATTAATGAATTTTTAACAGCAAAAACTATTTACAAACAATAAACAATTCGAAAACATGAAAGTATTAAAAATTAATTATTCCATTTTTTCTACATATAGAAAAAAAATGGAATAATCGCTGGAATAATTAAAAAAACAACAAAATCTAATTCGTCAAACAATAGTGGATATTATTATGAAAGAATATGGAATTTTTTCAGTGAATACTTATATAAAAATTAATTGCACTATAAATAAATTTCGATGCAGTTAATTTTTTTTTCCTTACTCAAAATTTAAATGTAACTACAAAGTAGTTTTTAAGAAAATTTTGAAATATTTTTTGAAAACAATTTTTAAAATGTCTTGCCTTTTAAAACATGCCAAGATTTGCTACAAATTTCTTTAAATTTAGGAGATACACTCATTTTGGGTATGAACATTAATGTACACTTAAAATTATCCTTTATTTAATATCAAATTGCTATAAAACAAAGGTTATCAGATTGCTAGAATTTAATATTTATACTTAAATAAAAAAGTAACTTATCTAGTCAAGATATAAGGAAACTATACGAGGAAATATTTGCTAGTATTTCTAAAGAAAAGATCAAAATACAAAAAAATAATTAAAAGTATATTTTTAGAAAATGTGTACTTATAAATTAAAGTTATTGAAATATGAGTTAATTTCTGGGATTTATTTTGAATGTAATAAACGCCAATCCTCAAGTATGTGAATCTAAATTATATTCTGTTTTAATATCTTTAACGATCTTAAAAAAAGTCGTATGTAGACACGAACTTCCTAATTATTAAATAAAGCCTGCAATAAATTAGCCTGCAATAAAAATATTTATTAAATAATTGATTTGCAATAATGATTTATTAAATAAAGCATAAATATTTTTTTTAAATTACACAGATAATAAAGAAACAGTAAGAGTTTTTCTACACAAATTTCATGCATTATTTCCAATGATTTTTTTTATCTAAACACTATATTAATCACTGTAATAAAAATGCACTTTTTTTTCCTTTTTCGTGTTTTATGTAAATATATGGTTAATAATAATTAATAATTAATTAATATGGTGTATATTAGTATATATTATATATATTAATAATTAATATTATATATAATTATATTTTTTATAATAATATATAATAATTAATATGGTGAAAACCAAAAATGAGTTTGTGTGTGTGTTTTTGTATCTAATGGAAAATACCACAATGAATAAAAACTAAACACTTAAATAATTGTAATTATCAATGGAATCCTCTTTCATTTCGACAAATAAAAGAAATCTTTATGTAATCCAACTGCTATTCTTTTTACATGCATTTTTGAATTCCCATGCATTAAAATATTTATTTTTTTTTTAAATTCATTTTATTCCCGATTTAAATTTCTCTAGCACAACACGTGATTAGCTAAAAATTGAGAAAATTTTTTCATCTGTTTAAAAATTGTAAGGAGTTTTAATATCATGGATATCTTACATTTATAATATACAACACATTTTTTAAACGCGACATATTATCTGAAATATTATTCAATTTATGATTTGTATTTTAAAATTCAGGAGCACACTTTTGCTCTAATGTATCTGTAAAACTGAAGGCTTCTTTTATTTTTAAATTTAGTAAAGAAAATAATAAATTAGTTAAAGCATAATCCGAAAATAATTTTTTTTTTTAAATTTTATCAATTACCATTTCATATTTGAAAATGGAGAAAATTATTTAACCGTTCTAAACTATAACCCAGCAAAACAGGTTTCAAGGACAGAAAATGTCAAGCACAGTTTTTTACATTACATAATAAATATTTTTAGATTGGCAACTTTATCAGAGCGTTGAATTTTAACAAACTAATTAAATGAGTATATTAAATTTCTATTCACGTCATACCGTTTACTTTATTATTTTGATTTAATACTCTCTTGCTAGATAATTCGGTTCTGGTTTCTAAGAGATTCCAGTAAATTTCTTCCTTTTTTTATAATAATTTATATATTTGAATAGTTCTTGAAAGCCTTTTGGGTTTTGTTTAAATAGCTATCTCATTACCAAAGCTCAATTCATTATGCATTTATTTAAAACCAGAGTCGCTCTTTTTATCAATATAATGCATTTATCATATTGGAGTTCTTTCAATAAAAGTTTGGATTTGAATGTAAAATTGTATCCAAACATTATAAGCTATG
The DNA here is from genome assembly GCF_947563725.1 of Argiope bruennichi. Lineage (NCBI taxonomy): Eukaryota > Metazoa > Arthropoda > Arachnida > Araneae > Araneidae > Argiope > Argiope bruennichi. Next base: position 36,157,724 of record NC_079159.1, on the reverse strand, counting down.
GCATTTCAAAATAGAGGTTTGAATTCGAAGTTCATTTTTTATACATTAAACTTCTTCAGTATGCTATCGTTTGCTTTAATAATAAAGAAAGTATTTGGCATTATTTCATGAAAATCTACGTATTAGCTATAATTTAAAGTTCAACTAAAAGCAAATGGATTTGGGTCATTATCCCGAAGAAAGAGTTACAAAACATTTGCTTTTAGAAAACTTGTAATATTTGTTGGACAGCCAACAAACCTTTAGTTTAAAATAAACATAATAAACCAAGCACAAAACAAAACCCACTAACTATTACTCCAAGTAAACTGCAGTTCTATTTTTACAAAAAATATACTACACGCAAAATAAAGTATTCTATTTGAATAATTCATTTTCTCACTGTTATGGTAAAATGTTTTAATAAATTCTTACTACTTTTTGTTGGCAAAACTGTAGAAAATGTTTCACCAATGCATAAAAAAGACCGCACATAAATTCATGTCTGACGTTTGTAATAAGTTTTGATGTTTACTAGCTCTTTTGGGACACACGCATCTCATCCAGGAGGAGAGAACTTTGAATGTCCAAAATTATCTTAAGAAATATATCTTCTGCAAATAGCACTGAAATTTTTTAGATCTAATTATTTTTATGTAGATTTCTTCAAAAGTTCTTTTTTATGATTTATTTATTTTGGTAAGGGACTTTATTGCTTTTACAATTTTATTCAAATATAAAATTCATACATATTTCTAGATTTTTTTTTCTTTATATATACTCGTATAAGAAAAATTAAAAAAAAAATCAGAAAAAGGTTTAAAGCTAAAATAATAAATTTACCAAAGGGAACTAAGAGTTTAGAAAATTCGTAGAATTTCCTATCTTAAATGCTTTAAATTTCTAAGTTTTGTTTTGTTTTTAAATTTTAAATAATGACTATACCTTTCTAAATTTTTGCCAATAAAATTATATAACTATTACTGAAATACAAGAGAAATCTATCTACATGTAACGATGCAAAATTTTATGGATTATATCAAATATTTATTTATGTTATTGTTGGAAATTCTGGAAATTTTAGTATTTGCAATGATTTTTTATGCCAATAGATGGCGCTCATGTTCAAATCGTTGTGGGAAATTGTTGAATCAAAATCACTTCACATGGATGAAATTTGTAAGATTTAAAGCATTTAGTTTGTAGTTTCGCTAAATAAATGAAATTTTTCTTTAAACTAAGTATGAATAACTGTTTTTTTAAGCAGAGATTATGGCATTCAATGTTTTTTTTAGGTTAATTGTTTAAAATTTTTTAGATGTCCAAATTTGTCTATTTTTTTATATAGTGCATATGAAACCAAGAAAAAAAATTATTTTACTATATTTATCGCTCTTTTTTCCTGCTCAATACATGTTATTGTGAGATATATATTATGCTGAATTTCAAAAAAAAAAAAAAAAAAAAATTAAAACCTAATTTTAATAATCAAATTTTATTCTAATGTTCTTACTAAATAGAAAATGGTAAATGAAAAGTATAATATTCTTTTATCTGTCACAACTATTGCAATAATACGTCTTACTAACTTTGAACTGAATAAACTTACTTAACTTAAACCTAAATAACATGAAAAAAAAAAAAAAAAAACTAACGAAACAAAAAATGCATTGATTTTAACATTAGAAATATTTACTTGATGAAGTTAGGTAATCGAATGTTTAAAAATTTGGGAAATTAAAACAACGCTACAAATTACTATGATCAGGCTCTGAATTATTCAAAAATTCTATTAAATTTGCAGATAACCCCTTTTCTGAGAATGCAACGATAGCTTTCGTCTGATCCGTTGCTAAAACTTTAATTTATCAATCAAGAACTTTTCCGCTTTTAAAATCTAAAAGCGGCAGCGGTGCCAACACGGGTCTCTGTTAGCAACCTCTCAAATCTAATTTTTGCCGCTCCGAGAGGTTGTCATGGTAACAGGCATCCTATTTATTACGTAACCGAGAGGAATTTTATTGCCGTTAACCGGACGCTGCGCGGGTGAATAGAGAAAAGCCGCTGAAAAATGCAAAAGCGGGGGTGGAGGAGTAGAAGTTTATTACTCGATCGACGGATCACGAACTGTGGATTAGCAGCAAATTGAAGCTCTTTCAAATTCTGCTCCAGCCGCAGGAGGGGGCGGCGATTTTTAACCAAGTGGTTGGGATTTCACAGATGGCTCCGAAATTTAGTTCAGATTCTTCGGTAACTTTTATTGGCGATACGATTTTAGAGATTTTTTTTGTCTCGAAAATTCTGCTTCGTTCTATTTTTTTTTTAATTCTTATATTCCCTGTTAAGCGCATGCAATTTTAATTGAAGTTTAAAATCAATAACCTGCAAATGAAAATGTATTTGTCTTGACATACTCATTTATTTACTTTTACAAAATGGCGCGTTTTGTAAACAGCTTCGTCAAAAAGTAAAGTATTTGTTTCCGCCGTCAAATTAGATATAAGAATTTAATTCAGTTTCAATGGAAAGATAGTAATCTTTCCACTGAATTATTTAATTTCATTTTTGTATTTTTATTTATGTATTTTGGGGTTATTTTTTGTCATTTTTATCGATGTGAAATAAAAACGATAATCATATTGTTATCGTTTTTATTTCATATTTAAACAGATCACAACAACTCAGACGTTTAATGATTTTCAGTAAATTTTGTTATCATGATGAAATTATGTACCAAATTCCGACTATCTAACACATTATGCTTCTTAGCTATAATATTCAAATGCATATGGAGGGACAGACAAAATTTCCGATTTCAAATTTCGTTTGAAATTTTGTAAGTAACATCACTCCTTTTTCAATAAGGATTGAAGAAGAAAATTTATCTTTCTAGAATGCACCATTTTTTTAGTTATCATGTTTACAAATAGCAATGCATAGTTCCAAAAACTGATTTTTTTCGACTTTAAAAAAACTGGAATCTAGAGATTCAAAATAAATGAAAATTGAAGATGAAAACTTTCATCAATAAGCATCGTATGTGAGAAAATATATAGAGCATTTATTATTTAATTAATGTATAAAATTAAACTACATTTTTAAATCTACGAAGTATTTCTCGACGTTGATCTTCATATTGTGATCTTATGATGTATAAAACACCAGTATCTGCCATATTTCAAAGCTGATTTAACTGAGGGCTTTTGATTAGAGGAAACTTATCTGAAATGCACTAGAAACAATGCATATTGCCTGTATGAGAAATTCTTAAATTTAGACACTCACAACCCAAATGAGTGTCAGAATTCTACAGAGTAATTTTTTTTAATTCTAGTTTTACAGAATGATTTTTTATAGTTTTAGGGAAAACACCTCAATCAATAAATTTGATATTCATACTTAATGATAAAGGAGCAGAAATTTAAATGAATATAATCCACTCAAAAGTTTATTAACATCTTTAGAATTTAAAAAAGCTCTCTGAATTATTCTTAGTATTGCCGTTGAAAAGCATTACAGAAGCACAACCAAACAATATTTGACATAACTTCCGAATTAAAAATAGACTTGATGATAATGATGTAATGTCCGCGTTACCACAGAAAGGGGGTGCAGTAGCTTCTGAGGGTAAAGACCCCTGAGCACCCGAGGGCAGAAATCTGACTTGAAGCTCATATGAAGATGAAACACACACATTCGCTTGCACAACCCCTTCTTACAGGAGGGCACATTCACACACCTCACAGATAGAACACAGAAGAAGAAGAACAACTACCCGGGACGCCCAGACCACGGGGAAGATGCACTACCCCCATGCAAGGATGCCAACAACGACAACAAAAAGACTTTTTAAATACATTTCCATTCTAACAGTGAGAAACGGCTGTAGAAATTCATGCGAACAACGGTTTCTCAACAGAATCAAAAAGAATTAAATTTTGTAAAGGGTTTTAAAAAGGTTTCTTTAAGAAACCCTTTAGATGCATAACGACAATAATGTTCGGTACTCGATCACAGAATTAATGGTCCGGAATTTGGAACCCATAGCTGAAAAAATCCGATCTATCTAATAAAGTCTGAAATATTGGTCCACTTAGCTCATAACGGAACAGACAGGGACAGATAGTCTAGTCTGAAACAAAGCGACTAACTTCTAGGCTAAATAAGAATCGATCCGGCATATAGAATTTATTGACACCAGTTTCGCATTTCCAGTGGATACCTAAAGACACAAATAAAAAATAAATCGAAGAATAAAGTAAAAGAATTATAAGAAATTCTGACATTTGGCATGTGAGTGCTTGTCAGATTTATATGCTGTAAATATACGGAGAAATAAATGTTAACTAGGTGTGCAATATTTTTATTTACATTATTTCTTTCCATTATAATTTATTTGATTTATAAAGAGAAGAGCAAATATATCGATTAATTCCGAGTGTCTTTTATACACATCCATCATGTAATCTGGTTTAAATTTAAAATTGGTTTCAATTCTGGTTCTGGTTCAATTCCATTTCAAATAAGGATTAGGAAACTTCTCTGTTCGATAATAAGTCATATGCGTTTCTCCTAGCTGAATATTATACGCATTATAATTGTTACTTTCGTAAAATATCTAGGTTTTTTATAGATAATAAACGCCTCCTTACCTTTATTTTGAAATCGAACCATTTAATTTTTTACGGTGCTTATAAGTTCCACTTTAATCAATTGCTTATATTTTTACAAATTAACAACTGTTTACAAGCAGACGAAAAATGTAGTTCGAACAACAGGTAACAGATGGCAGCTGAAGGCAAAATGCAATCATTTTAATTAACTAAAATGTATTTTCCACTTTCCTAGAGTCATTCTTCGCTGAAACTTATCTAAGGATGCAAAACACAGTTGCTGATAAATTAATTCAAGATGTAAAAAGTCAAAAATATGTATCTAATAAGAACAACTAAAACTTTGAGACCGAACTATACTTACATCTCCCCTCCCCCTCCAAATCACTTCTTTTTACTTACATGATTTGTTTTAATAGAATACAGTTCTGTATTTTAAAACAAATATGCGATGTCTTAATAATTAGTTTTTCGAAATACAATACCGAAAAATAAATTTAGGTATTAATACATTAATTAATACATTTTAAATACAATTTATGAAAATAATGTAAATTAAAATTTATCTTTCAGAATTTGCGTATTTATAATAAAAGAATTTCGAAATCTCAGTATTAGCTTAATACATCAACATATCTGCTTTATAAAATTCCTTAAGCAAATTCATTACTTCCCAGAAAAATATTTAATAAGGGAGAATTAATGATACTGCAATTTTCTCGTGGCTGAATGCCAATAAAAGCACAGAAAGCTTTGGTGATTTATTCTTACAACTAGAGAGCCTGAGTTGACAGCAATAGCTTTGACAGAATTGACTTTCACATTTCGTTTTCAATATCTTGTAAATAGCATAGTCCGAAGAAATCATTCATTTTGATAAGGGACAAACGAATTGTAGTTAAATAATAGATTTACATTTTGGAATACTAATGTTATATCTAAGTTTCCTTCCTAAATTAAAATTACTGAAATGAATATTTCCATTTGAGTTGCTTAAAATAAAAGAGCAAATTTCGATTATTTTCTCTTTTTGTGAGAAATAATTTAATATACTTGGATTCAGTACTAAATTCATAAATTCATAAACAATAACATTATAAATTCATAATATCAATTTACTAAATTAATAAATTCATAACATCAATTTACTAAATTCATAAATTCATATTCTCTACATTATGTGAAGAATGAGATAAATAGTATGGTTAAATCCACTCTAAAAGATATCGATTCAAGTAATCTTTCGATTACCCAGATAATTTACGAATTATTTGATTGTTGCACTTAAGAATATTCGATTTCAATATCCCAACAACTTTATTTATTACAATGTTGAATAAATTTTCTTTCATCTCTAAATTCATATTTTATTCAGTACTAAATTCATAAATTCATAAACAATAACATTATAAATTCATAATATCAATTTACTAAATTAATAAATTCATAACATCAATTTACTAAATTCATAAATTCATAACATCAATTTACTAAATTCATAAATTCATATTCTCTACATTATGTGAAGAATAAGATAAATAGTATGGTTAAATCCACTCTAAAAGATATAGATTCAAGCAATCTTTCGATTACCCAGAAAATTTACGAATTATTTGATTGTTGCACTTAACAATAACATATATTTCTATTTCAATATCCCAACAACTTTATTTATTACAATATTGAAGAAATTTTCTTTTATTTCTAAATTTATATTTTCTATTTATTGCTACTACAATTACTTCTTCTACAATTACCTACAATACGCGGAAAGTAACATTTATACAGTGATTAATTCCACGTTGTAAGGTATCGATTTAACTAATCATGCGATTACCCTAATAATTTACAAATAATTTGATTGTTACACTTAAGAGTAACAGATATATTTCGATTCCAGTATCCTAACTTTATTTATTACAATATTGGATGAATTTTCTTTTATTTCTAAAGTTATATTTTATCTTTATTGCGCTTTCTTCTACAATTATCTACAATATGCGGAAAGTAACATTAATAGAGTGGTTAATTCAATAAATGTTATTAAAAGGTATCGATTAACGCGCTAAAAGGTAGCGATTTAACTAATCTTTAGATTACCCAGATAATTCCAAAATTACTTGATTATTACACTTCAGAGTAACAAATGCATTTCGATTTCGGTATCCTAATAATTTTATTTATTACAGCGATGGGTAAATTTTCATTCATCTCTAAATTAAGTTCGATCTTTATTGCGCTTTCTTCTACAATTATCTACAATATGCGAAAAGTAACATTAATAGAATGGTTAATTCAATAAATGTTATTAAAAGGTATCGATTAACGCGCTAAAAGGTAGCGATTTAACTAATCTTTAGATTACCCAGATAATTCCAAAATTACTTGATTATTACACTTCAGAGTAACAAATGCATTTCGATTTCGGTATCCTAATAATTTTATTTATTACAGCGATGGGTAAATTTTCATTCATCTCTAAATTAAGTTCGATCTTTATTGCGCTTTCTTCTACAATTATCTACAATATGCGAAAAGTAACATTAATAGAATGGTTAATTCAATAAATGTTATTAAAAGGTATCGATTAACGCGCTAAAAGGTAGCGATTTAACTAATCTTTAGATTACCCAGATAATTACAAAATTACTTGATTATTACACTTCAGAGTAACAAATGCATTTCGATTTCGGTATCCTAATAATTTTATTTATTACAGCGATGGGTAAATTTTCATTCATCTCTAAATTAAGTTCGATCTTTATTGCACTTTTTTCTACAATTCTCCACATTCTTAGTCGACCGGACAAGAGACAAGTTCCTCTTTCCAACCCTCAATTGCCAAGTAACCCTTCTTTTAATCCAGCCAGAACGATAAAACGAAATGAATGAAAACGGAATCGGCAACAAGAACGGTCTGATTCGGTAATTAAGAAAGAACTTCCGATTCTTCATGGCGGAAGCGACCGGGAAAGGGAAGGCAGCGGGGAACTGTTCCTCGGGAAAGGGAGAGAGTTCTTCAGCTTTTCTGGGACGACAGTTCTGTCGTACTTAACTTGCCAGGAGGATTTGACTGAAGTTGGGAGGTGAATCGAGACAGAGGGGTGGGGGAGGAGGCCGAGGGCTCTATCGTTCAATAATTACGTCAAGCAATTACCGAGTGGCAAGGTTCCGTGTGTCACATGACCGTTGGGGAAAGGCTAAAAATATCTACCATTATCGATCGAATCTTGTCATCCCGACCCACGCACTTAGTCGGGGTGGAGGAGTTTCAGAGGGTGAGCAGAATGGCAACCTGAGAGGAGAGGATTCATTCGATTAAACAGATGCTCGCGTTTTTAAGGTAGCGATTCTGGATAGAAAAATAAAAGCTGAACGTGGAATGATGGATTCAAATCACTAATGGATAGATTGTATTACATCTAGATTTGATTGGGCGGCCTAAGTAATTGGCAATTAAATAAAGATTCACTAGCGTTCAACTTTTTTTCCTAATATTTACTGGAATACTGTTAAACATCTATAAATGGAAAAATGCTGGGCACATTTGATGATATCCTTCAATTTCCGAGCAATAGGTTGTGAAATTGTTTGCTACCTTTTCGATCATAATTTTTCTGTTTCTTCAGCATATTTATAATTCTTGTCAAATTAATTGTCCTTGAGACAAATATTAAAAAACAAAAACAATTACATTAAAATATAAGAAAGGCTGAATGTAGACTTTTTGTTACAATTCTTCTAAAAAGATTTAAAACAAGAAAGCTGTAGAAATTAATTGTTTCTAACGAATACTTAATTATCTGCTGTGGATAAAATATTCATTCAAAAAATAAAATCAAAATGTTGTTTTCTGAAAGAGATTAATAACAAAAAAAGGAATTAACAATGGAAAAAAATTTTGTTGCTAAATTATCAGCATCAAAACTGTATTAAACAAGTAAATAAAAGTTTCATTACAAAGTTAAAAAAAATATCCTTCGATTGCTTATTGAAACTTCAAAATGCAAACACAAAATATGAGATGCACATTAAAATGAGAGGAGAAATAATTTTCAAAGTTACTGAAATCAAAGTTAATAAAATGAGGAAATAAATTAAATATTTAATGAACGTATTATACTGATTCTCTGACACGAATTTTTCTATTATCTGCTCTGGTCTGGTCTTTTGAAAAGAAGGGGAAAAGATTGGGGTTAAGAGTTATAATATTGAGGTTGTGAATATTGGAGAAAATGCGTAATGTGTTATATACAGAAAATATGATATGCAGGAAAACTTATAACGTGTGAATATTTCGATATCTTCTTATTATTGCTTAAAAATCAGAAAAAAATTTTTTAGTTTCAGGCATTACAGCAACTGAAACATTAGAAAAAGATTTTTAAACTGCTGAAATGTAAATTAAAACATAAGAAAATGATTCACTACATCACCATTTCAATTAATGATTCAATGACATATAAATCGAAAGCAGTCTATATGTTTTAAATCGGTAATATACAGTTGGATCGTAAGTTCCATAAAATTTCAAAACTTTGTATTTTCAATACAATACTACATCTCCCAGTGCACTCTCTCCTCAACAAAGTCCGAAGACAGTTGAACAAACTCAATAACACTCTTAACGAAATGATGCAATCCATTTTATCATGAGAGACAGGCACGCTCTGGCATTCGAATCTTGTCTGTTTAGAGGGGGGAGGTCCAGCAAAAAAGAGGCCTAACTGCAAATGTCGTGGCACTCCGAATCAAAAATGATGCATGAGCATCGGAGTGGAGATTGTCTGAACTGGGGGCGTAGGGGGTTTGACAAACGACTCGGGCACGCGACACACGTCCCCTACAGACATAATCCATCATGTGATGTGGTCGCGGCGGTCGCTTGTACAGCGTTTCCGTACTCATCCTTCGCATTCTAATACTCCGATGTCCGGAGAAAGGAATCAGGACAAACAGTGACGGCTTGCTCCCGATAGAAGTGTGCCCAGTTTAAGTGTTCCCGGATGATAAATGGTAAGACAAAAGATGACAACATAACCGGCAGAAGTCTGGTCTGCTATTTCTTGTCTGCTCTTGGGAATGTATCCAAGAATGATCGAATGACATGGAATTTCAAATTATAAAACATAGTAGTTTTATTATTAATAATAATCTTATTATTATTAATCATAGTAGTATTATTTCTTGTATAAAAATTGACAACATAACCGTCAGAACCATGATTTTATTTCTGGTCTGTTCTTGAGATTGCATCCAGGAATGATCTAATGAGATGGAATTTCAAATCATAAAACATAGTAATTTTATTATTAATAGTAATCTTATTATTATTAATCATAGTAGTAGTATTTCTTGTATAAAAATTGACAACATAACTGGCAAAACCGTAATTTTATTTCTGGTCTGTTCTTGGGATTGCATCCAAGAATGATCTAATAAGATGGAATTTAATATCCTAAAACATTGTAGTTTTATTATTATTATTATAAATCTGGGATTGAAGGATTTGTATTAAATAATTTAAGCCGTGTGTTGAACTTGAGCAACGTAGATAGGGCTTGAATATATTTTTTTTTCCTAGATGAAATAATTATTCAAGTTTAAACCAAGGGAATAACATAAGCAAGATGTAAAATACAATAAGTATTTTTTTTCTTTGCTAATGGTCTTATTTTAAATTTTTTGTATCAAATCCTTTATCATATTTCATGCATAAATTTTGAAATTAATTGTCTCGACATATAAAAATAGCAGCGACCGCTTTTCTGTATGAACGGTACGTTTAGGAAGTAGAATTACTAAAGTCTGTCAATTACTCTTAAACACTTTTCACTGACTTATCTGGAGCTTCTTGGCGTGAAATTTTTTTATCTTTGAAAGAACAACTTGAGTATTCTGAGGTAATCGAACTCAAATGATCTTAGCAATTAGAGAGTTTGACCTCATGACCATATTGGTCATGATGAACTCAGACCAATATTGGTCATAATAAACTCATGACTATGTTTGGTAGCTTTTCTTCTATCACAGATTTCAGAGCAATAACGGTCATTATAAGTTCATGACCATTATTAATCGCTTATCTTCTATCACTTCAATCTTCGAGGGAACATTACTATAATGTGCATTCTCTAGACGGAAATATTCTTTGCAGTCTCCAAATCAAAACCCCTAAACCGATTTCGATCATTTTTATTTTTCTATAATAGTTTATGACTTCTAGATGCATATCGAAAGTGGCCTATCCCACCATCATCATCACTTTTCATGTTCGAAAGATATCTCACATCTTTATTCTTTTCTAGGATATCCGTACTTTTAGATATGAGTAACAACTCTAAACATCGATCGCCATTTCATCCACTGCAACATTATTTATTTGTCTATTGGCGATATTCGAGGCGATTCCCTTGGAGGAAAAAAATAGATATTGGCTGGTTTTCCTGAAAGCATTTCTTAATGGCCTCTTTAATGGCATGTGGAGGTGAAATAATTTGCCGAAGCAACAGAGTAATCACCGGAAGAGGTCATCGCACATCTCGCGTCGCACCATATCGGGCTACCAGTCAATGAACGTGAATTTTTCATGCCTGCACCTCCCTATCATGATTAGCTTTCCTGAACAGGCATTTTGCTTAACTTATCGAAGAGCCTTTTCCCGGCCACGCCCTGTCTCCAGCGAGAATGGAGGAAGGAACTAAAAGCTAAAAGCGTGTCCTTCCACTGGAAATGGCGTTCATTGTATGAAGGGTGCGGTTCGAATTGTTATATGCTATCATTCACGAACCCAACCAAGGAATAATGGAAGACATCCACTTTCTATCTATTAAGATAATGTTCTGCTGGAAGATTTGCAGATGAATGCCAACACACAAAAATTGTTACTTTATCATATACAGTGTAGGAAAAACAAAAGCATTGTAATCATCAAAGAATTCGTGCTATAAGGTTCGATGATTCACGATAGTTTTTAAACTCTTCAAAAGCCTTATAAATATAATTTTTTAAATTATGTTTGTCTAGTTGCCATCCTGTCTGGCTGTCAGAGAACATGGTGATATATTGAATGGAAAGAGCTAGACAAATAAAATTTGTCATGCCGTCTATGTACCTAAATTTTCAATCTTTATTAACCCTCCAGCTGCTTACCTCGCGACTTTCACGAGTTGTCAATCAGTCCATTTTCTATTGTATTTCTCATTTTCCGAATAACGTGTGTTTATTTTTATACGACTATGGATTTTTGTTATATCATATTATTATCGTGTAATATAGTATCAGTTCAATTTGTTTGAAAAATATTTGATATTAATTGCAAACAAATCATTTAAATAGTGATTTTTAAAAATTATGCAGCCAAAAGGTTTACTTTTAGGTAAAATTATTCAAATGAAAAATCCGCCTGTGTTCGTGTGAATTTGACAACTCAAAAACGCATTGAATCATATAACAAAAACTATTTGTAATTTTTTTTTCTGTAAATTTAGATCTGCATCAAATTTAAGATCGTAAGATAAAAGAGACAACTGTTTGTCAGTTTGTCCATTTTTAGACATGTGAATAAAATAATTATAAAAAAGCAACAAGTTAGATGGCTGACGCTTAGTATGGGATTCTAACAGTAAATACAGCCAGACCAAATTTTGATCTGTACCAAATTTTAGATGGAGTTGATCAAAAGGCAGAAATCAAAAACCCATATTCTGTTCTCTTCATCGCATTCGAAGGTAAACATTAATCGAACTCTATAATTCAAAAACACTTTGAGACATATCTGTAATTTTTTCATCAGGAATTAACTTTGTAAAATTGCTGACATTTTCTGTACATTATCATTCTGTTCATTTGCTGTATTTTATCTGTAATTTTTCCATCAGGAATTTAGATCTGCATCATTTTTAAGATAGTGAAATAAGATAGACAACTGTCTGCCGTTTATCCATTTTTATATACATATATGAATGAAATAATTAAAAAGAAAGCAATATGGTAAATGGCTGATATTTAGTATGTGATCCTAAAGATAAATATAGCCTTGCCAAATTTTGGTGTGTACCAAATTTTAGATGAAATTGATCAAAAGAAAGAAATCCAATATCCTTGTATTATTTTATTTTTTCACTACATTCAAAACTAAGCACTAATCGAACTATATGGTGTGCGGATTGGACAAAATTAAGAAAAGAACACTTCTTTCAATTTTATCTGATGATAAAGGATAGACGTTCTAAAGCAAGTACGAAAACTAGTTACGATACAACCAGTAATAAAAGAAATTGCATATAATAGGTGAAAGTTTTTATCAACATATTCCAATGATAGAGCATTGTAGGAAAGTTAAAAACAGTAGTCTCTCAAAAAGAAATAATATTATATATATATATAAGCATTATTTTATGTGAAGCAGAATACAGTTTCGAAGACAGTGAAGGGACTTTCGATTTCATGACGTCGTTTTATTTCATATAGGAGAGGCACGCATTATATACAGCAGCAGCGACGAGCAACACACATCCTAGAACGACACAGAAAAGAATGAAGAAAAAGCATTTGAACATTTTATCCCTGGTCTTATATAACCTGAGATTTTGATAGGGAAAATATTTCTTCATAGTGCTAATATATAATGAGATCTCGATAGGGATTTTTCACTACACGCGCCGACAAGGCAGAGGAAACACAGGGAGGTTTTAAAAAGAATATGCTTACTGGATATTTTTCTAGCCCTTCACGCGGAATGTGGGAAAGTTAGGTTTTTAGCCGATTCAGCAATTTTTCAAAGCTTATCTTCAATCCATTAAGTAGAGACAGTGGAAATGGATCATGAAATAAGAGAATATTTTAAAATGAAGTTAATATGGGCTAAATTAAGATAAAATCTTGGAAATTAATTAAATTGAAATTAGAGTTAAAATATCATTACATATATATAACAGGAATATTAAAAAAATAATTGTAAAGCATTGTAAATATGTCAAATATGTCTAAAGCATTTATATTTTCCAGCGATTTCAAAAAATATAAATATAAAATATATATATTTTAAATATATATATATATTATTAAATATATATTAAAAAACCAAGAATTAATGAAATATGTCACAGTTTAGACATTCCACACATGTATTGGCAATTTTTTAACGAGAAAAAATAGTCTATTGATTGATATAACTCTCTATCAAGTGACATTTTTTCAACTTCAAAATTAACCAGCTTCAAAATCGAGTTAGATTATAAACGAAGTTGTTTTAAAAACAAAATATTACTTTCCCATTTGTTATTCAAATGCGTCCTTGCACTCTGTGTGGTCGATGGCAATAGGAATTCAGAATTGGCTTACCTATAAAAGAAAACAAGTAATTAATTTATGATCCAAAGTATGATAAACTTACTTAAATTATTTTTAAACATAGAAAAATAAAATATAGGTAATTGAAATTACAGAAAATAGGCATGATTATTATTCTGTTCCAGTTTGTTTTAACTATTCTATTTTTCACTTATTTTTGTATTCTTCTATTAAAGTAATCATTTTTTAACCGTTGCCTCATTTTCTTATAATATATATAATCAAAAAGTTTAAAAAAACTAAAATATGTTTGATGTTGATTTGACAATACCAACTGTTAAATGTATATCTATTTTTTAATGCATTTTAAAATTCTTCTATGCTTTTTATTAATTTATTTATTAACAGATTTGTGGAAAAGGCTTGTTTATGAAAATCTCGGATTCTTACGGTTATTGTTGAAGTTGAAACCTGTTTTCACATACAAACATAATCCCAGTTATTTACAAAACCTTAAATTGTTTAATATAATTAAATGAGAAATGTATTGATGTGGATAAAATTTAAAATAAATGTTGAAAATTCCATTAGTTTATGAAAAGTGTTGGTATTTAAATTAAATTTTAGTAACCAAAATCTGATTATTAGTTTATATTTATTAAAATTAAAAATTAGTATATATTATTATTTGTGGAATTATATAAAATTGGTTTCTATAAATATTATTTTCAATGAATCCATAACCTGTTAAAATCGCAAAAACACAGAAAATCCTCCTTAATTAACTTTTAAATATTCAGAAATTAAAAACATTTGAACTCATTGAAAATGGTGTATTTTTCGTTCTAAAATCGAAAATACTTTTCTCTTAATGGTAACCAGTATGATTTTACTAATATTGCACAAAAATGTATTTATAATTTTTTTATTAACAGAAAATTTAAAAATAAAATTTATTAAAAAAATACAAACTTATTTAATCAAGATACAATCAGAAAGCGCGTAAAATATGTAAATTACTGGACTTGAAAATAAAATTACTTCAAGATTATGATTAAAAAAAAAGGAGATAAAATGACTTCATGATTTTATGATGCATCTCTTCAATTGTTTATTAGCTTATTATATGGAATAATTAAAGTAGATGGCTCCTAGAGGACGAAATGGTATTCTAAGCATTCAAAAGACAAAATAAATTTTAATGTACACTTGTTTTATTATAAATTTAAATTTAAATGTAATTAAACAAACCTAGTTTTAAAACTTAAATGAGAATAATGAAAAAACCAAATTTAAGAAACTATTTTTTTATTTCATTTATTAAAAATGCCTTGGTTTTGAAGATATAAAATCATTTCCTTTTCTAATATTCTTTTATAAATTCTTAAAATCTTGTACCCATTGTGTACAAGCAGTTGCTTCTTAAATGCTGAAAACAAACTATCCTTGAAATTAAAATTGATATATTATCATACGATTTTTCATTTTTCAATAACAGTTGAATAAATACATTCGAAAAGTGAAAGAAAGAAAAATAATATTACTGAAATATTAAAATTATATTTAAATTTAGAATTTGTTTAAAATTCTTTAATAAGCTATTAGAAGGCTCTAAATTACAAAACTTTTCTTACAGTTTGACAAAAGTAAATTAATAAATTATTTTGATTTAATTTTGTCGAAAATTATTTAGGAAATGAAAGACGTGATGAAATTTTACATCACGTATATTTAATTACAGTAAGATTAAATTAATAAAATATTTTCATTCAAATTTTTCGGAACTCATTTAAGAAACGAAAGACATGAAGAAATTTTAGATCACTAAGCAATATAAGTTTAAACGTGTATAAATTAATGAAAGTAATAACAAAACAAACCTGAATCAAAATTCAGATATCTTTTTAATTAAATTTATCAAATAAAAAAATAGTAATACAGTTCATTGTAAAAATTATGTTTCTTCAAGACAAAAATTTAATGCTTAAATTACTTTTATATAAATTTATAAATATGCATTTTTTTATTTGAAAACTGAAATAATGCAAGCAGAATTCATAATTCCATAATAATTTGGAAATTGAAATAATAATAATAATACACGGTATAAATATTTTTATTATCATTTTGGTGCAAGGTTAAAGAGAATTCTATGATGAAGCCGATGTTTGAAATACTTTAAAGTTAATAATAAAATGTATCAATAAATATACAATCATAAAAAATAACACTGGCAAAACAATAAAAGATTCTTAGAAATCTAAACATTTGGGAAAAAGAAGAGGCACGAGTATTTTGTGTATGTTTCCAAACTTTAATCCAATTATTTTGAGAAACACTTTTGTTTATTCACATTTCCAGTGTGAAACGGCATATTTAAAGCTGTATAGCAAACACTGAAAAAATTTCTACAACATAAATTTCTTCCTTCGCAGAACAAAGAACAAAAATAATAACAAATTGCTGCAATGTTCCCAAACTTGTTTTTAAAAACACCCGTAAAAAAGTCAAAAATCTCTTTCGTTGAAATAAATAAACAAAACTAAACACTTATCACAAAAATCATATGACAAAACAACCCTTCTATGTTCACCAGAACAAGTTCTGAAGTTCAAAAAACTCTTGAAAAGTTCATTAAAAAATGGTTAGTTTTCTTGTGGGATGTCCCGAGTCTAGCCTACTCCTCATTGGTCCAGAAGTAACCGACCATTGAGCTACTGTTGTGAACCGGTAGCAAGTTGCTAATCTGAACCACTAAACACACCAGACCACGCCTGAGACGTCTTAAGATCCGCCTATTGGTACGAAAAGGAGGAGTCACCGAAATTTTGTGTATTTATTTTCTTTTTATTGTTCCCCACTCGGAACACCAAGCTGTCGGACCTCCCGCCGAGACTTGTTGAGCTTCCGGTTTTTCGCGCATTGGTCATAAATATTTCTTGAAGGATTTAGAACCGGCCCTTCTAAACAATTTGTAACGACTCTATTACAGGAATAAATAGCAGTTTTTACTTTTTAGAATGCGAAGAGAAATGAACTTGAATTATAATGCAGTAATAAATCTAGCAGCTCGATTGCTTTCGCATTCAACCTGGTGCCAGGTGTTTTTTTTTTTGTTTTTTTTTTTAGTAAGCTTGAAAAACTTGTTTAAAGGTTGTCTAGATGAACCAAGCTGCTTATGCATATATCTTCATTTAATCCTACTGACTTGTTTGTATAGGGAGGTGGTGAAATCAACTGATGTCTGCAAAATGATTTTTTTTTTTTCCTCTCTTCAAATAGTACTTAAATTCATGTTGTTAGTTTTTCTTT
Organism: Argiope bruennichi; assembly: GCF_947563725.1. Taxonomy (NCBI): domain Eukaryota; kingdom Metazoa; phylum Arthropoda; class Arachnida; order Araneae; family Araneidae; genus Argiope; species Argiope bruennichi. The sequence goes on along the minus strand of NC_079159.1, from coordinate 36,140,526 downwards.
TCATTTCTTTTTTTTACAATTAAATTTCGTTCAAATGGGGGATATTACTTTTTAAAAATTTGTCCCATTTAGTGATTTTTTCTAGATAGAATATTATTTCTTTTTATTGTAGGCACAAATGTTACATTAAAAAAAATTACTTTTGAATTTAACATCAAAGATAAATAAAATATTTACCGCTCAAAGACTTTTTTTTTGCAATTAATTCAAATGAGAGATATCATTTTAAGAAAGAATCTGTTTATTGACTTTTTTTTCTGTTTCTAAGTAATATATATATATATATATATATTGTAGGCACAAATGTTGTATTAAAAAAAAAAATTCTACTAAATTTAATATGAGAGATAAATAAAATATTTACAGCTAAAAGGATTTTTTTCAATTAATTAAAATGGAGGATGTAGTTTAAAAAAAAATGCCCCGTTTAACGATTTTAATTTTCTGGTTTGTAAATACAATGTTAATTTTATTTTTTTACTGTAGGCACAAATGTTGCACTTCAGAAATTACTACTGAATTTAATATAAAAAGTAAAGAAAAATTTTTACAGTTAAGAATTTTTTTTTTTTCAATTGATTTAAAATGGAGGATGTAATTTTTAAAAAATATGTCGTTCAATGACTTTAATTTTCTGGTTTGTAAGCGGAATATTAATTTTTTTTAATTGTAGGTGCAAATGTTGCATGTAAAAAATTACTACTGAATTTAATATGAGAGGTAAATAAAATGTTTACAGTTAAAGGTTTTTAAAAAATTCATTGAAATAGAGGATGTCATATTTTAAAAATTTGCCTTGTTTGATGATTTTAATTTCTTGTTTCTAAGTAAATTATTATTTATTATTTTATTGTGCGCACAAATGTTGCATTTAAAAAATTACTCCCAAATTTAATATGAGAGGTAAATCAAATGTTTTCATCTAAAAGTGGAGGTGTTTGTTTTTTTTATTTTTATTTTATTTTGCAATTAATTCAAATGGATGGAGGATGTAATTTTTTCTAATTCGTCCCGTTCAATGACCAATTTTCTGCTTCTAAGTGGAATATTATTTTATTTACTGTAGGCACAAATATTGCATTTAAAAAAACAATATTGAATTTCGTATTTAAGGTAAATAAAATGTTTACAATTAGAAGTAGTTTTTTTTTTTTTCAATTAAATGTAATTTAAATGGAGGGTGTCATTTTTAAAAAAAATATGTCCCGTTGAACGACTTAAATTTTAGAAATAAAATATTATTTTATTTATTGTAGTCACAAATGTTATTGTTAGGAGTAATTATTGTATTATTACCAGTAGTAGCTATTGTAAATAAAAAAATTACTACTGAACTTGATATGGGAGGTAAATAAAATGTTTACAGCTAAAAATATACATTTGAGCACCGTCAATACTGTGTAGGATGCTGCTTATTAAAAAAAAAAATCAAAATATGACTTTATGACCGAAAATGGCACTCTTTTAGATATTTACAAAAAGTATATAATTGAATATCAGTTTAAATAATATGCACATGGTATATGGAGCCACAATTTGAATATTTTCCTGTATAAATCTGTTATTTTACTATTCATGTATAGAGATATAATTTGACAATTCTTCAATTTCTATTCTATTTTACAGAACTATAATTCAATTTTTCGATTTTTTTTTAAACTTGAGTTTTTAAGACTAAAAAGTTAATTTTTTTTAAATTTCTTATGACGTTCTAATAATTAAAATAAACTCAATAACCGAATCATTAATTCTATAAGATAATTTATAGAATAAAATAAAAAGCAGCATATTATAGTTTAAGTGATGCAAAAAGTAGCTTATAGTCAATGCGATGAACATAAAATGGAAACTTTCCGTTTCATAATGGAAAATAATTTATACAAGAAAAAGAAAAAACATCATCTTCGTCCAATGTTCAAAATTTTTTTTCTTAGTTGTAAAAATTTAATTATAAAAAATTATTATTTTTCATGCAATATCTTTTTAGCAAGAATTATTTTTAAGAACGTAGAATAGATTCGAATTACAGTGCAAATAATTTCCATAGTCATATTACTATATTAACATAACAGTTTTAATTCTTCAAAAATTTTAATTATGCTGCGAAATATGCTTTATTCTTTTCCTACAATATTTTAATTTTGTTTAAAATTGCTCGTCAGTATCTACATTTATATCAAATTATAGAACTTTAAAATTCGTTTTAAGACGCATAGCAATAAAGTAGATAAAAGCTATATTTGTGAAACATGATAATAATAAAATAATCTAGAATAATAATAAAAAAATCTAGTTTCTATCAACAATTAATTTTTTTAAATCGATAATAATTAAAATAGTATACAAAATAACAGTTCTTAAATGATATGAAGATTTCAGTCATAATCCTACTAAAAATAGAAATATTTTACACAAAATTTATAATAAAAAAATATTTTATACAAAATCTGTGAAAAGCTATGGGGGAGAATTATTTGTGAAAATAAAGTAATTTATCATAAACTTTTATAAAAAAAGCATAACTTTTTTTTTTACTTTCAAAATTTTTTTATTTTTTATACAAAAAGAATGTTTCTAATCAAAACATAAAAGTCGATATAATCTATAGGTAGTTATAGTAAATAATATTTTCAAAATGATTTCACTCTTTCCGAATATTGATTACTTCAAAATAATTTTTAATCATTAGGTTGAAACTTCAGTAAAAATAATTTTAATTTTAAAGGGTGATTACAAAAAAATAATTGAATAATTGTAGCTAACTTTAGTACCTTTTCATAAAATGTCTTTTTTTTTATGTCACAAATGTTGTAATAGGATTTAGATTTTTTTTTGTTAAATTTTACTAATGATATGCATATAAAAATTCAATCATTAACTTTTTTTTTTCTTTCCAGACAGTTATTGGGATGAGAATCAAGAAAAATCAATCTAACCAGTAAAGGGTTGGATTGATTTCTATGTTTTAATCTTTCTTGCACGTACAACAGAATTTATGAAAAAAAATTTATAGAAAAAAATCTATTGAGAAAAGAAATATTAACAAACAGGATATATTGTCTCCATGTAAAAATAAATTGCATGTTTGATGCATTTCAGATTCATAAATTTTCTAATTATTAAAAATTGATTTATAACAGTAATGCTAATACATCTATTTATTCATAATTTTTCTTCAGTTTTCATTTTTCTTAATTAATGTTCCATCTATCATATAAGAGATTTTTAATTCTTCTCTATTTCTAACTTTTATCATACGTTCCTGAAAAAGATTTGGAAATTCGTAGAACATCCAACAAAAGAATTCTTTGTAAATAAAATCAACGTTATCTTAATTGAAGATTTTAAAAATAAAAAGAATTACCTGGAAATGAATTTGCAACACCATTTCTTTTTACATAAATGTGCGTTGATAAAAATACTATTCCCTGCGATTCGTTTGTGTAATCTCATTAACGTTCAAAAGTTAATTCAATTACAACCAACAAAGCAAATGGTTCGTTTCACAAAGAGCAAGCTTACTTATTAGCTTATTTCTATCTTTGAAGGCTTTAACGCGGAGAGACATAATTTTATATTATTAAACTTCAAGGAAATTAGATTACTGGAAATTTTACACAATCTATCACGGGAGCGTAAAAAACAAGGAGCTTGCGCGTATAGCCTTTTAACTTAACCGGAACCGTGGATAATATTTTAAGAAGAGGGAAACCTGCCCTTTTAAGGTAATTACTAATTAAAGTCTCCTGTCTCATGTATTTAAGTTGGTTGTTGCTATTGAAGGGAAGGAGTGTGTTCTTTGAAAGAATTAAATGAAATAAATTGGAGTAATATAAAAAAAAATTCTAATGCTTATCAGCTTATATATTTATTTTTTTATCTACAACATAAACAAAATTAAAGGGCCAAAATTAATCCAGAGCAAGCCAGTTTTTCATAAGAATATTTCTAATTCATTCCTTCTCTATTTTGTTGCTAAACAAACATATACATAAAATTAAAAGATACAGCAATAAGCAATAATCAGTTTATTTTAAATATCTTAGAGATATAATTATTTTTTTGTAGTTTTACAGCAGTATATAACTACTTTATGTACAAATTTGAAATATATAAACAAAAAAATTTTAAAAGGTTAAAAATAAATGTAAAAAAGAAAAAAACGTATACAGATGTATGCATGAAATTGCTGTGAAATATAGCAATAGGATATAAATGGCATTTTGTTTTTTTTTTTTTTTTTTTTGTTCTCGATATATAAACTCCTTCTGTGCCAACAAGTATACCACAAGGCTTACACATGTAAGTCAGTACACAACTGACAGTAGAATAAATTTCAAATATAAGGACGCAGGCACAAATGCAAAGAAAGAAGAAAGAAAAAATGGGGGGAAACAAGTAGATATACAAACAAAAGCAAAAATGAAACAAAATTTCTCACATAATAACAGAAACATATAGTAGATGATATAAAACAATTGAAGAAGCATGATCAAATGAAATATTCAAATTACAAATGCAAAAGTATATATGCAAATATATGTAGGCAAACACACTGAAATAAATTTTAATCCTAAATATTCTTTTATTAGAAAACTTGAAAGTATTCGTATCAGAATTTTCTTCCAAAATTTATGAAAACTAAATAAGAGAAGGTCCATGTTGAATCTCAAAAAAACTTAGAAAAAAATCATTTACTTTAAATTTACATTGTCAAAGATACTTTGTAAAAGAATCCTACCATGTCTACAGAGTGTCCTACAAGGTATGTAGGGTCTAATATTTACAGATTCGGATAGAACACGTCAAAACGAATATTTTGATGTACAACAGATAGGAACTCCGAATATAGTGTCATAGTCTAATTAAGGTGTGAAACAGCTTGTGTTATGAAAACTTCTAGAAGTGAGAAAAAAAACCAAGTAAAAATCAATGTTTATTGAAAATTTTCAATACAACAGATTTTCGAAATGTCAGCCGTTCGGACAAAAAATATATAGCGAAGTCTGGAATCGAAGTTCGCAATTGTTTCTTCAAAACATCTGTTTCAATTTCCTTGAGCTCGGTTTCTCAAATCGTTCAATGTTCAGGCCTCAGAAAGATATACCGTGTCTTTCAGACATTCCCATACAAAAAGTCGCACATGTTAAGATCCGGAGAGTAAGGTGGCCACTCTATACCATTGCCTGTTTTTGTCATGGAATCCAACCCGATCAGTCTATCGTGAAATTGTCCTCTAAGTTTCGTTGATTATGGTGAGGTCTAGCACCATCTTGCATAAATCAATAATCACTTATCTTGTCTGTGCTATGTCAGAATAAGATGACACATTCAGCACATCAAAATAAGCTTTACCGCTGACATTTTCGATTTTTAAAAAAAATGACCCAATATTGCCTTCAGTAGATAACGTACACAAATATATGATAATTCGCATATTCACTTTTCTTCTCATTGGTTGCCACAATTTTTCATAGTCACTTAGGGAAGCTTCCTTGTTGTGCAATCGTCTTATGCACCGTAATTTGGAATAAAAATGGTCGGATTCGTAATTAATGTTCTTCGTGAAATTAGACTATGATGCTATATTCAGAGATCCCACATGTTTATACATTAAAATACTCGTCTTGATGTGTTCTATCCGAATATGTAAACATTAGACCATGCATACATTATGAGGTACACTGTATTTGTGTTTTTTAAACTCTATATAAATAGGAATTCATTTAAATCCGTAACAACCAAAACATTAAAAAAGTTGCATTTAATATATCAAATTCAATTAAATAATTCATCAAATAGATAATATCAATAGATAATACCAATAAAATATCAATATATAATATCAATAAAATATCAATATATAATATCAATGAAATATCAATAGATAATACCAATAAAATATCAATAGATAATACCAATAAAATATCCATAGATAATATCAATGAAATATCAATAGATAATACCAATAAAATATCAATAGATAATACCAATGATATATCAATAGATAATACCAATAAAATATCAATAGATAATACCAATAAAATATCAATAGATAATATCAATAAAATATCAATAGATAATATCAATATATAATATCAGTATAATTAACGTAATGTTAATAATATGTTCTGTTCAATTTCACCTTGCTTCTTCACTTGCTGTATATTTAGAATGCATCAAATTTTAATCCTTATATGAAAGATATTTAGGAATTCTTTCTATGTCTTAAAAACTATAATACTCTTAACAAAAGATATAATTATTACCTATGAGCATAAATATTTTACGGTTTTCGAATAATCGAAAAATTATTAAGTTAATATATGAAATTTCGTCACTTTCTCGCTAAATAACTCATCTCTAAGTAAAAGGTAAAGGAAATGTCGGACTGGAATCCATCCAAGATAATGTAAGAAAAAGATAATAGAAGTGTAGAATTCTGTCATTAAAGAAACCTTCCAAATATTAAACAAGCACATATTATTTATATTTTATTCCTAAATATTTAATTATTATTTGATGCACAGCTTTTATTTTTATGCCTTTCTTGGACTGAATACCCAAGTTTTTTTTCATGCAGTTATGAACTTACTGAAACTTTATTTTTATGACTCTCCTATCTTCCTTGTTAGACTTTTATTATAATATGAAGTGACTAAAAGTTAATAACATGAAATTCCGACATCTTCTCATTAAATAACTCATCTCTACATAAAAGGTGAAGACAATATCGGAATGGAATTCATCCAAGATAATAGAAGTAAATAATAGAAGATAATAGAATAGAGAAAGGTAATAGAAGTCTTTAATTCTATTACTAAAGAAACTTGCCAAAAATTATACAGGATCGTGTTATTTATTTATTTATACTAAAACCTTAAAACATTATTTGATGCGCATTTTTTACTTTTAAGACAGAATTCCTTTTTATTACACCGAATATTTCACATTTTTTGCTTGCAATTATGAACTTACAAAAACACTACTATTCAGAACTCTCTTTCTCGTTTGATTATTTTTTTTCACTTACTTTTATTGAAAAAAAATGTTCGGCGTACGGTTAACAAGACCGGAACAACGAAAATAGAATACACATAGAACACACGTGTAAAAGAAGGCCTATTGGCAACGGTACTCCCCATCATATGTATGAGGGGAAAAAACGCAATTTTCTCATCATGTTTCGATCTAAAATGCGCTCGCAACTGAATTCTATACATATTTTTTTAATCATCCCTAAGAGCCTACTTTAATTCGAAACCTCATCCCTCCCTCCTCTGATATATGAAATATCCTATTCCCCATACCCATAGCCAAACTTTCAATAAGCACGCATGTTCCACAGGGAGAATCGGAGGGTGGAGAAGGAACAGATGGTCCGGCGCGTTTGCACAAAGGACAACTCATCCATGCAATTGGCTGAAAAGCTTCGGTTTTTCTGATAAAGCAAGCTGTATAGGAAGATGGGGAGCCTTCTTCTCATCTATCTGTTAATCTGGGAATTGGCAGGGGCGGGGGTCGACTGTCAAGGGGGAATTGACAAGAGCACAATATGGAAAAGGGGCTTTATCCTGCTATTTAAGTTCTGTTCGAAAGCCTGAGGTGGTATGGTATATATACAATGTAAGTTTATATATCAGAGCCTTCATGAAAGAAGAGCAAGTGCAGAACGCATGTAGATAAAAGTTTGTTTAATGTATCAAGTTCTGTGTGGTTCTAATTATAATCAAACGTATGAAATTTTTTAAAAAGAATTAATTCAATATATTAGCAAATAAAATAAAATTTAATAAAATAATCTGAAGAGATTGATAGACCAATCAACAGGTACCATTTGCTGCACCAACTATAATAAAATGCGATTCATTTTTTAAAATTATACTATATTTTATATTAAATTTTAAGAACTTTTTAATTTCTTATCTATACAACAGATTATTGATATCGAAATAAATTTTCGTAATAAGGATTATTTTACTTTTAAGGTATTAACTGAAATTTACTGTAAAATGTAGGAATTCTATATATATATATATATGAAAAAGACTCTTTCCTTTAATATAACATGTTCGGTTTTTAGAGTTCGGTTAATATAAAATATATAAGCAAAAATGTTTATATATTTTATATTAACCGAACTCTAAAATACACAGCTCCGATAAGTGTTAGTTACTTGTTGCATTTTATTCTAAATCTGAGACAAATTCTTATCTCACAATGCAAAAAAGTTTATTTACTTATTTTATTTCTTCCAATAGGATTATAAAATCCACTAGAATATAAAGATAATACAAGTTAATTTTGCGTGTAACTATTTATTTTCTGCTTTAAAAAAATTAAATACGGCATCATTATATTCAAATCAGCAATCAATTGTTTTATTCATTCTTTTTCTTAATATGGACAATCGATTTGAAATGAAAATATATGTCCCATTGTTTGATGAAGCATTGATTAGAATTTAATTTATGCTACCAGATATGAAAAGACTGAATTAAAAAGGGAAACATTGAACCAGAAACAATCTATCAACAATACAATGAAAATACATTTAACTTTAAAAATAAAAGGATGCCAATTTTTTTCATGCCTTCTAACGCTTCTAATGCTTATGAAAATAATACCATCAAATTTACTAATTTTTTTTAAATACCCATGGTTATCTTTCGTTAGAATTACTATCTTTTAATAATTTTAGGAACTACAAAAACTATTAAAATATATTTTGATCACTTAGCAATTCATTTTTAACAATCGAGCTGATTATCAGTCACATATTATTACTGCTATGAGATAATAATTCGCAAATACATAAAATTAAATTACAATTGGTGCAAATTGTTTCGTTTATAAACTTTTCGATGAAAGAAAAACCAAAATGTTTCAGTTTCTTAGTAAAAAAATATGAATAATTAGTTTGAATTTTAATCAATTATGTGTTGATCAAACTAATTAGCTAATACATTAAATAATTTATTTCCTTACTAATTTCAGTATCTAAAGTGCGTCCCAAAGTTAACGCAACATTTGAATTTGTCACCATTCGTGCAGTAAAGTGTTCATGCAGTACGTGAAATAAACCTTATTTTTAAAAAAATGACAGCTGATAGTTTAGGGTTAGTAAAAAAGGGGAGTTGCACGAGAAAACAACGTGTTTTCATTGTTGAACAATATAACAAAGATATTGTAAATCTGGCGCCCACAGTTTGGAAATTTTAGAATTCGCCCAGTATATCATGTGGTTTAAGACCATTGGATTTGTTTTTATGAGGTCATTTGAAATCAAAGGTCTACGCCAACAAACCCACAAGCAAGTGTACATTGAAGGAAGAAATTCAACGCTGCATCAACGAAATACAGCCACAAAATGGTCATGGAAAATTTTGACAAAAGAGTATGCCAGCAAAGCCATGGAGGCTATTTGCCATTTGTTTTATTCCATACATAGCTCTATCCGGTGTACTTTACAATTCACTAAAAACATAAAAATTTAAAGGGGAAGAAACTATGTTTTTTTTTAAATTTAATTCAAATCTTACTTTAACACGTTGTTCTATCGTGTAACGCTCCATTTTTACTAATCCTAAATTATTAGTTATCAAATGTTTTTAATAGGGTTGTTAACATTTTACTGCAACAAATGGTGACAAATTCAAATCTTGCGTTAATTTAGGACATCATTTATTTAAAAAAGTCACTAAGAAAAAAAATTCGTTGAGGATTAAAATGGGCTTATTTCAGGCTAAACATGTAAATCACAAAACTGTGCATCCAAGCTTTGAAATTTTCATAATCATCCATTCCCCCGAAACTAAGTTCCTCGGCGAAATAACATCTGATTTGATAGGCGCATTCAGTCCTTTGTAATGGGGAGGGCGCTCTACGAGTATGGTAGGGGCTGAATGGCGTTTACAGCTCGGCTGAATAAGGTTTTGGATTGTAAAAATTTTCAAAATGTTGGGTAGGACAATCTCATGAATTTGTAATGGGATCGCTTCTCACGGGGTGGCGAAATTGCTTTTGGAATATTATTGTGGTGCGGTCGTGAAATGGGAATGTGCAATGTTACGCCGGGGAGATGCGCTGTGATGAATCATCCAACCGTGAAAAATTATAGTGGGATTTTTTTTTTAAATCTCACAATGCTGCTGTTAAGTCCTATTTTTATAAAATAAGTTTTTCTCCTTTTCTTTGGTATATGTCTGTGGTACTATGCTTTGGAGATATTTAATGGATTTCTTCAGTTTTTTTCATTTGGATAATGCGTATTTTTAAACAACGTATTTTTAAAAAGTTACGGAATAAATTTTTTGTTATTTGTTGCATTCTTTAAAACATATCTCTCATTCAAGTAATTAATGTCTTGCGATTAAAATCTGTTTTTTGATATAATCTTTTAGTAGTATTTTAAAGTTATATTTTGATTCAATTATTTACGTACTTTTAGTATTTAGTTTATAACTCATTTTTGTTTTATTATTATTTTGGTTACCATTATTTATTTATTTTTCAAATTCCTTACTGGATGGCGCCACGGGTGTGAAATCAAAATACGATTAAATGAATCGATTCATTTATAATTGACTTTTAAAAAAACTTATCTTTATCGATAGCATACAAGTACATAAACCTTTAAAAATTCTAGCCCACCAAGAAGAATTGAATTTAGTACAAAAGTTGATTATCAAATTCCATTTTTCTAAACGAGATTATTTATTTTTGTAAACAGCACTCAAATATACACGCATTTAAAAACTCTAGCCCATTACGAAATGAGTGAAAAATCGATTATAAGATTCTATCTGAAAAATAAGGTAGGTTAGATAGAAAAAAAAATAACCTCCTTCATTAAAAGAATTTAAAATTTACGTAATAGTAATCAATCGAATAATTATCGTTTCAATCAATCAAATAATTATCGTTTCAATCAATCAAATAATTATCCGGCTTTGTTAGAATAATCAGATCCTAAACTTACCTAAATAACACATTACCTAATTCTTATTACAATACTACATCTTAAAAATCTTCATTTTTTAAAACTATTTAATTTTTTTTAGAAATTTCAGTGAATGCGGTGATTTTAGTTTGAGACTATGTTCTTAAAAAAATTACTATGTGGATTAATTAAATCAAATTTATATAAAAAATATTAATGTATGTTCAATAAGTTCCTTTTTTATTCAGTATTATTTAATATTTATTTAACTATTAGATTTTATTCATAAATGTGTTGATGGAAAATACATTTTAAACGCAAGGAAAACGTTTTCATCTATTCCACTTAGAAACAGATTTTTAATTTCCATATTTTGTTTAGTTTTATTATCTAATAAAACGTCATGTAGAACAAAACAGCAAGATATCTTGCTCTGTGGACTAACAACTACAGAACATTTTTATTTAACACTTTATTAAACTACCAATATTACAACAAATAATTATTTTACAAACACTTTTATTTAAACTTAAAAATAAATAAATAAAACTGCGTTGTTTTAGCTTTTTAATACTTAAAATCAAATGGTATTTGCTCATGAAATATAAATAATAAACACAAGGAAAACATTTCCATGTATTTCAGCTAGAAATAGGTTTATTTTAATTTCCATAGATTCCACCTAGAGATAAGTTTTTAATTTCCACATTTTGTTTTGTTTGATTATCTAACAAAATATTGTAAAGAAAATAACAGCAAGATATCTGACTGAACTAACAACTACAGAACATTCTTTAAACATTTTAAAGTATTTAAAGAATGTTGCATAAACTATTATATATATACAATTTCATTTAAGCATTCTTAATTTCCGGTAACAAGCACAGCATTACACAAAACTTAAATAATATCAGTGCAAATGCAATAGTTTTAATGTGAAGAAACAAATGCGCAACAGATTTTCTTTAAAATAATTGAAACATCCAAAATTACAGGCAGGACTGCAGTTACAATTAAATTACAGTTACTCTATTAACTGCCGCAGCAAAAATTTCAGACGAACTTCAAGGATCCTCCCACTTTTGGTTCTATTCATTGTAGGAAATCGAAATGGGGAAGTGCAGAAGAGGGGATTCGGGAGTAGAAAGGAAAGCAAACGATTTCTGCTGTCTAATGGCACATCACCCCCTTGCGAAAGGTTTTTGTGGAGAAGTAGCAACAGAAAATTGCAGCTCCCTTCACCCGAATAACCCTAATTATGCGGAACCCTACAGCCGCAGAAAGTTGCAGCGTCCCGGACTCTTGCGTCCACTTTCTCTAATTATCCCTCTGATGCCTCTGTACCCGATAGTTGCACATCGGGAGTGTACAAATTCCAGGCTTTTAGTTCTGGCCAATGTGCGTGAAGGAAAGTCTATTACATTGTATTTTTGGCTGTAAGGTAGTATTGTTGTGGTAAAAATTGAGTATACTTTTTTGGTCAATTATTTTAATATTTCTATTTAAAAGCTATGCATATAAATGAAGTTTTGAAGAAATTTTTACGCAAGTAGTTGAAAATTCGTTTTAATTCTGATTAATTTCTGAATAATTTCGCATATAACATATTCATTGCAATGTTATTCTGTAAAAAAAGAAAGTAGCTGGCATCTCAAGTGCCTGACACTTTTTCCCAACGTATTGTATAGAATATGAAAGCACAACATAGTAAAGTGAATATTATCGTGGCGAAGACTCGAAAAAAAGGGAAATATTTTAATATAAATATACACATAAAAAGGCGAGAATTACAGAGTAAAGTATGCAAGTTTTTTTCAACAACAGTAGAATAAGCCCAAATTTGGAATATTCTTTAATAAAAAGAGAAAAATTAGGAATTGCATTTTGAATTTCACATTTTCCCCTGTCTATATAAGTACAAATTTTACAAAATCTCATCAAATTTGGGCGAAGTATGCAAAATATAACAATGGGTATTCACTGCTCAAGTATAACAAGTGGGTATTCACTAGAAAAAACGTGCTTTGGATATCTTCATCAAAAAAAATCAAGACGCTTCACTTATGTGTATTCTAACAATACATTTTCCTTTTAAATAATTAAGTTCAAAATTTAATATGTATCTACATTTTTTTATTTTGCCAAAGCACTAACTAATTGGCGGATTTTGGCAACTCATTAACAAATATTTCCTTTTTGAATAATTAAAAATGAAATAATGTTAATAAACATTATTTCATTGTTTATTAATTGTTTATTGCTCCATTTTTTTAAACTTTTCATGCTAATAAACATATGAAAAGATAAACAAATAGCTAAGACGTTGATGAATTCAGCAAAAAATTAGACGCAATATTACAATTTGATTTAAGGATCAGATGTTAAAATTAATTATTTATGTTATTGTATTTCTGTATTATTGAGCTCACAAAACACGAAAAGACAGAATGTCAAGATCATATTGCTACTAATGGATCGCATGTTCAAAAATAAAAAGCATATACGAGTAAAAAGTACACTGATTAGATGCATAGTCAATGTTTACACGACTGTTAGATGTATAGTCAGTGTTTTACCTAATTACTCTTATATTTTTAAAATCATGTTTCAATGCATTTCAAGTACAGTGTAAGGTGTTTATCACTTGCTAGAGTGCTAATAAAAATAAAGGAAAGTAAAAATTGCTTGTAAAAAGTTGCATTTGATTTCTATTAAACCTTTTATGCATAACATTTATTCGCATGATTCCTTCAAATATATTTTATGTATAAAATCGTTATAAACAATAAAGCATTAGAAAAACCTTTTATGCATAGCATTGATTCGCATAATTCTCTCAAAAAAGTTTTAAGCATCAAAAAAAAGATAAACATTAAAGCCATATTATTTTAATAGCAATAGATTTGTTCTGTTTATAGTATAAATGAACCTATCTGATAAAGACGATTGCTTATGAATGCCATTAAAATGATTATTGTCTAAGCAATCTCTTGTCTAGTTGCTTTTTCACTTTCTTGATTCTTGTTTTAACTAAGCAGATAATAAGCAAAATGTTTCCTTAGATTTCAGCGCTAGAAAAAATTTTGCAACTAAATGTTTGAAGACAAAACTAAAATGGTTTGAGTTGTGTTCTAAAAAGAAATACAGTTTTGGAAATACTACCAAAAAACATCCTCTCCCATTTAAAAAACTTTTCAAAATACTAAAAAAAAATTACATTATTAAAGAAAAATAAATATTTACATTTTAAACTGTATAAGAAATTTTGAAAAATAAATTAATATTTTAATTACAATTTAAAAAACAGTTCAAAGGTACAGAGTTTCCCCTTACAAATATGTTTGCCGAATGTTACTTATTACAGAATTACTTATATCTTTGTCAAATTCGTTAATTCCAGATAAAATGGTATGGCTTATATAGCCCAACAACACTCACATACATTCTCATGTACGTATATGCAACAACACTCACATACATTCTCATGTACGTATATGCAACAACAATACTCACATACATTCTCATGTACGTATATGCAACAACACTCACATACATTCTCATGTACGTATATATAACAACACTCACATATATTCTCTTGTACGTATATACAACAACACTCACATGCATTCTCATGTACGTATATATAACAACACTCACATACATTCTCTTGTACGTATATACAACAACACTCACATACATTCTCATGTACGTATATACAACAACACTCACATACATTCTCATGTACGTATATATAACAACATTCACATACATTCTCTTGTACGTATATACAACAACACTCACATACATTCTCATGTACGTACATATTCTCCTTTATAACAGCAACTGAACTTCTACATGGCATTTAACGATACATTAGAATGCGAAAATGTTTGTTAAAAATCTTGGAAATATGCTTAAATTACATTTTTTTAAATATTTCAAAGCCATATTATAGATTATTTATTTGATAATCAAATGTGATTCAGCTTCTATACAGCTACAATACTTTTCTAAAGTTATAATTAGTTTCTAAATGTATACAGCATGATATGAATATCGCCGTCACTCTAAATATTCGTTCATTTTATAAAACAACAAAACTTTATTCGAAATATCAAACATATTACAAGTTCACATCTGATCTTTTCAGTTCTAAAATGTTCAACAATCATAAATTATTAGATACAAAATCTCAGATCATATCAAAACCGAACATTTCAAATTGCTTGTTCAAATACAAAGGCAACATAGAAAATATATATATATATTATTTATAAGAAACGCGCAACGAAAGGATTTCAAAACAAGCAGCATCTAATTTGTTAAACGTCCTCTCAGTTCTTTTTTAATCTTTTTTTCTTTTAACCGTGAAAACAAAACTTCTTAGGTCTCCCAGTATTTTCCCTGTAATTTAAATTCCGAATATTCAAGTTATTGTAAAATAATTTCCTGGACGAAACTCTAAACAAAACTTCTTCCTAATTTATATAAAAGCTCCTGCAACAAACTTTAAAATTAACAAAACGACAAAGTTCGTTGACATGCTACAAAAAATTAAAAATACAATAAAATCACAAAGGAATAGCAATATAAATTTTTTAAAAAAATACATCTCCAAACACCTTCGGGGTTGCTATTCCAAGGAGTAATAGAGAATGGAAAACTTTATACAAAACAATCCAAGGATTCTTCTTTCTTACTTGAGAAGTAAACATTAGACTTCATAACAACTGGAAATCATTAAAATGTTTTTGAGTTCGACCCCACATCTTTAAAAGCAGCGGAGCAAATCCGACAACATTTCAAGTTAATGGGAGTTAAATCAACTCAGCCCATTGATAAAATAGCTTTTTTTTTTAATTATTTTCTTTTTAAGCATAAGCGTGGTTTTTGATATTTTTGTTACAGAGAAAGATATGAGGAGATTATTAAAGCCTAAAATTATTTTCACAATAAAAAAAAGTCTATTAATTACTATTTTTGAAACAATTAATATCTGGACCCAGGTGAAAAAAAAATCAAGATTTAAATAGTTGGTCGGTGTGAATATTACTGGAATCTTCATCCCCAGAATGTTCGAAATAATGTAAAATACAAGCTGATATTTTCTGTAGCGTGTTTTCTTTTTCTTTTTTTTTTCAAATTTTTTAAAAAATATATAAATTAAAAAAAAGTTTAAATAAGAGAGATAAACAATAGCTTAAGTAATGCTTTAAGCATTTCTATGTTTGTAATTTCATTAATCCTAGCAAATTTTTCACTTGAAAAATTAATAAATAAAGATTTAAATAGTTGAGCGGTGAGAAAATTACTGGAATCTTCATCACCAGAATGTTCGAAATAATGTAAAATGCAAGGTAATATTATCTGTAGCGTATTTCCTTTTCTTTTTCTTTCCCGAGGTTTTAAAAAAAGCCTATAAATAAAAAAAATTAAATAAGACAGATAAACAATAGTTTAAATAATGATTTAAGCATTTCTAAGCTTGTAATTTTTAACAAATATTTTCTCTTGAGAATTTAATTAAAAATAAACTGAGGAAAGCCAAATTGAAAATGGAATTTTAGAAGTATCCATTTATGGGAGCAAACTCGTTTAACAAATTCTAAATATTCCAGATGTTTATTAAATATTAACAGAACTTTGATGATTGTAATTAAACTAAATCTATTTTAGTTATTCATAATAAAAATTTCAAAATAATTTTAAATCGGTAAATAGAGCTACTCAGCATGATAACCAAACAATCCATCCTTTATTTAATCAGTAGTTATGGAACATTTGAATAAGTTTAAGGATAACTTTTATATGCAAAATTCTAGATTCGAAACACTGCTTATTGTACATTAGATTACATATCAATATTAATTCATTACATTCTCATATTAGAATTCTTTCATTGTTAAACCATGAAAAAAAATTTCGTTATTTTTATCTTTATGTACAATAATTGTTAGTGAATTCTTCTTGCAACACCTCACTAAACATGTGCGACTGAGATTACATAAAAATCTTCTGTAAAAATTTATTCCCACATTAATTTTTATATTATACGTTGCCCTTTTATCAATTGCAAATCCGTTTCGGTAGATATTCTTCTTAAAATGTCAAATCTCATAGATAAAAATATTGATGCCTTTTTCTTGTTACATACAATAGATAAAAAGTTAATAAATACCTGGAAAA